>NC_083805.1:16286145-16638645 GCF_015708825.2 Lethenteron reissneri | reverse complement strand
CTGCCAGCACACACACACACCGTGTATGCTGCCAGCACACACACACACACATCGTGTCTGCTGCTGCCAGCACACACACACACATCGTGTATGCTACCAGTAGCACACACACACATCGTGTATGCTACCAGTAGCACACACACACACATCGTGTATGCTGCTGCCAGAAGCACACACACACACATCGTGTATACTGCTGCCAGCAGCACACACACACATCGTGTCTGCTGCTGCCAGCACACACACACACACCGTGTATGCTACCAGTAGCACACACACATCGTCTATGCTGCCGGCACACACACACACATCGTGTATGCTGCGGCCAGCACACACACACACCGTGTATGCTACCAGTAGCACACACACATCGTCTATGCTGCCGGCACACACACACACATCGTGTATGCTGCGGCCAGCACACACACAAACACCGTGTATGCTACCAGTAGCACACACACATCGTCTATGCTGCCGGCACACACACACACATCGTGTATGCTGCGGCCAGCACACACACACCGTGTATGCTACCAGTAGCACACACACACACATCGTGACTGCTGCCAGCACACACACACACCGTGTATGCTACCAGTAGCACACACACATCGTCTATGCTGCCGGCACACACACACACATCGTGTATGCTACCAGTAGCACACACACACACATCGTGACTGCTGCCAGCACACACACACACCGTGTATGCTGCCAACACACACACACACATCGTGTATGCTACCAGTAGCACACACACACACATCGTGTATGCTACCAGTAGCACACACACACATCGTGTATGCTGCTATCAGCACACACACACATCGTGTATGTTACAAGTAGCACACACACATCGTGTATGTTACAAGTAGCACACACACACATCGTGGCTGCTGCTGCCAGCAGCACACACACATCGTGTCTGCTGCCAGCAGCACACACACACATCGTGTATGCTGCTGCCAGTAGCACCCACACACATCGTGTATGCTGCCAGTAGCACACACACACATCGTGTATGCTGCCAGTAGCACACACACACATCGTGTATGCTACCAGTAGCACACACACACATCGTGTCTGCTGCCAGTAGCACACACACCGTGCCTGCTGGCAGCAGCACACACACACACATCGTGTCTGCTACCAGTAGCACACACACACATCGTGGCTGCTGCTGCCAGCAGCACACACACACACACCGTGTCTGCTGGCAGCAGCACACACACACACATCGTGTCTGCTACCAGTAGCACACACACACATCGTGGCTGCTGCTGCCAGCAGCACACACACACACACCGTGTCTGCTGGCAGCAGCACACACACACACATCGTGTCTGCTACCAGTAGCACACACACACATCGTGGCTGCTGCTGCCAGCAGCACACACACACACATCGTGGCTGCTGGCAGCAGCAGATGGACACACAGACACCGTCACCTGCTCTACCCTGACACAGACCCCCACGGCGCCGTCACACGGGAGAGCTGGCCACAGGCACGAAGGCCAACGACGTCAAACGGCCCGCAACAAACAGCACTCGGAGCGACGCTGTGCGAGACAAGGGGGTGTGCGGGGGGGGTAAGGCGACACGGAGCCTGCGAACGAGATGGTGGGTGGAGTGACAGGGTGGGTGGGTCGGGTGGGTGTTGTTATTGTGGTTGAGCGGTAGTGCAGGGGCTCGATCGACCGCCCTACGAATCTGGCGACCCGGGTACGATTCCCGTTCACGGCCAACGCCAGTTGACGATTTTCTGAACGGGTCCTGGGCCTCCCCTAGGTCGACTTAGCCTCAACACGGGTACCTGGAGTGGTGTGTAAATATTCGCCACCAGGGAGACAAAGGCGGCTGGGCGTGGTGCTGGTAACCCACCCACCCCCTCGTGTGCCACAGCGCCGGCCTTCATAGGTGCTGCTCGCTAACAGCACTTGCCCCAACAGTCTGTTCAAGGCTATACGGGGGGTCTTTGTCTTTGTGCTGTGTACGAGGTCGGTGTCGTCATGTCCGACGTGGAGCGCCCAGTTCCTACCTCCTGGCTGCCAGAATCCAACGCCGCGGCAGGTCAGGGCTGCTTGATGGACCAGCAATCAGTCGCCTCCGTATCACTCTTCTATCGCTACCACCATGATTACCGTGCCACGGGAACTCCACTCATCGATTCACCCATTGAGAGGATTCGGACTCCCATCCACACTGTGCACCCACCATGTCACACTAACAAAGATCCCCCGCGTAGCCTGTAACAGACAGTAGGGGCAAGTGCTGTTAGCGAGCACCTATGAAGGCCGGAACGGCACACGAGGGGGTGGGTGGCCAGCACCACGCCCGACCGCCTTCGTCTCCCTCGTGGCGATGTCTACACACCGCAATCGGTCCTCATTTGAGGCTGAGTCGACCTAGGGGAGGCCCATGGCCGGTTCAGATAATCGTCACTGGTGTTGGCCGTGAGCGGGAATCGAACTCGAGTGGCAGAGTTCGTAGCGCAGCGCGCTAACCGCTACACCACCGCTCCCATCACACACGAAGACAAAGATCCCCGTATAGCCGTAACAGATTGTTGGGCCAAGTGCAGTAAGCCAGTAGCACCCATGATGGGCAGCACATCTCCCATCTCCATGGAGACGACTCATCTCCCATCCCATGGAGACGACTCATCTCCCATCTCC
The DNA here is from genome assembly GCF_015708825.2 of Lethenteron reissneri. Taxonomy (NCBI): domain Eukaryota; kingdom Metazoa; phylum Chordata; class Hyperoartia; order Petromyzontiformes; family Petromyzontidae; genus Lethenteron; species Lethenteron reissneri. The sequence goes on along the minus strand of NC_083805.1, from coordinate 16,635,970 downwards.
ATGGAGACGACTCATCTCCCATCTCCATGGAGACGACTCATCTCCCATCTCCATGGAGACGACTCATCTCCCATCCCCATGGAGACGACTCATCTCCCATCTCCATGGAGACGACTCATCTCCCATCTCCATGGAGACGACTCATCTCCCATCCCCATGGAGATGACACGACTCATCTCCCATCTCCATAGAGACGACTCATCTCCCATCCCCATGGAGACGACTCATCTCCCATCTCCATGGAGACGACTCATCTCCCATCTCCATGGAGACGACTCATCTCCCATCCCCATGGAGACGACTCATCTCCCTCACCCATGGAGACGACTCATCTCCCATCTCCATGGAGACGACTCATCTCCCATCTCCATGGAGACGACTCATCTCCTTCACCCATGGAGACGACTCATCTCCCATCCCCATGGAGACGACTCATCTCCCATCTCCATGGAGACGACTCATCTCCTTCACCCATGGAGACGACTCATCTCCCATCTCCATAGAGACGACTCATCTCCCATCCCCATGGAGACGACTCATCTCCCATCTCCATGGAGACGACTCATCTCCCATCTCCATGGAGACGACTCATCTCCCATCTCCATGGAGACGACTCATCTCCCATCTCCATGGAGATGAGACGACTCATCTCCCATCTCCATGGAGATGAGACGACTCATCTCCCATCTCCATAGAGACGACTCATCTCCCATCTCCATGGAGATGAGACGACTCATTTCCCATCTCCATGGAGATGAGACGACTCATCTCCCATCTCCATGGAGATGAGACGACTCATCTCCCATCTCCATGGAGATGAGACGACTCATCTCCCATCTCCATGGAGACGACTCATCTCCCATCCCCATGGAGATGAGACGACTCATCTCCCATCTCCATAGAGACGACTCATCTCCCATCTCCATGGAGATGAGACGACTCATCTCTCATATCCATGGAGACGACTCATCTCCCATCTCCATGGAGATGAGACGACTCATCTCCCATTCCCATGGAGATGAGACGACTCATCTCCCATCTCCATGGAGACGACTCATCTCCCATCTCCATGGAGATGAGACGACTCATCTCCCATCCCCATTGAGATGAGACGACTCATCTCCCATCTCCATAGAGACGACTCATCTCCCATCTCCATGGAGATGACTCATCTCCTTCACCCATGGAGACGACTCATCTCCCATCTCCATGGAGACGACTCATCTCCCATCTCCATGGAGACGACTCATCTCCCATCTCCATGGAGATGAGACGACTCATCTCCCATCTCCATGGAGACGACTCATCTCCCATCTCCATGGAGATGAGACGACTCATCTCCCATCCCCATGGAGATGAGACGACTCATCTCCCATCCTCATGGAGATGAGACGACTCATCTATGCTCGCCCCTTGCCTTCCCCGTGCCGTGCACCTCACACAGCCCCGATCCACCCAGACACACGGAGCGTCTACCACCACCGCTGCCTGACACTGCACATACCACAAGGACCGCTCACACGCGCACACCGCTCACACACACGCCCCACTCCTATATACACACACACAGGCACTGCTCACACACACACGCCCCACTCCCATACACACACACCGCTCACACACATACACGCGCCACTCCCATACACACACACCCCGCTCACACACACGCCCCACTCCTATATACACACACACAAGCACTGCTCACACATACACGCACCACTCCCATACACACACACACCGCTCACACACATACACGCACCACTCCCACAGACACGCACCACTCCCACAGATACGCACCGCTCCCACACACGCACCAAATATAAAAACAAATATCCCCCGTATAGCCTGAACAGACTATTGGGGCAAGTCCTGTTAGCGATCACCTATGAAGAAGAACGCCCCCACACACACACACGAACCACTCTCACACACGTACCGCCTCTCCTACCTAACACTACACGTACTGCCCCTCCTACCTGACGCTACACGTACCGCCTCTCCTATCTGACAGTGCAGCCCCTAGTCCACAGTCCTGTATACTACACAGCCCAGCCAGACAGAGCGTGCCCCGATATACACACACACAGCGACACCCACACACACACAGCGACACACACACACAGACACACAGCGACACACAAAGATAAGACAAAGATGCCCCGTATAGCCTTAACAGACTGTAGGGGCAAGTGCTGTTAGCGAGCACCTTTGAAGGCCGGAACGACACACGAGGGGGTGGGTGGCCAGCACCACGCCCGACCGCCTTTGTTTCCCCAGTGGCGATGTTTACACACGGCACCAGGTACTCATTTAAGGCTGAGTCGACCTAGGGGAGGCCCAGGACCGGTTCAGATAATCGTCACTGGTGTTAGCCGTGAGCGGGAATCGAACCCGGGTCGCCAGGTTCATAGCGCAGCGCGCTAACCGCTACACTACCACTCCCCACACACAGCGACACACACACAGACACACACAGAGACACACACAGCCTGTAGCACGGCACCTGCAGGGCCGATGATAGACAGGGCGAGGGTTGCCGCCCAAGCATACGCACGGCACACACGTGACACATGACACGTACACGCGTGTCACACCCAGCACGCACACGTGCATTGTGAAGCCTGTGTATGTCTGTGTGTTCTTCTACAGCATCGCACACACGTGACACATGGCGCGTACACGCGTGTCACACCCAGCACGCACACGTGTGCGCACGTTCTTCACACAGACATGTACACACCGCCACAACGCCCAGTACACACGCCTCGTACGATAGACACACACTCACGTCTCACACCCAAATCACGGACACACACTCACTCACGTCCCACACCCAAATCACGGACACACACTCACACGTCCCACACCCAAATCACGGACACACACTCACACGTCTCACACCCAAATCACGGACACACACACACACTCACACGTCTCACACCCAAATCACGGACACACACTCTCACGTCTCACACCCAAATCACGGACACACATACACTCACGTCTCACACCCAAATCACGGACACACACACACTCACGTCTCACACCCAAATCACGGACACACACACACTCACGTCTCACACCCAAATCACGGACACACACTCACTGACGTCTCACACCCAAATCACGGACACACACACACACTCTCACGTCTCACCCAAATCACGGACACACACTCACGTCTCACCCAAATCACGGACGGACACACACACACTCACGTCTCACACCCAAATCACAAGACAAAGATCCCCTGTATAGCCTGAACAGACTGTAGGGGCAAGTGCTGTTAGCGAGCACCTATGAAGGCCGGCACGGCACACGAGGGGGTGGGTGGCCAGCACCACGCCCGGCCGCCTTTGTCTCCCTAGCGGCGATGTTTACACATCGCACTAGGTACTCATGTTAGGCTGAGTCGACCTAGGGGAGCCCCGGGACCGGTTCAGATAATCGTCACTGGTGTTGGCCGTGAGCGGGAATCGAACTCGGGTCGCCGGGTTCATAGCGCAGCGCGCTAACCGCTACACCGCCGCTCCACTCACGTCCCACACCCAAATTATGGACACGCGCATCGCCCACCCTGTAAGATCGACGAGACGCAGCACAACACACAACACACACCCACAGCCCGTGCCGCTTGTGGCGCCCATACGCCCACGTCGAATGCGAGCCCGGCCAGATAAACGACGCGAGTCGCCCTCGCTCAAGCGCCGGCTCCCCCCTCCACCTCCTCCACCTCCTCCTCCTCCTCCCCGGCCCCCTTCTCGAGCGCACGACGAGGAACCCCCCTCACCCACCCAGTCCGGACCCGGGCGCTCATCGCGAGCGAGCGAGAGAGAGAGATCCACGCGTTTAGGCACCGATCACCGATCGCGCGGATGGAGGAGGATGATGATGGTGGTGGAGGTGGTGGTGGTGGTGGAGGTGGTGGTGGTGGTGATGGTGGTGATGATGATGATGGAGGTGATCCTTACGTTGACTCGTGAAGATCCCGCATCGCCATTGTTTTGCATTGGAGCGCAGAAGGCTCCCACCGATGTTTCGTGCCGAGTCGTATTGTTGTTGTTGTGATTCCTCTCTCGCTCTCTCTCGCTCCCTCGCTCCGCTCGCGGCGTTGCCACCAGAAGGAGGGGGAGGAGGAGGAGGAGGCGCGGTCTTCCGGAAGATGCGCGGTGGGGTTCCGATCTCTAGAGGCGGCTCCCTCACTCCCTCACTCTGCCCCCCCCTCCTCTCTCTTTCTCCCTCCACGATCCGGCAGCGCGGGGGGGACGCGAAGGATGGGAGGGGAGGGAGGAATGGATGGGAGGGATGGATGGTGAATGGGAGGGATGGATGGTGAATGGGAGGGATGGTGGATGGGAGGGAGGGAGGAAGGAAGGACACTAGGGATGGGAGGGATGGAGGATGGGAGAGAGGGAGGGAGGTAAAACACGGGAGGCAGTGCACGAGGGATGGAGGATGGGATGGAGGAGAGGGATTGAATGTAAGTGATGGGACGATGGGAGGGACGTTGGAGGGCGATTGCAGGGAGGAGGGGAGGGGCGTGAATGGGAGGGCTCCGGCTGCGGGAGGTGGAGTCGGATGGCCTCTGCAGGTGGCCGGATGGATTACAGGTCACAGCGCCGGGCGCGCACCGCTCAGATCCTGGGCTCGAATCCAAGCAGCCGCCTGCGATGATGAAACCAGGATCTCAAGTGTTCGTGAGTTCATGATCTCAGCCCGGTCCCCAATGATTGGATTACAAAAAAAAACATTCAATTTAGTTATGAACTCCATCTGGTTAAATTCCAGCTCTGAGAATTAAAATATCGGTTTCACTCTCCCGCGACGAATCTCAATTTCATAAGCGGAGCCGGTGTGCGAGTGTCGCCCCCTGCTGTGGACACGAGAGTGCTGTTTGACGGGATCTAAGACGTGGTTCTGCGATGTCCGCTTCCGGGGACCCGTCCCGTTCCCACTGCACTGCGTGCGACAGATCCGAATGGATTCTGCGTCTCGCGACCACCTCTCTCCCTCTCTCTCTATCCAGACACTCGCGACGACGAGCGCAGCGCAATCGGGGAATGAAATTCGGGGGCGAATTTTTTTTTTAATTTGAACAAGAGGGCTGGGCCCTGGCTGGAGGAGGGATGGGCTCTGGGTGGTGGAGGAGGAGAGATGGGCCCTGGCTGGAGAAGGTAGAGGAGGAGGTGGTGGAGGAGGAGGTGAATGAGGGCCCCGGCTGGAGGGGGATGAGGGCGGTGTGTCGCCACGTGGGAGCGCGCCGAGGCGCTTTGATGTGTGCGCGGAGCTGATTGATGGCTGTGCGAGGGGAGGGCGGTCACGTGCTCGGCGTCTCTGTGGACGCGCGCACGTGCGCAGTGAGATGGAGGAGTTTCTGACGGTGGCGGTGGTGAGACGCAGGTGACGATGGTGGTGGTGGTGAGACGCAGGTGACGATGGTGGTGGTGCTCTGGCAGGATACGGCGGTGCTGGGTCGAGGCGGTGGGAGCGATGCGCTCGAGTCTTGAGGACCGCTGCACCGCGGCCGCTCCCAGACGCGCCAGGATGAACATCGGCAGTGTTATACGAGGGCCAAAGACACAGATCCCCCGTATAGCCTGTAACAGACTGTTGGGGCAAGTGCCGTTAGCGAGCAGCACCCATGAAGGCCAGCACCGTGGCACACGAGGGGGTGGGTCTGCCAGCGCCACGCCCGGCCGCCTTTGTCTCCCTCATGGCGATGTTTACACACCGCCCCAGGTACCCGTTTTGGGGCTGAGTCGACCTAGGGGAGGCCCGGGACCGTTTCAGATAATCGACCCATTGGCGTTATTGGCCGTGAGCGGCAATCGAACTCGGGTCGCCGGGTTCGTTAGCGCAGCGCCGCTAACCGCTGCGCCACCGCTCCTCGTCGGAGCGCGTTTCTACTCACGAACAGCGCGGTGCACGCTGCTTTCTGTGGAGAGCGGGGGGGGGGGTGTCGTTCCCAAATAAAGACAAAGATCCCCCCTCTGTATTAGCCTGGTTGAGGCAAGTGCTCGTTAGCGGCGAGCGCGTTAATACGGTCAACACAGGGCACGGCAAGGGGTGGGTGGGGTGGTCAGCACCACCGCCCGGCCGCCTTTGTCTCTCCTCCCCCCACCTCGTATTGATGTTTACACGGCGCAGCAGGTAACTCGTATAAGGACGCAATAATGACAAAGATCCCCCGTGTAGCCTTAACAGACTGTAGGGGCAAGTGCTGTTAGCGAGCACCTGTAAAGGCCGGCACGGCACACGGAGGGGGTGGGTGGCCAACTCCACGCCCGGCCGCCTTTGTCTCCCTAGCGGCGATGTTTACACACCGCACCCAGGTACACACACAGGCGCGAGGTCGCACACAGTGTAAACTGAATAACGCGCGCGTGTGTCTGTGTGCGTGTGTCTGTGTGCGTGTGTCTGTGTGTGTGTTGTTGTTGTGTGTCTGTGTGCGTGTGTCTGTGTGCGTGTGTCTGTGTGCGTGTGTCTCTGTGTGCGTGTTGTTGTTGTGTGTCTGTGCGTGTGTGTCTGTGTGCGTGTGTGTCTGTGTGTGTGTTGTTGTTGTGTGTCTGTGTGCGTGTGTCTGTGTGCGTGTGTCTGTGTGCGTGTGTCTCTGTGTGCGTGTTGTTGTTGTGTGTCTGTGCGTGTGTGTCTGTGTGCGTGTGTGTCTGTGTGTGTGTTGTTGTTGTGTGTCTGTGTGCGTGTGTCTGTGTGCGTGTGTCTGTGTGCTTGTTGTTGTGTGTCTGTGTGCGTGTGCGGGGAGCGGTAGTGTCGTGGGTAGCGCTACGCTGCGCTACGAACCCGGCGACACGAGTTCGATTTTCGCTCATGGCCAACACCGGTGACGATTATCTGAACCGGTCCAGGGCCTCCCCTAGGTCGACTCAGCCTCAAATGAGTACCTGGGGGCGGTGTGTAAACATCGTCATGAGGGAAACAAAGGCGGCCGGGCGTGATGCTGGCACACCCACCCCCTCGTGTGCCACGGTGCCGGCCTTCATAGGTGCGACTCGCTAACAGCACTTGCCCCAACAGTCTGTTACAGGCTATACGGGGGATCTTTGCATTTGTCTTTGGAGCGAGTGTACTCGCGTGTGTAGTTACATATTTACCCAGCCTGGCTTCACGACATCCGCCCGGCTCCTTCCTCCTCCTATTTCACCCAACCGCTCCTCTCTGTCTTTGTGCCGCGCAGAGAAGAAGAATCGCCCGCGCCCAGCACGGCAGCGCTTCTCTCGTCCACGGGGCGCGCCTCGGTGGCGAGACGTGAACGACCTCTAGATGTGAAGTTTTCGTGACTGCAAGGATCCACACTCTTTGGTTCCTTCGGTAAAGTCACGGAGGTGAAAATAAAAAAAATAAAAAATAAAAATTTGTTATTTTTATTTAAAATTTTAAAATGTTTTTATTATTTTTATTTTCACCTACGTGACTTTACCGAAAGAACCAAATAGTATGTGAACGACCTCGCCTGGTACGCAGGAGGCCGTGGGTTCGATCCAGGCCCTGACGACTGCTGCTGCTGTATATTTCGCGCTTGAGCGTCCCTCTGTGTCTCTCTCTCCCCGTGGTCGCGCGGATCTTTCTCGCGGTCCTCCAGGTTTCCCCCCCCCCCCTCCACATTTTTAGCATCAACATCACGCGTGCAGAGTATTTGGCTACATATTTGCACTTGATGATGCTGCTGAGCCACTTCGTTGAGCTGTCTAGAAAAAAGAGACATAGAGCTCAGTGAGCCTTACGTGGTCAAATAAAAATAGTTTAATCGTTTTTAATAAATATCGGCGACAACAAAAGTAGCAAAACCTTCATGACACCGAATTATGTATACGGCCAATACGCGTGCATTGTTTGATAACCCACTCGTCTTAAAATTATAATGACATAATTCGCTGTTTTTGACCACCATAAATAGACATTGTATCCGCTACAAAGATGCCACCTCAGGCGCTAACCGACAAATGGCATCTCTGGTGCAGGTTCACGGACTATGCTGGTGTACCCCAGACACACGCGCTCACGGACTATGCTGGTGTACCCCAGACACACGCGCTCACGGTTGCCGCCGATTTAGCGAGCGAGATTATTCGCTGAGCTTCCTTTAGGTGGTGGCATTTTACCGAAGCAACTTGCGACGAAATTATTGATTATGAGAGTAGTAGTAGGAGTCGTTACTTTACCCAGGAATGCCTCACAGAGTCTGATAACTCTCTTTTTTTTCAGGAGGAGGCGATTTAGAATTCCAATTTGGGTGATTTTTCAAAAGTTGGGCCTTGACGCTGGCACGAAATGACCCAACTCTTGCGAATGACGCCACCGGACGCTTTATTTATTAATTATTGTTTATCCAGGCAATGTGCGGACCCCGCTACATCACGTTGTGACGACGCGCGCACACACACGCACCGTCAACTTAAACCGAGATCGGTTATGAAAAGCAGAGGGGGGGGGGGGGTCGGCCTCGCTGCCCCTCGTCGCGGGATGTGTCCACGCTCAGCTCGCGAGGCCTCGCACGCGGCTCCCACGTTCACGGCGAGCTCGGCTGGGATTTGCCCAGAAAACTCCGGAGCCTCCATCAACCGCTGCAGAACAGCAACTTGCCGCTGCGCGCCCACACTCCTCCTCCTCCGCAAGTGGAGAATTACAGGCGACCCACGGCGTGACTGCGGCCACCCGGACCAGACGATGGAAGCACCGCATTCGCGAGTAACCGCATCATCCCGCGCCCCGCTCTCCGGCGGACTGAGCGGCACGAGTCGCGCCAACTCCCGAAGCTCTCGGCATCGCCCACAGACGTCAACTTGGACGTGCCAGTTCAACATACTCGCTATGCGCTCGAGAGAGACCGTTTCGTAATCAGCGGGTGGCCGCCGGCACATCTTGCAACAACAACAACAACACGCGGCGAAAGCGCGACCCGCACGGGCAACTGTGAACCTTTCATAGCCACGGGGGGCAGCTTGTTTTGTTTGTGATGCATGAATGGGGGTGTCGCACGTGGCAGTCTGTCTGCCCTGGGGCCTTCTGGGAACCTCCGGGTGACTTCACGGGCCTCATCGTCGTAAAACGCGTCGGTCACAGAGGCCCCGTGGCTCCAGCCAGGAGTGTTTCACGTTTCGCCGCAGTGCACAGGCAGGCGCCGTGCACGGTCAGGCCGCTGGTGTCGCGACTGAGCTCACGAAGCCGCTCGCTGGACGGTGCCAGGACGGAGACGGTGGAGTTCCGCTGCGCGAGTCGGAGCGGCGTGCGGGGGGCCTCGAGTGTCGTCCTCTCTTCTACGCAGCATGGCCAAACAGACGGACAGAGCCCCGAGTGGACGGTGCCAGACCGACACCGAGAATCTGCCGCCGACACCGCGTATGGAAGCCCCGCAACCTGCTGTTGGGGTCTCGCTGCAGCACATCCCACGTGCCGGCGTTCGCACAGCAGCAGCAGCGGCGGTGATGTCGCGACGTTGAGGCCACGTGTCGTGTGTGGACTGCGTGATGGATGCGGCGAGCTGAGAATGTCAGTCTCGGGGCGGCCATGCGACTGCTTGCAAAGCAAACAAATTCCTTGGCGCACTTGACGGGGTTGGAGACGACTGCGGCGGTTGTCTCGCGCCAGTGCGCGAGTTAGCGTGAAACTGCGCCAGGGCTAGTCCTCTTCACGAACAGTGCTGCATCGTCAGCCATGGCGCAGTTCCTTAAATGGCCGGTCTCTTTACCATTATTCTCAAAAAGGATATGGAGGCTAACTCCACGATCCAGCCGAATGCTCTCGGCGTGCTCCAGATGCTGGTTGCACATCTCGGGAGGGAGGCCTGGCCCGACTCGGACCCGCGCTCCCATCCAGCCAACCAGTTGTGAAGGTCTCGGGGAAGGTTCACGAGAGGGCCCGGGACTTCGATACCCTGGGGCGCCAGCCGCGGTGGCCTCCTGTCGACCGAGACGCACGCGGACTCCAGGTCGACGTGCGGCCACAAGGAGCGGGCGGTTCGAGTCATTTTGGCGAAGTTCGGTCAGGAGGCATTCTCTTTGCCGGCACGCATTCGTGCCCGGCCCGTCTCACGGGGCACGCCGGATGGCCCACCAGGGAATGCATTTCGAGCGGAGCGCGTGCTCTGGCGACAAAGCTCACGGGCACTTTTTTTTGCAATTTACAGATTTAAACGCCGGGTCAAATATCCCCTCCGCTTTACTGCCTATGCGGAAATTCGCGGTTGGCAAACCGGCGCGGGCAGGTCAATTCCGCACAAAGTCTGTCTGCACGTGCGTCATCCCACGGGTTTTTTTATTTTCCGCACGCTCCGGCCGCAGCTCACTGTTTGGTCACGGCGTTCGTCATTCCTCTTAGAGGATGCCCCATGGCGTCACGATGCCCGGCACGAGCTTTGCCAGCGGACATCGTCGTCGTCGCGACTGAATTTGGAGGTTTGTTGGGGGGCGGGGGGGGTGCATCAAATCCCGAAGATAACTGATGAGCGAGTCTTCCATTTCTCGCTCGATATTTCTCCGGAACGCCGCTCGGCTGGCTTGCAGGAGGGAATATCGGCGTAAGGCACTACCACTACAATAGTACATGGTTACACATATTCGTGATAATAACGATGAATGTGTTATTACTGTACCTTATAGTATTAACCCCATAATCGCGCGAGAATGTTTATGCGAAACGAGGTGGGCAAAGCCAGGAGAGGCGAACGCGTGGCGTGGCCACAGTCACTTCCGGTCAGAGGCAGTGCGGAGTGCACCGGCCGAATTTACGCGCTGGGGAATGATCGCACGCACGGACGCACGCACGCACGGACGATGATGATGATGAAGGCATAAGTGCCGCGCAACCAGCAAATGCTCGAGCCGTGCACAGCACTGCGGAGAGAGAGGTCGACGCCACGGCGTGCGGCGAGATTTAGCAACAACAAAAATCAATCGCGGACGAGCAGATTTACGCGCGCCGCACTCTCTCCCAACGAGCCCCTCCCACCCTAAGTGGCTCGGCAGCGCGAGAAGCAATCACTGCCCACAAGAAACCCCACCACCACCACCCACACTGTGCCATCGAATAACAACCATGCGGCCTCCATTAAACAACAACAACACAACACACGCCGCTGCTTTATAAACAATGCATTGATTAATCAGTTACGTTTATAACCCGCGGTGCCTCCGGGTCCTCCCCGTGTCTCGCGTGGTAATCACACTGGCACGGCCTCCTGCGTGCTGTGGAAGATGTGGTGGGGGGGGGGGCGTGCAGGGTGCTGGAGTGGCTCTCTAAGCGAATTTATGTGGCTTGCTGCTTGCGCCTGCGAGCAACGCGCGCGCGCACGGACGCACGCGCGCGCGCTGTATCAGTGAATCTGTTGATTAAGCCGATTGATTGGCCAGCTAATTAAGCGGAATTGATGGAGGCTGTTATCGGTATTGTGAGAAAGAGAGGCGGGTGGAGCGGGGAAGCGCGACGGGGCTCGAGATCGTGTGAGGGGAAGACGCCAGACTGTACAAAGACAAAGGTCCCCCGTATAGCCTTCGCAGACTGTCGGAGCAAGTGTTGTTCGCGAGTAGCACCTATGAAGGCCGGCACCGTGGCACACGAGGGGGTGGGTGGCCAGAACCACGCCTGACCGCCTTTGTCTCCTTAGTGGCGATGCATACTTCACACCGCACCAGGTACTCATTTGAGGCTGAGTCGACCTAGGGGGGAGGCCCAGGACCGGTTCAGATAATCGTCACTGGTGTTGGCCGTGAGCAGTAATCGAACTCGGGTCGCCACTGTGCACACACACAGATTGAGGGATGCTGGACGCGATTTGTTTGACAGAGCAGTGGAAACATCCCATGCCTCACAGCAATAAGCCCCTGGGTTCGACTCCCAGCTCGGGTGCTATTTGTGTGCGGAGCCTGCGCCTTCTAGCCCACCGTCCTGCAATGCGGTTTAGAAATCCCAAAGCCGAAGACACTGGCACTGGCCAAAGCCACAGTGCTGACAATTCTACCCGCAAATTACACAATTGGGATCACGCAGAGCAGTATCGCCCGCTGCTTTGAAAACGTGACAGAACCCTCCTGATGAAGAGTTTTGTACCCCAGTGAGCCTGTCAAACTAATACGCAGTCAACCCCCTTTCTACGCACGAGCTCTGGATTCGCGAGTTTCGCATATTCGCGAATTACTAAATGTGCACCAATTCCCTATTCGCGCCCCGCGTGGAAGGCTGCCCGGCCGAACTCGCAACTGCGCACTGTTTTACTGGACACGTGCTTGGGGTCGACTCGTTTCGAAATGTTTGTATTGACGAGTGGACCGTGAGGTCCGTTAGAAAGAAGGCTAATGCAATCGGGGGAAGTGTCGCAGCGAGAAAAAATGACAACAGCTTCCGAGGTGTTATCCTCCTGAATTCCTCACCACCACCACCACCTCCACAGTGATCAAATCATCATCATCAAAGGTAATAAAAAAAAAAACACATTGTTCTTTATAATGTATTGTCATCATTATTAAACACATTCCTGCAGAGGGAGCTGGTAGGAACGTTGGGTTGCTTGGTCAATGGCCAGGGTCAACGGCGGCGTGGTGTATTCCGCAAATATGCCCAACTGTGAGGGCGGGCACAAGCCGGCGTGTGTAGGTTAAACGTTGAGTTTTATAAGGGCACCACGGGGTGACCAGCCCCTCCCTACCCAGCCCCACCCCTCCCACCCCCCACCCAGCCCCACCCTCCCCACCCTCCCCTCCCCACCCAGCCCCACCCTCCCCACCCAGCCCCTCCCCACCCTCCCCTCCCACCCAGCCCTCCCCCTACCTAGCCCCTCCCTGCACGACGGACACAATAATCCCCTGTGGGCTGGTATAACCTGGCGGTTCCTACCAGTAAGATTCACCGCCCCCCCCCCCCCCCCATGTTCACTCGTACCGAGAACGTAACCCCCATTTCTTCCCATTTGGAACAACAAGGTTTCTGCATTCCGGAGTGTTCTCAAGAACGTAACCCTCGCGGATAGAGAGGGTTGCCTGTATTATTACTTTCCACCACGGGCTCTCTCACTTTATCCCACAAGGATGCCTGTGCGACTCAGGTCCGTGGCTAACCAAGCGCCCCCAAATACCCACCCACTGCTCTCCTTCGCCTCCGTATGGCTGGGGAAGCAGCTGTCGTTTTGATGTCGAGGTTAGCGATTCATTGAGCAGCTTCAGGTCAGGCAGAGCGCGTGGTCGCGATGCCACCCGGAACAGATCTCTCAGGGCCAGGAGTTACATTTAGAACCATGCATTTAGATTACTTGGGATTAATTTGCTGCTATAAATGTCCACATGATGAGCCACTTTGTTGAGTTATCATTTAGGGCGAGGTCGCTTCTCAAAAATAAGCTAATAACTCAGTGGAGTTTACCTGGTAAGGTAAAACGTAATTTAGTTTCATTTTATATATATTTTTTCAAGTGAATGGTTTACCTTTCCTATACTTTGCACTCCAATCGTGTTCTTGTCTGTTTGTTTGTTGCTGTTATAACATTTGGAGCCGCTCCGACTGGACATCTGTGCCCGGGCCGCACCTGGAGAAGGGCTTCATAATGGGTTGTGGACGGTGGCATTCGGGAGCCACACGTGGCATCATGCCCCGGGTCTCGAGATGTGGACTACCTCGCCTGGTCTACAGGAGGTCGTGGGGTCGATTCCGACCCTAAACGTCTGCTGTATATTTGGAGTTTGCGTGTCTCTCTCATCATCATCATCACGGTGGCTAAGAGATGTTAACTACCTAGTCTGGTATACAAGAGGTAGTGGGTTTGATCCCCACCCTAAACGCTTGCTGCTGTATATTTGGAGTTTGCGGTGTCTCTCTCTAATCATCATCACGGTGGCTAGGATATGTTAACTACCTCGCCTAGTATACAGGAGGTCGTGGGTTCGATCCCGACCCTAAACGCCTGCTGCTGTATATTTGGAGTTTGTGTGTCTCTCTCTCCTCATCATCACGGTGGCTAGGAGATGTGAACTACCTCACCTGGTATACAGGTGGTCGTGGGTTCGATCCCGACCCTGACGTGCTGTATGATTGCAGTTTGCGTGTTTCTCTCATCATCATCACGGTGGCTAGGAGATGTTAACTACCTCGCCTGGTATACAGGAGGTCGTGGGTTCGATCCCGACTCTAAACGCCTGCTGTATATTTGGAGTTTGCGTCTCTCTCTCTCTCCCCCCGTGGTCGCGTGGATTTTTCTCCGGGTCCTCTGGTTTTCCTCTCCATATTTAGAATCAACATCACGTGTTTATCGTATATGGATGCTCTTCATTTCCACGCGATGAGCCACTTCGTTGAGCTATCATTTGTGGTCAGGTCGCTTCTGAAAAAGAGCTTTATAGCTAGTGGGCCTTCTTACCTGGTGAAAAAAATAGTTTAGTTTGTGGTGTGAAACTAGCAGGACCCAAGTGATGTTGCCAACTGACCTGATAAACTCAATCACCCTGAGGTGAGGATGAGCTGGTGCAGCGCTCAGCCAACACCTGCTAACGCGCGCGTGTTGACCCAGCCGTGTGTGTGTGTGTACGCAGAGAGGGCGGTAACGCTCCCACCTGCGCTGGCTCCAGGCATGCACTGACAAAGATTCCCCGTGTAGCCTTTAACAGACTTTGGGGGCAAGTGCTGTTTGCGTGATGGCCTATGATGGCCGAGGGGTGGGGGGGGGGGTCACCAGAACCACGCCCGGCCGCCTTTGTCTATCTAGTGCTGATGTTTACACTCCGTGGCAGGTACTCATTTAAGGCTGAGTCGACCTAGGGGAGGCCCAGGACCGGTACCGATATTCGTCACCGATGTTGGCTGTGAGCGGGAATCGAACTCGGTGGGTTCGTAACGCGGTGCGCTCAACCACTACACTGCCGCTCCCTATCTAATGCGCACACACGCACACACATCGAGGAATGGTGGACATTAATTCTAGATTTGAAGTTTTCGTGACTGCAAGTATTCATATTCTTAGGTTTTTTCGGTAAAGTCACGTAGGTAAAAATTTTTTAAATTAATAAAAGTTAAATAAAAATAAAATAAAAAATCACGACGTTTCGGAGGCAACACAAGCTTCCGTCTTCAGGTGGAACCGTGACTTTACCGAAAAAACCTAAGAGTTTGGTGGACATTGTTGGGCAGCAGCATGGCACGGTGGCGACACTCGCGCCTCGCGGCAAGAAGGGCCTGGCCTCGATTCCCAACTCCGGGTGCCGTTCCGCGTGGAGTTTGTCCGTGTCTCCCTCGCTCTGTCCGGCATGGGTTCCCACTGTGTTCTCCGGCATTTGGCATTGGCCAAACATCTCTCACCTAACCACAATGCCGTGAGGTGAAGGGACCCCCCCCCCCCCCCACTCAGCCTGCGCATGACCACGCACGGACGTGTAGACGGGGCTGTATCCATAGGGGGGTGCGGGGCCCCCTGGGTAAATCCCACAGTGTGGGCCCCCTGACGCCATAAAAGGATTACATCTGACCGCGTGACGTCGAAGCGCCCCCCCCCCCTCCTCCTCCCCAAAGCGCGGGGCCCGGGGCGCTCGCCCCCGATTCGCCGTAGGGGCACGTGGTTGGGGTTGAGTGTGCGGCGGGGTTGCGGAGAAATGTGGGAATAGAGGGGATAGGGGGAGGGGGTCTTTAAGGGAGGGGGGGGTGGAGGACTGTATCGTGTCCGACACGCTAAACTACAACTATTTTATATTTTACCAGGTAAGGCCCGCAAAGTTATATTACTCTCTTTTTTTTAATCAGAAACGACCTGGCTATCACAAATGATAGCCCCAGGAAGTGGGTTCATCGTCATCATCACGTGGACATTAATAGCAGCAGCCAAATACTCGTAACGCGTGACGTTGATTCGAAATGCGGTGCGAAAATCCGGAGGACCCGGAGAAAAATCCACACGACCACGAGGAGAGAGAGACACGCAAACTCCAAATATACAGCAGCAGGCGTCAAGGTCGAGATCGAACCCACAACCTCTTGTATACCAGGTAAGGTCGTTAACATCTCCTAGCCACCGTGATGAGGATGAGAGAGACACGCAAGCTCCAAATATACAGCAGCAGGCGTCAGGATCGGGATCGAACCCACAACCTCTTGTATACCAGGTAAGGTCGTTAACATCTCCTAGCCACCGTGATGATGAGAGAGAGAGAGACACGCACACTCCAAATATACAGCAGCAGGCGTCAGGGTAGGGATCGAACCCACGACCCCCTGTACACCAGGCGAGGTAGTTAACATCTCCTAGCCACCGCGGCGCCCTGATCGTGTTGGCGTCGTGGACCCCCTTTCACAAGTCAGGATTCACAGCCCTGTCTCAATCCACTGCTGGATGAAAGCCTGCATATGCCGTGTCAGTCGCGGGGTATTGTTTGACCATACTTCACCATGCTGGCCGTTTGTATCATTCGCCATTGATGTTGACCGTGACTGGGAAACTCGGGTCGCCGGGTTCACAGCGCAGCGTGCTAACCGCTGCGCCACCGCTCCATGTAGTCGTAGTTGCCCGTTATATTTAAGACAACTCGGGGAAATATGTCACGGCAAATAAAGAACTAAACCCGTCACGAAACTTGTAGCTCGGTTGGCTACGTGCCGTGCAAAAGAAGTTCAACATGCATGCAATTGACCAACCCTGTGTACTGCAAACTGTTCACGACTCACAGATGCCGAGCGGTAGAGCATTTGCCGCTCGCTGCAGAGGGTCGCGGTTTGAAACCGGCAGGCCGCCCGAGTCAATACCGCGGGTATATTAATCCGACAGTTAGAGGCCACCGAAATTCGTTTCGGTCGGCCTCTACCGACAATAGATGCCCTCTGCGTCACGGTGCACGTTAAAGACCCCGTGGTAATCATCCGAAAGTTTTCTACATTTTAAACAATTGTCGCAAGTTATTTAGACGAGAGAGTACTCCGAAATCGTCGCCCACTAATGAGAACCCCCTCGTGAAAACATATATTATTGAGGCTGAGTGGAGAGGCAGGGGGTGTCGAAGTGAGATCGTCACGGGCAGGGTCGCGGGCAGGGTCACGAGCAGGGTCACAGTAAAGGTCACGGGCAGGGTCACAGTAAAGGTCGTGGGTGGCGTCACGGGCAGGGTCACGGGCAGGGTCACGGGCAGGGTCATGAGCAGGGTCACAGTAAAGGTCGCGGGTGGCGTCACGGGCAGGGTCATGGGCAGGGTCACAGGGCAGGGTCATGGGCAGGGTCACGGGCAGGGTCACGGGCAGGGTCACGGGCAGGGTCACGGGCAGGGTCACGGGCAGGGTCACGAGCAGGGTCACGGGCAGGGTCACGGGCAGGGTCACGGGCAGGGTCACGGGCAGGGTCACGAGCAGGGTCACGGGCAGGGTCACGGGCAGGGTCACGGGCAGGGTCGCGGGCAGGGTCACGGGCAGGGTCACGGGCAGGGTCACGAGAGAAATTCCCTCATTGCCTGCACCCCGCACTTCCCTGCGTTGTTCTGCCGAAGAGGTTGGCTTTCGAGCCCAAAAGGCAATAATTTGTTACGATTGCATGGGGGGAAAAGCCATTACGGTTTTATAACCCCATGAATTCCGGATGGGCACGAAGGACGGCTGTCGCAGGCAAGCACATTACTCGTGCAGATTGCTCGAAACGCGCGACCACGGGCTGAGAAGAGTGGCTGGACACGTGCTCGCTCGTGCCCGCAGGAGGCAGACGACCGGTGCAAAATAGTTGGACGGGAACAAAAAAGTGGTACAGTACAGGGGCCATTGTAAATAACAACGATGAAAAGTGTTCACCGAAGCGCGGAGAGACCCAGGGCTTGTGGATCGCGACGAGAGACGCCAGGCAGGGGAGCACAAATCAGAGGAATCGCTTTGGCTGCCAAGCAGACTGAGTGAGTGAGCGAGTGCGCGAGCTCGGGGCACGGCGCGTCGCTCGCAGTGCTGATGGCTGATGGACGAGCCTTGGAATCGCAGCTAAAGAAGAAGATGAAGGGGAAGAGGAGGTGGAGGTCTGCTGGCGAGAACGACCGCCGCGGGGGTTAAGTCGGGAGCGGGTCGATCGCGAATGGCACGGGGAGGCCCTCATCCAACTTTGGATCGACCATGGGCTCGTGATGATAACGAATGTACCGTGTGTATAACAGAGACGAAGATCCCCGTATAGCCTTGACAGACTGTTGGGACAAAGTGCTGTTAGCGAGCACCTGTGAACAGGCCCGAACTGGCCGTGAGGCGGCAGTCACGAGGGCAAATGCCCCGTGGGCCGGTCTATTCTAGGGCCGGTGGCCCGGGTCTGTGTGGAGAAATCGCAAACATGATAATAGTAAAAACAGAAATATTATTTTATCGTTGAAATATGTTATTACCTCTGTGTTACACTGCATTGCTTATTGACGCTGTCAGTTGGCATTAAGTCCCCCACCATATTCGGCAGCCCCAAAGATTCTTCCTCATCGCGGTCACCCAGTTGTGCTTCTTGGAGCCAGCCCCAAATGGGGCGGAGAGATCGCGAAGGCAATTGGGACCCGGTGTGTTTACAAATGCCTGGGCCAATTCTTCTTACCAGTCCGTCAGTGCCTATGAAGGCCGGCACGGCACACGAGGGGCAACAATAACAACCGCCATTCGTCACTAAGTGGCGGTGACGTCACCACGACGCTTGTGCCAGGCCATGTGCACCTTGAGGCACCATGAAGTGTCGAACGCCCGCTGGCAGGAGATCACGGGGCAGACCCAGCAGGTGCCACGGGTCGACTGACTGAGATGACTGAGATGACTGGCTGATGAACCACCTGTTCCCCCTACTGTGCCAACGAGGGGCGCGCACATACACACACACGCGCGCACGTACAACGTATATGTGCTGATGCAGGCTTAACCCCTCGGCACGCTGAGCGCTACTGGGTCTGCGTGTGCTCGATGGGAGAGGAGCCTTCTGCGACTCAACAGAGTTGAATATCGGCAGCCGACCCGCTACTGGACATCTGTGACACAAACATTGCTTTATAGCTCATCGGATTCCCCCTGTCCAAATAAAGATTCCATAAAAGATTATGATTCCGAACCGGTGCGTTGAGTGCATTCAGCGTTCTGCGGTGTCACCTTGCGGGCGGCGGGGCGGCTGACACGGTGGTAACAACGCTCGTGCCTCACTGCAAGAGGCGCCAGGTGGTTTGATTTCGAACTAAGGCGCCTTTCTTCTTTGGAGATTGTAGATTGCCTGGTTTTCCTTTCGAAGTTTAGAGAAGGGCAAAAAAAACTACATAATGGAAATGGTATTAGCCAAATATCCAACAATTCTAAAACATAACCTGCGTTAGGATTACAAGCAGCAGCAACATTCCCTAACGCAGTCAACACACGTGGCAGGACCCTCCTGATGAATACCCTTGAGACTCAGCGAGGCTTTCCTGGGTAAACACGGGCAGTAATGATGAAAATTTGATTCACCCTTTCTGGAAATAAAACAGGAGGCCGTAATAGAGTGTTGTTTTGGGTTAGATCGCGTCAATATAAATGTGTCCTTAAACCCGCCACCACCCGACACAGCCAATTAGCAAGGACAAAGCTGGCTCTCCGTCTGATAATGCTAGTTGTAATTACTGGCGAAACGTCGTACTCAGCTTGTAAATGTTGTGAATGTTCTCTCCAACACACGTGTGTGCTGTACTAGTGACGAATTGGCACATTCGGTTTACGTGACAAACCTTGATAATTGGCTGTGTGGGGTGGTTGCGGGTTTAATGCCACATTTATTTTTACGCGATGTAACCCCCCCAAAAAAACCAATATTGCGGATGATATTGGTAGCAAAAGCCTACGTGTTAAAACAGGCGTTAAGATGTCCCAACACAAATATCGATCGCTAATTGCAAGTCATCGAGTCTGCATTAACCACACGTACTTGCGGCAATCCATGCAAACAAGCATGCTCTGATGGTAAACTGATTGGCCTACATCAGAGACAGCCGCCTTCTGTATGGCCATGTCTCTCCAGCGTTAGACCAGAGAACGCCAACAGGCGGGCAGTACAAAGGCAGTGCAAGTCCCTCGTGTTGAGCAGTTGTATCTATGGGACATTTTTTTAGCAGTAACAAGACGATGAAAAAGTTAAGAATAGACTTTAGCCTTTCTGGAAATAAAACGCGGAATAAACAAATTCCTGCGGAGGGAGCTGGTAGGAACGTTGGGTTGCTCGGTCAATGGCCAGGGTCAACGGCGACGTGGTGTATTCCGCAAATATGCCCGACTGTGAGGGCGGGCACAAGCCGGCGTGAGTAGGTTAAACGTTGAGTTTTATAAGGGCACCACGGGGTGACCAGCCCCTCCCCACCCAGCCCCACCCCACCCCTCCCACCCCCCACCCAGCCCCACCCTCCCCACCCAGCCCCCCCCTCTCCACCCTCCCCTCCCACCCCCCACCCAGCCCCTCCCCACCCTCTCCACCCAGCCCCAACCAGCCCCTCCCCACCCTCCCCTCCCCACCCAGCCCCACCCAGACCCTCCCCACCCTCCCCTCCCCACCCAGCCCCTCCCTCCCCATCCAGCCCCTCCCTGCACGACGGACGGACACAATAATCCCCTGTGGGCTGGTGTAACCAGGAGGTTCCTACCAGTATAATCAAGCTGTTACCTCCGAGCAAATGCCATTGCTCCATCTCCGTGGTTGCAAAAATGTGTCTTCATGCATTACTCCGGGCCAGGTTCGGAAAGCCTTGACCCACGTGATGGACATGTGACGACTGCTCCCTTGAACCCAGTACGAAGAAGCAGAGTGGTGGTGCTTGGTTCAGTTGAGATCCTTGGGGAAACATCAGTGGCAGTTGCGTGATGTCATTCTTCACGATTGTTCCTTGGGAAAGATGATGCTGTAACCCGAGCCGAGAGATTTCGGACGGATAAAGTCTTCTTTGTCATGCGAGCTTACTGATGTATAGAGACATACACGCTGCTAAATTGACTTCATAGTGATCATGTCGTCAGCATATTCTGAGCTGGTTAATGCGTAACCATTTATTTATATATATATATTTATCCACGTGTCACCCCGATACAATTTATGGAAAGGATGATGACCGGTGGACGAGAATAACAACATAGTAACGAACAAGGGACGGGACGTACGAATCGTTGGAACGTGCGAGATGGTGCCCGCTTCGGGAGAGAGGCCTTTGTATGTATGTCCTGCATGTTCAACTTTTTCTCACCGTACGTAGCCAACCGTGCTAATCGGAGTGGATTAAGCATGTCTGAGTGTGATGCGTATGCTCACTCGGACGCTGTGTTCTGAATCAGAATCGTTATTTCTAGTGGAGGAGTCCGATGATCTATAAAGCTCTTTGTTTTTCACAGCTGCCCAGTCGAGGCGATGTTGCCCTTGGCAGTGCCCGCCGGGGGTAAGGCGAGCACAGTGCCACGCGCACTCCAGCGTGGAGCGCAAGGACCGGCTCAGTTTAACTCTTGGTAGGCTGCTTTGGCGACCAATATTATCCGTAAGAGTTGTTTTAGTGGTTAGATCGCGTAACTAAAAACCGTAAATGTTGCGGGCTTACTCTCCAACACGCCGGTGTGCTGATTGGCACGTGTTCTGTTTACGTGACGAAGCTTTACTAATTGGCCTGTCCATAAATGACGTCACGCACCTAGAGGGAGGGGGTGGTCAGACATTTGTGACGTTTGAGAAATGTGACGTCACATCAAAATGCGCAACTTTAAATAAATATAGACAACACGTTCTACTTAATGAAATAGACGTAAAAAAATGTTTTCTCCTACAACATCGCATTGCAGCGCCACATTAAATACGCACTACAATGACAATAGTTTAAAGCGATTTGAAGCATGTTTTATTTTGGGGGGGGGAGCAGAGCTTTGTGACGTCATATTTGAGGTGGGGGGTCTGACTTTTGTGACGCCGTGTGACGAAGGGGGGGGGGGGGGTCAAAAATCGTCCAAAATCGCGTGACGTCATTTATGGACGGCCCCTTAACGACGCATTTATATTTGCCCGATCTAACCCAAAACCCCCCGCCACCCGCGCCTCTCTATGATGGACTACAGCCTCACCACGCACAAATCGGCGTGAGCTGATGGCGAGTGGAGCGGTGTGCGGTTTGCTGGAGGCGGCGTGATAACTCGGGAGAAGCGGGAGGGAAGGAGGGAGCGAGGGACGGGGAAAGCGTCTCGGTGCTGAACCTCGTTGCGTTCGTGGCGACGTGAATGCGAGCGAGTCGCTGGGGGGAGACTGCGAGGAGGACGCTGGTCCTGGCGCGGGGAAGACGTGACGGGGGTTGGGGGGGGGCTTGAGTCGGGATATTGATCCTGGAAAAATCTCTCTCTTCTTCGCAGATGTCCAGTAAGGGAGGGTCAGAACGTTACAACAACAAACAATACGATAAAAACAAAGGCGCGCAAAGTATAGGAAATGTAAGCAAATTACTAATACTAAATAAGCTAAAATTACAATGTTTTTTTTATTTTACAAGGTAAAGCCCACCAAGATAATTCGTTCTTTTTCAGAAGCGACTTGGCTATCACAAATGTTAGCTCAACGAAGTATAAACAGAATAAGACAATGCGAATTCATTCTAGATTTGAAGTTTTCGTGACTACAATGATCCATACTCTTTGGTTCTTTCGGTAAAGTCACGTAGGTGAAAAAATCTAAACAAAGAACCAAAGACAATGAGAATTGTTAGATATATTTAAGTCTGTCTTGAAAACTCACTCCTTCAAACTGGCCGTTACCTCCCACTAGCTGTCAATATCCTGCTGTCCATACACGAGGCGTGTCTACGGATGAAACGCACCTTACAAATGTAAATTGTTATCATTAAGGCTCTGGCCACAGCCATCGATCGGTGTCAGCCGTGGCTTCAACGTGCGTCAGAATTTCCTCTCGCAACCACACAGCTCGTGTCGAGCTACGTGGCTCCATGCCCTGACATCACCTCCATCACGCAAGTGGGCAACTAAATCCATACTCTTTGGTTCTTTCGGTAAAGTCACGTAGGTACAAATGAAATTAAATCACGACATTTCGGGCACTTGTGTTGCGTCCGAAACGTCGTGATTCAATTTATGTTCTACCCAACGTGACTTTACCGAAAGAACCAAAGAGTATGGATTCCTGCAGTCACGAAAACTTCAACTCGAGATTGTTTGGCAACTAAAGACAAGCCACGGGTCGTTCGACCGTGGCCGCGCAACCCAAGCTGCGGACCCCATCGTGAACCCACCGCGGCCGTCTGCACTCTTCCTTCAACGGAGGATGGTCGGGAAACCCGCGCACACTCTCTGCGGGAAGCCCTCTCATCGTGGCTAACAGACATCAACATCGGCATCGAGCTCTTGAGCATATCGCCGCACGCCTGCCTGTCAACCCAGACGGTTTACCCCGTATTCTTGTACAGGGAAATTGAGTTTTCACGTCCGAACGGCGTACAGCCGTTTCAATACGGGCAAACATAAATTGTTTTCGTCTATTTGTGTTGTGTTTCTCCCTTGTGATGGGACTGTGTAGGATGAACGTTGAGATTTATAAGGGCACGGGGTGACCCATCAGGTCTGAATTGTTTTAACACGGAGTAGGCTTGTGCGACCAATATCACCCATAATACAGGGTTTTTTGGGGGGGTTAGATCGCGTAAATATATAAATGTGTCGTTCAGCCCGCCACCACCAGACACAGTGAATTAGTAAGGGTTGTACAGGCGAATTGGCACGTTCTGCTTACGAGACAACTCGTACTAATCGGTTGTGTCGAGTGGTGGCGGGTTTAACGACGCTTTTATATATTTATACGCGATCTCACCCCCCTAAAAAACACCAACCTGTATTATGCGGGTGTGAACAGGGTCCGTAATGAGGTAGGGCACTGATAAGGTGCCGTCCATAAAAGACGTCACGCACCTAGGGGGGGGGGGGGGTCAGACACTTGTGACGATGTGTGACGAGGGGGGGGGGGTGAGAAATGTGACGTCACATCAAAATGCGCAATTTTAAATAAATATAGACAACACGTTCTACTTAATTAAATAGACGTTTTAATACATGTTTTCTCCTACAACATCAGAGTGCAGCGCCACATTAAATACGCACTACAATGACAATAGTTTATTCAATTTGAAGCATGTTTTTTTTTTTGGGGGGGGGGGGCAAAGCTTTGTGACGTCATATTTGAAGGGGGGTCTGACTTTTTGTGACGCCGTGTGACGAAGGGAGGGGGGGGGGTCAAAAATCGCGTGACGTCATTTATGGACGGACCCTAAGGGGTTGGCCAGGCATGGGCCCATAAGGCGTTGTGTGGCCACCAGAGGTCACGGTCGCTGAAGCCGGGACAGGGACGGCCCACCCGTGACGAGCGAGACGAGCGATGACAACACTATTCTTGGTTCTTTCGGTAAAGTCACGTAGATAAAAATTTAAAATTCAAATTAATAAAAGTAAAATAAAAAAAATAAAAAAAATCACGACGTTTCGGAGGCAACACAAGCTTCCGTCTTCAGGTGGAACCGCCACAGCACAATAGCTGTATCAAGTAATTTTAATTTTTTACCTACGTGACTTTACCGAAAAAACCTAAGAATATGAATGCTTGCAGTCACGAAAGCTTCAAATCTATAATCTTTCGGTAAAGTCACGTAGAAGGGAAATAATAAAACAATGAAAATAAAACATAATAAAATTCTCACGACGTTTCGGCCACAACGCAAGCAGCCGTCCTCAGGCGAAGAACAGAGCTGTCGGAAAGACGGCGTCCATAATGAAAGTGACTTTACCGAAAGAACCAAGACTATGCATCCCTGCAGTCACGAAAGCTTCAAATCGATACTGAGATCGATGACAAGTCTGCCCCGTGATCCGTGACCGCACAACAACAAAAAACACCCCAATTCGGGAGAGATGTGTGAGTGCTGCCCCCTAATGTGGCCACATCGTCACTGGAAGGAATCCCTGACATCAGTTCTGCAATGTCTGCTTCCCCGGACGGCTGTTAGCGAGCGCCTATTAAGGTATTGGTGGGTGGGCGCCACCAATCGCCCGGCCGCTTCGTCTCGCCCTCGTGCCGACGTTTCACATCGCCAGGCTAGGTGCATCTCGTACCAGGCTAGGTGCACCTGGCGCCAGGCTAGGTGCATCTCGTACCAGGCTAGGTGCACCTGGTGCCAGGCTAGGTGCATCTCGTACCAGGCTAGGTGCACCTCGTACCAGGCTAGGTGCATCTCGTACCAGGCTAGGTGCCCCTCGTACCAGGCTAGGTGCATCTCGTACCAGGCTAGGTGCACCTCGTACCAGGCTAGGTGCATCTCGTACCAGGCTAGGTGCCCCTCGTACCAGGCTAGGTGCGTCTCGTGCCAGGCTAGGTGCCCCTCGTACCAGGCTAGGTGCGTCTCGTGCCAGGCTAGGTGCGTCTCGTGTCAGGCTAGGTGCTTCTCGTGCCAGGCTAGGTGCATCTCGTGCCAGGCTAGGTGCATCTCGTACCAGGCTAGGTGCATCTCGTGCCAGGCTAGGTGCACCTCGTGCCAGGTAGTTGCCTCTCGTACCAGGCTAGGTGCACCTCGTGCCAGGCTAGGTGCATCTCGTACCAGGCTAGGTGCATCTCGTGCCAGGCTATGTGCCCCTCGTACCAGGCTAGGTGCATCTCGTACCAGGCTAGGTGCACCTCGTACCAGGCTAGGTGCATCTCGTACCAGGCTAGGTGCATCTCGTACCAGGCTAGGTGCCCCTCGTACCAGGCTAGGTGCATCTCGTACCAGGCTAGGTGCACCTCGTACCAGGCTAGGTGCCCCTCGTGCCAGGCTAGGTGCCCCTCGATGCGGACCACGTGCGCGGTGGGAGCTCACTAATCGATTCCATCGTTGCACGATTCAAATAATCGATTCTCATCGCCGAGGCGGAGTGGGGGGGGAAAGAAAAAAACCTCCGAGCTGGCACCGCGCGCATGCGCAGTAGCGACTCGCGGCGTGGAGCGAGCAGGCCGTGGTAGTAGTGGTGGTAGCTGGGCCAGTGGGGACCGCAGTCCGGCGACAGGCGAGGCGGGCAGCAGCAGCAGCAGCGCGGGTCGAGGGGACCGAGCGGGGTTCGCAGGGCGCTGGGACGGGGGGTCCCCGTGAGAGGTCGAGCAGCAGTAGCAGGAGCCGGGCCCCACCATGGATGACGACGAGGAGACGTACCGCCTGTGGAAGATCCGCAAGACTATCATGCAGGTGAGTGGCGCCGAAACCTCGGATAGCGCCGTGGCTCCAAGGCCTAGCGGGGTGGCTTCTTGCCTAGCGGCGTGGCTCAAAGCCTAGCGGCGTGGCTCCAAGGCCTAGCGGGGTGGCTTCTTGCCTAGCGGCGTGGCTCAAAGCCTAGCGGCGTGGCTCCAAGGCCTAGCGGCGTGGAGCCAGGCGCTGCCGGGGTTGGCTCCTTGCCTAGCGGCGTGGCTCAAAGCCTAGCGGCGTGGCTCCAAGGCCTAGCGGCGTGGAGCCAGGCACTGCCGGGGGTGGCTTCTTGCCTAGCGGCGTGGCTCCAAGGCCTAGCGGCGTGGAGCCAGGCGCTGCCGGGGTTGGCTCCTTGCCTAGCGGCGTGGCTCAAAGCCTAGCGGCGTGGCTCCAAGGCCTAGCGGCGTGGTGCCAGGCACTGCCGGGGTTGGCTCCTTGCTTAGCGGCGTGGTTCTAGGCCTAGCGCCGTGGCTCAGGCACTTGTCGGGGTTGGCTCCAGGCCTAGCGGCGTGGCTCCACTATGATTACGAGTGATTGTGAATGACACAATTCCATCAAAGTTATGCTTGACCCCCATATCTGGTGTCACGCAGAAAGGTGCTGATCAGGGATCTCTACCATGCCCGGTGTACCGTGCAGTCCCCAGCCATTATTCACTCTGCCTCGTTTGCCTTTCTATGTACAATGAAGGGGCATTGCCCGAAACGTCGCCTATGGTATACGTTTGTTGTTACGGCGCTGTTATTGGGAAATGTTGGGTTTGTGTTCTATTTGCTTGTGCACCACTGTCAGCGCAAGAGCAGCATCGCCAAATAATTAGTTTGATCAGGGATCGGATCGGTCCGTCATTCCTCCCCATTTGACGAACCAGAACCACCAATGGAACCTCATTTGCCAGTAAAAAATATGATAAAAAAATGTTTTACCCTTTTATCTGGCAACAAAACTTGACACCTTTTTTTACGAGGAGTCATGTTTGCATAGACCACAATACCTGCAGTCATAATGCAATTCAAGGACAATGCATACATTATCAGAGTTATGTTTTTTGTTTGCATTATGACTGCAGGTATTGTGGGCTATGCAAACATGACTCCTTGTAAAAAAGGTGTCAGTTTTGTTGCCAGATAAAAGGGTAAAAAAACAATTATCGAACTAGAACCACTTTGAAGGAATCCCCAGGAGTTGCCCCATGCGTCTCCTGGCGTTTGATGTAGGGAATTGACACGTTTGGCTTAGGGCCGCCAACTTGTTTAGATTTGGGGCCACGCTTTGGCGCTGTTGGCACACTTTAGAAGTGTATCGACTTGCTCGCACACAAGTGAGATTACATCTTTGGAGGCGGCAATTCCTCCTGTCACTGCAATTCAAAGTTGCACCACTTCGCCTTTAAGTGCGGCGCTCTGATTTGCGGGGCAGCGAATATGAAGAGACGTAGTGATTGAAAACTAATTTCTTTAGAACTGTTTTGTCTGTTTAGTTTGTTATCTTTTACCCGTACGGTGCGAACGAAGTTCAACATATTGTCCGTACGTACAGCACTGCGTGTGTATCTGTCGCTGTCCCACCGTGTGTAGCTGTGCCACGACCGCGGGTACCTGGTGACCCAGGATGAGCTGGACCAGTCCCTGGAAGAGTTCCGCTCTCAGTTCGGGGACAAGCCCAGCGAAGGACGACCCCGGCGCTCCGACCTCACCGTGCTGGTGGCCCACAACGACGACCCCACCGACCAGATGTTCGTCTTCTTCCCTGGTACGATAACTCGCACGGACACAAGACAAAGATCCCCCCGTGTGGCCTTAACAGACTGTTGGGGCAAGTGCTGTTAGCGAGCTGCACCTATCAAGGCCGGCACGGCACACCAGGGGGTGGGCGGCCAGCACCACTTGATGCAGTAAATTTAGCTGTGACGGTCCCACCTGATGACGGAGACGTGTTGCCTCCGAAACGTCGTGAGTTATTATTTGATTTCTATTATTATTTCTAGAATGTTTATTTATTTATTATTTTTTTCCCCCTACGTGACTTTACCGAGAAAACCTAAGAGTATAAATCCTTGCAGTCACGAAAGCTTCAAAACTAGAATCAGCACCACTTTGTCTCGCGAGTGGCGATGTTTTACACACTGTACCAGGTACTCATTTGAGGCAGAGTTGACCTAGGGGAGGCCCAGGACCAATTAAAATAATCATCACTGGTGTTGATCCGTGAGCAGGAATTGAACCCGTGCCGCCGGGTTTGTAATGCAGCGCGCGAACCGCTGTACTACCGCTCCCCACATACATCCAAATCCATATCCACACACGCACGTGACTTGCGCACTCGTGATTTCAGTTATACGTACATGCAGCTCTGCATGTGCATACGCATGTCCACAAGCAAAAATTGCAAGTGCACTTGCTCGCTGCTGGTAGGGCAGTTGAATAATCAAAATGTCCTTTATATATCCAGAAAAGCTCCACTGATTCCATAGTCATTGGAATGTTTGGTCAATTCCTTAATGTATTTTTTGTGCTGATGGAAGAAGCGCATGCAAATCGCGAGATAATACTTCAAAAAATATATACAGATTGGTCAGCAACCTGCTGGTGTACTACAATCTACCAGCCACCTCTACTCTGCAGTTGGATGTCTCGCACGAGTGTCAGTGCCTGTGCGTTGCGCTGACCATGCGTGCGTGTGCTGGATTAGAGGGGCACGGCGCGTGGGTGTAACATGCGCGTGGGTGTAACACGCGTGTGGGTGTAACACGCGTGCTCTGTGCAAATCCGTGCCGTCACAGAGGAGCCCAAGGTGGGGATCAAGACCATCAAGCTCTACTGCCAGCGCATGCAGGAGGAGAACATCACCCGGGCTATCATCGTGGTGCAGCAGGGCATGACGCCGTCCGCCAAGCAGGTGCAGCGCTGCACGCGCCACGCAGCCCCACCACATGGCCGCGTTCCATGGCCCCTCCACGCTGCCCCACCACGCTGCCCCACCACGCTGCCCCACCACGCTGCCCCACCACGCTGCCCCACCACGCTGCCCCACCACGCGGCCACACCACATGGCCCCACCACGCGGCCCTCCCCCAATGTGGCCCAATGCAGCAACCCAAACCCTCTACACTTTATACCCACATCAGCTGGGAATAAGCAGCATTATATAGTATCATGCACTCATGGCTACGTAGTGTTTATTATTATTTGCTACTGGTGTGCTCACCTCGTGTGTAAGTCACTTCTTCGATGAATTATTCCAACGGAAAAACATGCCTTCAGTTGCAGGCCTGCTTCTTTGTGAAATTATGTACTCACGAGCTATCGCATGGACACAATCCTTGACGTGTCTCCTTGAACATGACTACTCAACCGCTGGCCTAGAATCAGCCGTCGGTTTTAACTCCTCCTGCCTCAGTCTAATAAAACATGCTGGTGGTGTTCATCCTCCAATTTCAAAGACTGGTACATTTTTCCATTGATCATAAAAACGCTGTGTTTTTCACCACGGTCCCGGGTGGAGGCATGTCTTTCTTCATTTCGCACCTAATGTTTCACACCCGCAGCCCTGCCATGTAATCTACATCAACAAAGCAGTCTCCATAAGATAAACAGTAATTCACAATACATGGTAAAAGCCAAGCAAGTGATGTAGAGACACTTCATTAAGGAAACGGCAAATGCGTCACAAATCATTAGGGAAAGGGGCCTCCCCTGTGCACATCACTGTAGGCGATTTAACTCGTGACAAGATGCTAAGCAAGAGGGAGCGTGCATGAAGAGACAGCCAAAATGTTTAATGATGAAATCTGGACAATTTTCGGATGGAAGTGGCCTTGTGTAGGACTTCTTCTGTCGTATAGAAACAGCAACATTTGCAAGGGCAGATGGAGTTTAGATAGCAAGTCAAGAACATCGTCTGATGGGAGAAATTACTTTTTGTCGTCCCGCTGGGAAGGGATTACCAGGGGCGACTGTTCACAATGCGTTCTGTTGGGTGAGTTTGCCCGCACAGCTGAAACGCGGTTCGTCTTGTAACCCTCATCACCGCTCGTGCAGAAGATATGATCCACACCGCCCTCCTTGAGAGGTCCCGGTGTGGTTCAGGGGGTGGAGTGTTTGATGACAATACCCAGGCAGTTGCTTTGTTTTTATGGGGATGATGGTCAGGCTCCACTTGTTAGTGCCATTTTCAGTAGCTGAGTCTCGCAATGCTTTCTCAGAGAGAGCAGCATTTACCAGGTCATCAGCACACATAACACGGTTGACCAATATAGAGTTATCCCATTGTATTTGTACCAGATGGAAATTCCTCTGGTAAAGCGATCGCGAAAGCTTCTGGAACTATGTGGTCAAATGTACGTTAATGTAGGAGCCAGAGCACGTGTCCGTCGCACTCCCAAGGTGAACAGGGAAAGGCTTCGTGACCGCGAGGCCAGGTGGTTTGGCTGTGGGATCTTCAATCGGGCTCATGTTTTTTGTCATCTGCATTCCCGCACATCGGGGCCGCCACTTTTCGGTCTTCAGCGATGGTCCATTCCAGAAGGACCTCAGCTTTCGTCCACAGTGGTTGGCGTGACATTAGCCTGGGTGGTGGCGTTGTGAATGTTCTTGGTGGATGCCCGGCATTGAGTTTGTGATCAGTTTGAAACGTCCTTGCTTTTTATTTCTTGTATTTACTTTTTCTTTTCATTTTCAATTTGGGGCTTTTTTTTATCAAATATAATTCAATTTCAAAGAAATGAAGGCAAGGGCTTAGTGGGAAATCACGGTGAAATGAGATTAGAGAGAGACAGTGGCAGTGGAGATCTGGAAGGCAGAGAGAGACGGTCATGAGAGGTCTCGAAGGAAAGTATTAACACTTGCATGGAGTTAATGGAGAAGAAAGAACAGGAAGATAAGAGACACGGGTCTCTAGGTGAGAGAGATAAGGAGGAGGTATTTACATATGGCAGACGTGCAGGAGAAGTCAGAATGAGAAGCCTGGCGCACTCGGAGAGAGCCACACACAAGGGGGGCTTGAGAGAGCGGTGAACTAGCCATGAGACACAGAATCACGTGGAATTAAATGAGATGACATGGAAGAGAGATGGGGCACACATGCTGAGACTGGAGAAGATTACACATGTGTATGCAGGTGCCTGTGTGTGAGCTGTGTCTTTGGGAGTAGCGATGCTCGCAACAATGAGCGGCGCGCCGGGCAGATGAAACGTAGCAAGTTGGCCTAGTGGGGAGCACAGGTGGTGCATCTGCCAGTCATCCCAGTCGGTTAACCCGTAGCATCTGGATATGTCCCGTGACCTCCCATCAGTGAGCCATTGACACTTCACATGGCCTCAAAGTGCACCCAGCCAGACACAAGCTCTGTTGTGACGAACGGCAGCTGCTGTTGTTACTGTGCCGCTGTGTTGCAGACACTCGACTGAAACCGTTCTGTGTTACAATTCCTAGTTGACATTGTGTGTGTGTTGCGATCCCGTTGTGTAACTGTGGTTAACATGTTGTGTATGTTGTGATGCGCTGTGTGCTGATGTGTATCACAGTCTGGTTTAATATGCTGTGCGTGCTGATGCTGCGTGCCACATCTCTGGTTGACTTGCTGTGTGTGTTGTGATGCGGTGTGTCAGTCTGTGCTTGACATGATGTGTGTGTTGTGATGCGGGGATGCTGTGTGTGACATCTCTGGTTGACATGCTGTGTGTGTTGTGATGCTGTATGTCCTAGTCTCTGGTTGACTTGCTGTGTGTGTTGTGATGCTGTATGTCACAGTCTCTGGTTGACATGCTGTGTGTGTTGTGATGCTGTATGTCCTAGTCTCTGGTTGACTTGCTGTGTGTGTTGTGATGCTGTATGTCACAGTCTCTGGTTGACTTGCTGTGTGTGTTGTGATGCTGTATGTCACAGTCTTTAGTTGACATGCTGTGTGTGTTGTGATGTTGTGATGCTGTGTGTGACATCTCTGGTTGACTTCCTGTGTGTGTTGTGATGTTGTGTGTCACAGTCTTTGGTTGACATGCTGTGTGTGTTGTGATGTTGTGTGTCACAGTCTTTGGTTGACATGCTGTGCGTGTTGTGATGCTATGTTTCACAGTCTCTGGTTGACATGCTGTGTGTGTTGTGATGCTGTGTGTCACAGTCTGTGGTTAACTTGCTGTGCGTGTTGTGATGCTGTATGTCATAGTCTCTGGTTGACTTGCTGTGTGTGTTGTGATGCTGTATGTCACAGTCTGTGGTTAACTTGCTGTGTGTGTTGTGATGTTGTATGTCACAGTCTTTGGTTGACATGGCTCCGAAATACATCCTGGAGCAGTTTCTGCAGCAAGAGCTTCTCATCAACATTACAGAGCACGAGGTAACAGAACTCAGGAGGTTTTCTGGAACTCTGCATGCGTTGGTTATAATTACTGGCATTGCATATTCAGCTCTCACACGCTATCCCTCAACGGTCATTTATTATATAGGTTGAGTATTCAACCAATCCGTGATACAATTTGTCGTCTTTCTACAAGGATATCATGGTCCCTGTTGGAAACTATCCAAAGGAAATCATTGTTACGTGTGCGAATTGACATCGTCTGTGGAACCCTTCCCAAATTGTATTGGAGGTTAACAACAACAACAAAAACTCAACAGGTTCATCAATACAACTGTGGCCTTACACATCGGATCTGTTCTGGCGTATATTAATGCACCTCGATTTGATCTAACAGAGTACAATACGAATATTCTACTAGGGTTTTTCACCTTTTTTCTGGCAACAAAACTGACTCCTTTTGCAAGAAATCGTGTTTACATTAACCACAATACTTGCAGTGCAAACAAAAAACAATACTGATAATTTATGCATTGTCCTTGGAAATGATTGGTCCACACCAGAAACAGCTTTTCTTAGAGCCTAGTCTCATATGGTGTTCGACCAGATGACGCCAAAAGGCGCACGTACGAATATTGCATGAATATTTTTCCAATCCTAGATTCATCGAGTGACATTACATTTTCTCAAATACAGAAATGGAGCCCCCCCACCACGTTTGACGGCTGACTTTGTGCTCTTTGCCTTTCGGTGTTCTTTGGGCTTCAGCACTGGTGAGACAAAGCCATGAAAGCGGCTGTCTCCCCTCGAGTGCAGGCCACTCAATTTTAAGGACACTGCATACACTATCAAACCATATTTGTTTGCGTGTTTCACCAACAAGCATGTGTGGTTAATGCGGACTTGATGTCTTGTCATAGGTGCCTGTTTGGTGTTTGAGCATCTTAACACCGCCTGTATTATTGCCAGAAAGGTTACAC
Source organism: Lethenteron reissneri (assembly GCF_015708825.2). NCBI lineage: Eukaryota > Metazoa > Chordata > Hyperoartia > Petromyzontiformes > Petromyzontidae > Lethenteron > Lethenteron reissneri. Next base: position 16,602,534 of record NC_083805.1, on the reverse strand, counting down.
CCTTTTATTTTTATATCATCTTGATGCTGGCAAAATAGGTCTCAGAATATTCTGTTTGTGACCAGGTCATATGAGTTGACATCCAGGACTTGGGCATGTGCTCGCACATAGATGTGCCAGTGTGTGTACAGCTTTGTGATTATCTGCATATGTATTTGTCTGCAATGGGGGAGTGGTAGTGCAGTGGTTAGCACACTGCGCTATGAACCCAGCGACCCGAGTCCGGATTAACACTCTCAACCAATAACCGTAGCGAACATTTTCACCGGTATTTAAATGACCACATGCAACGATTTGTAAGCATCAACACTGGGCAGACAAAGCGGCCGGGCATGGTGCTAGCCATCCACCCCCTTGTGTGCCGTGCCAGCCTTCATAGGTGCTCGCAAACAGCACTTGCCCCAACAATCTGTTAAAGGCTATATGGGGGATCTTTGTCTATCTGTGTGTGTGTGTGCAGTTGGTCCCAGAGCACAACGTGATGACGAAGGAAGAGGTGACGGAACTCCTGGCACGATAGTATCCTCCGCTGCTGGCCAGCCGCTGCCTGGCCACTATGCACGCACCATGCACATGAATCTTCTTGGTTCTTTCGGTAAAGTCACGTAGAAGGGAAGTAATAAAATAATAAAAATAAAACATAATAAAATAATTCTCACGACGTTTCGGGTACAACGCAAGCAGCCGTCTTCAGGTGAAGACGGCTGCTTGCGTTTTATTTTTATTATTTTATTACTTCCCTTCTACGTGACTTTACCAAAAGAACTAAGAAGATGAATCCCTGCAGTCACGAAAGCGTTAAATCGAAACATACACATGAACTTAACAACGAGGATTCCATCGCTAGTATGATTCATGTTTGATTTGTGTGAGGCTATGTAATAATCGGACTAAATTTGTGACGTTTAGAAGCCTCTAGCACCCAACATGGCCCAAGAGGGCCAAGTTTAATGTGCCAATTATTGTTTCAGCTTAACGGTGAGTTGAAGAACAATCCTCACAACTAAGTTTAGGAATCTGATGTGACATTTTATTTAAAACTATGTCAAACAGCACCAGGACAAGATCCAGGAAGACGGATTAATCCAGGAAGCCTGAATCGCTGCTAAACTGTTACGGTTCAACTTTTATTTCTGGAATAAAAATAATACCGTCGAGTCCCCATCGATGTAACCACGGCAAAAGGCTTCAGGGATGCGTGCGTGCGTGTGGGGGTGCTTGTGATGACGCACGTGCGGACTGCGCCGGTGTACGCACGCTTAGCGCCCGGTGCGCTGGGGGACTCTTCGCGTTGCCGCTTGCCTCCTTGACGGAATCGCAGCAAGCTGAAGGAGTCTCAGCTGCCTCGCATCCAGCAGGGCGACCCCGTCGCCAGGTACTTTGGGCTCAAGCGCGGCCAGGTGAGCTGCATTCCTCGCCCAACTCTCCCGGCCAACGCCAAACAAAGAAAACCGATTCAATGTTTCAAGGTTAAATACTGCATCGTGAAAATCCGCAATATTCCAGTCGAGATGTGTGTGTGTTTAATTTTGTTACATTCATGGGTGATGCCGCAGTAGTCACACTTGTACCTGACAGCAACATGGCTCTGGGATCGATTCCCAACTTTGATGCCTTTCTCTGTGGAGTTTGTATGTTCTGCCTTCGCTCCGCATGGATTTCCTCCGGGTTCTCCAGTTTCCTCCCATTGCAAACAAATACATGAATTGTCGTTGATGTTGGCTAAACATCCCAAAGCTGTAAAACGGTATTGCAAGTTGCTGAGTTGGAATTACCTACGGGAGCAAATTCACTACCTGGCAGAACCGTCCTGAAAAAGAGTCTTGAGACTCAGGTTAACAAAAAAAAATGAAAGCGTAATTTATTATTTATATAACATAAGTTAAATTAGAAAAACGCTTTGGGTCACATCCCAAGGACAGTGCGGGCTGCTAGTTAATAAAAACACAATTACGCCAATCACGTTGTTTACCTTTCCTATACTTTGCACTCCTATCGCGTTTTTTGTGTTGTACCGTTCTGACCCCGTGCCCCTACTGGACATCTGTAAAAACAAAAATAGAGCTTTATAGCTCATCGGAATCCTCCAGTACAAAGAATATTCTGATTCTGATTTAGAAAAATGTTATTCTGGCATTGCGGTACATCACGTGATCATGGGAAATGGTGGAAACTTGGAGAAGCTTTCATCCAGCAGTGGGTTGACCATGGCTGATAGTGGTGATAATGAACGTATACTACTGCACTGTAAATGATGCAAAGTGTCATTTTTGTGACTAGTTTGTGAGAACATGATATTTAGATCAAAATAACATGTGGTGGTGGTATGTCTGTGTGTGTGTGTGGTGGTGGTGTGTGCGTGATTGTGTTTCAGGTGGTGAAAATCATCCGGCCCAGTGAGACGGCCGGACGCTACATCACCTACCGCCTGGTGCAGTGAGGACAAGCCCTGCTGGCTGGCACTGGCTGGCACAGGCTGCCACAGGCTGCCACATGCTGCCACAGGCTGCCACAGGCTGCCACAGGCTGCCACAGGCTGCCACAGGCTGCCACAGGCTGCCACAGGTTGCCACAGGCTGGCACACACCCACACCGCCAGATGTGGGCATTACAAAAGTCTCGCACAGTGGATGGATATTTAGGGTTTTAAATTTTAAATCATACATTTCACAAATGTCCAAATTCCAAAAGTATCTTCGTGATTGCGCATAATAATTTTTTGGTTTAACTTTAAAGTGTCGGTGTATGACATGCATTGCCAATTTCTTTCATCAATATTTCTAAGTTCTTACCGATCTTCTTTGAACAGATTAGGTTTTTTTTGTGTTTGGAAATTATAGTGCTACTTTTTTTCATGATGCCATTCTATTTGTAGCCAAATATTATTTGTTTTAAGGTTTCCATTCAACACAGGTTATCAGAATCTACAATACAAAGTTACTTCAGCATCAGTTAGAGGGAGGGTGAGCGAGCTGGTAAGAAAAGATGTATGTATGTTGAACTTCTTTCGCACCATACGTAGCCATCCGTGCTAATCGGAGGTGCGGGAGAAGGACAACAAAACGAAACACAAAGTTTTAAAGGAATTAGTTTTCAATCTAGATTCTGATTTAAAAGCGCATAGCTCCCAGTAGCTTCCTAATATCGGAAGGAAGAGAGCATTCCAGTCGGCCACGAAAGCGCGCGGCGCGGCGAGCGTCTTTGTCCAATGGCTATCCAAGATGGCACCGCTGCTGCGAGGATGACCACCGGGTAGGGTGACGGTTGGAGATGGAACCACACTGGAGAATGAGACCGGACCTTGTAACTGGCGGCGTTTGCGTTTGGCGGGACTTTTATTCTCGGAACATTTTTCCCAGTTGTGTAAGTTATTTTTTTTGTCTCAACATTTTCTTTTTTTAATAAAGGTGACAAAATAAAAGACTCTGTGACTGTCACGTACCCCGTTTAGTGCATTCTGGTTCTTGGCTTGGCTCTAAGGTCACAAGCCACGAGTGGGAGGGAGATGAGCCTGTGGAGCCTCGACTTGTTTTTATCACACCGTTATCATTACGATCCATGGGCAGATAGCCCGTGGGTATTCGCTGGACATTTCAGCATTTATTTCCAGTTTCCTCTTGTACCAATATTGGCAAGTAGTGGCCAAATATTTCTGGCACTAATCTCTCGTGTCGTCAAGCCATCTGTTAGCTTTTCTCCTCTGTCTGGTTCCTTCCATTTTTCTGAACAACACACTTCATTTTGCTGTTGTCCATCCTACATGTGTCCAAATCGTGCCAGGTTCCTCTTCTCATTTATCACTGCCTGCATCAGGTCGTCTTCTATGCAACTTTTTTTCTTCTACATTCACTCTGGGTCCAGCTTAGATGCAGTATCCTGTAGCAATACATTTCTCGTGCCAATATATTTTTTATCACATACAGCAAGCCAAATGTAGACAACTTTGTATGAAATTGTAAAAAAAAATTGCTTGATTTTCAACATGCGCCACCACGCACGCGCAACGACCACCCCAGTGACGGTGCACGAACGCCAGCAAATTTTCGGATTTTTGGCCCTGGGGTTTGAGGTCCAACAGATGCCCCCACTGCAGCTGTTGGTGCAAACAATAGCAAGCCTCGCTGCATGTTCGTTGTATAAGTTAGCCAATGTGGTTTATAAAGCTCTGCGTGGTCTTGGACCAAGGTACCTGGGGTCCCGAGTGATCTGCCACACGGCTGGGGTTGATGCTCTACTTCGCTCTTCAGAGCAGGAGCGACTACTACGACTACTCTCCCAGCCTCGGCTCTTGCGCTCGACGCTGGGGGTCGGGCCTTCTCCAGGGTTGCCCCAAAGATCGCTACGAGCCACAGGGTGTTTAGGAGTGCGAGACTCACTTTTCTCGTGGCCTTTTACTGAAACATTACTCAATTGTCTTTGCATTTTATTTTAGTGTGCAATGGTTTGATACCCCGCCTTGAGTGGAGGTGATATTACATTTAAAATAAATACAGTCACGGTCAAATCAATATGAACGTATGTTGACGTGTGTGGTTTGAAATCCAGTTGCGTATAGATTGATGCTGCTCTCACAGATCCCAAGTTGTAATTGCGGGTCACTGATTTCGGTTCGGTCAGCCCCCATCTCCATGCATCACGTGTGACTAGCGCTCTAGTGGAGCCTGACAGGACACGCTACCTGATTTCACTCAAGCACGTGTACGGTCATGATCCCAATTCCACAGCAGTCAGACCGTACAACGCCTGTCCTGATGCCGCACACGATCACCTTTGAATCACGTTTTTGCTTTGGCTGTCCTGACCATTGTGTGTCCGGTGCAGATGGTTTAAATTTAGTTTGACAAATATTTGTCATTTCTGACTTATGCTCGTGTCCTGACATGTTTATCCAGTATCAGGCACACGGTGATGATGATGATGTGGCTTGGTCTGTAGCCCTGGCAAGGTCCTCCACAGTTGCGTGGCTCCTGGAGGAGCCAACACACCGACAGATTCTCCGCGGTCTTTGTTGAACTGTTCGGCTCCTTTTTCAGAAGCGACCTGGCCACAAATGAGAGCTCAGCGGAGTGGCTTATCACGTGGAAATGTATAGCAACTAAATACTCTAAACGAATCTTGATTTGAAGCTTTCGTGACTGCAGGAATCCATCTCTTTGGTTCTTTCGGTAAAGTCACGTAGGTAGAAAATAAAATAGATCACGACGTTTCAGGCGCAACACAAGCGTCCGTCATCAGGTGGGAAAGCACGGTCTGCTGCTGAGGCAGACTGTTTTAAAAGGTGTGAAATGGGTGTAGCCCAAGGGTCATAAAGAAGTGGCCGGGGCTAGTGATGTTCATGTGAGAAATTAGCATGTAACTGTAAGATAGTAGAGCGGCCTCCTCAACGGGCAAGTCCACCTCAGCTGTACTTAACTCAGCTCACTTGGTTTCTCTAAATAAGGACATCTCACTGTCTCCGGATGATTTGCTTGTTAGTTTCGATGTAGTCTCTCTGTTCACTAATGTACCTGTACTTGATACGATTGCAATCATTGAAGACTTGGTCCAACAAGGACTGAATCCAGATGTACCAACTTTGGTAAGGCACTGTCTTACCAACACATACTTCACCTGGAATGGTACATTCTACAGACAAAATGAAGGTACCCCAATGGGTTCTCCCTTATCGCCAGTGGTAGCGAATGTTTTCATGGAAAATTTTGAGAAAGAGGCCATCCAGACAGCGACCCTAGGTCCGTCCTTGAGGAGGAGATACGTAGATGACACGTTTGTCATTTGGCCACATGGCCTGCCAGCACTGAACCAATTTCTCAATCACATCAATTCCACTCACCCGTCTATCAAATTCACCATGGAAGTGGAAAAGGATGGCAAGCTTCCATTCCTGGATGTTTTGATCGAGAAGAGACCTGATGGCTCGTTGGGACATTCTGTCTACAGGAAAGCCACCCACACGGATGCCTATCTAAAGCCTGACTCCCACCACCATCCGGCCCAGAAGAATTCCCTCATCAAAACACTACACCATAGGGCCCCGTTGCATCTCCGACCAGCACCACCTAGCCAGTGAGTTGGAGCACTTACACCAAGCCCTCAGGATGAACGGATACTCGGACTATACAATCCGCAAAGCTGTCTCCCCAGCCATGCGGAGACAACCTTCTGAGGATCCAACCAAAACCATCACTTTACCGTACATAGCAGGGGTTACCAAAAAGATTTCCAAAATCTTAAACCAACACAAGATCCAGTGATTTAATCCCATCTGTAAAAGGATGTGATTCCTGACATGCAATACCCGGGTGTCTACAAACTGAGCTGTGGTTGCGGCAGCAGCTACATTGGGGAAACGAAACGACATGTCTCGGACCGCGTTCGTGAACAAGTCAGATCTGAAACACGGTAGGACCAATACCTCTGCCGTTGCAGGATGGGTACAAACTGAGCAATTATTGGAAGGACGTTATTAACTAGGTAAAGTCTTAACTGACTGTGATGTTTCCATCCTACCTGCCTATGTCAGCTGTTATTTCGACTCTGTGTGTGTCTCTCTCTCTCGGCCTCTCTCTTAGATTTTTCATGCTCACGTCTGTTGCATTGCACTCTCATGCCTTTGGATTGCACTTTCATGCTCACATGTCTTTTGGATTGCACTCTCATACTGACAGGCCCTTCGGATTACACCCGTTGGGTTGCACTCCCTCGTCGAGGAGGCCGTTCTTCTACTTCTTTTCTACAGTTACATGCTAATACCTCACATTAATATCATGCTAATCTCTCACTTTAACATAACCACTTGCGTGCCCTCTAATTTATCACATTAACATCATGCTAATCTCTCACTTTAACATAACCACTTGCGTGCCCTCTAATTTCTCACATTAACATCATTCTAATCCCTCACATTAACATAGCCACTTCCGTGCCCTCGTCCAGGAGGCCGCTCTCCTCCTATCTCACAGCTACATGATAAGTTCTCACATTAACATCACTAGCCCCGGCCACTTCTTTGTGACCCTTGGGCTACACTCATTTCAAACCTTTTAAAACAGTCTGCCTCAGCAGCAGACCATGCTTTCCCACCTGATAACGGACGCTTGTGTTGCACTTGAAACGTCGTGATTTACTCTAAACGAATGTTTCTGAATGTGGAGGGAAAAACCAGAGGACCTGGAGAAAAATCCACGCTACCATTCGTACCGAATAGAAAGTGCGTCGATCTTTAGCATCGAACAGAAGGAACAGATTACCAGTTGCGGCCCAGTCGATGGGTTACATATCCCCAGGCTGTGTGATGGCTGTTGAAGTCACTGGCAGGCAACCGCAGGATGGGTCACGGCAGGCAGCATGTTTGGGCTCCATGCTGATGATGATGGCTGTCGGTGAGTTATTTTCTGGGTTCGTTGTGCTGAGGTCCTTGAGATGGGATGTCACGTGACGTTGCTAGTCCGTGCTTGGGATGGTGGTGGCTGGCAGCTTTCCTAGAAATCCAGGGGGGATTTTCATTTCTGAGGCTTTTTGGTCGTCGGCTGTACGGATTTCGTGGAGCGGGAACACGCCGATCATGTGGAGTTTGAGGAAACGTCCCAAGAAGTTGCACGTGGGCCTTGATAGGCACTCTACATTCAGATGGTACAAACGTAGTGACGGCCCCACACTGCGGTAAGTTTCACCCTGAAAAGGACCTTTGGTGTTGGGCTGTGTTCACGCGTAACTGGATTATACGGGATAATGAGTGTCGGATACTTCTCAGTAATAATTTAGGTCAGTGTGTGTCGGTATAACCAGTTATTTCAAGTGCAAAAGAGTTTTTTTTTAAGGCATTTAAGATGTATTGCGTTCTCTACACTTTCAGAGCCGACGTGCTACTAATGCGTTAATTAAAAGTGTGAAACACTGGGAAACCAACTGTCACACAACTACAGCAAGTCTATCTCATCAGCAAAGCGTCCATGACCCACGGATGTAATTGATTTAGAGACTTAATTGCATTTTAGCAGGGCAACACTTTGTACATTTCCAAAATTAATCATTTACGTGAATGAAGTTGGGAGATTGTGTAACAACTTTTTCAGAACGACACGCTTATTTTTTTTGGAATATTTGTGTTTTTTTCTGGACAATAAACCTGGCCTGGTCACGCTATGCCAGAGCGACGGACTCACTATTGCAGGAGATACAAATCCCAGTCTGTGAGTTGACTCAGTAATCCCGCAATAATAAAATAATACCACTGTGTGAACAACAGTGGCTCTCATGCTGAGCAATTGGCCCTTGTTATGGGAACGTGGAATTTCCCACCGCTGGCTCGGACACCAGCAGAAGTCAGCTACACCACAATATCATAATAACAACCTCTATTTTATAAAGCGCCTTTCATTTCGAAATATCTCAGAAGCATCACAGTGCTCGCCTGTGCAGGGAATGATGCTCTGGCTTGCCTGATATGCTTGGGAATTGTGGCGTTGAGGATTGATGGGGCAATGGAGTGCCGCAATGCTCGGCTGAGTTACTGCCGAGTTAACACAATCTGGTGTACGATATATATTTTTTACGAAAACGATTGCCCGAAAGCTCACGCGAGGTCGCACTCGGGTGTGTGGCCGCGGGCACGCGCGGTGCAGCCGTGGCTCTCTTACGATCGAGCGAGTGGAGAGAATGGAAAGCGCCCTCTCTTGCTCTCGATTTACCAGGAACCCATTTCACAGGGAAGGGCATCAAGCAGTCTTTTTTTTATTATAGCGGTCGTCACTAAAAACGTCACAAAAACAAACTACTCCCTTGAGGCGGATTGTAATTTCAAACATGTTTAAGAAACGCAACTTGCCACGTGACTCCGTGATAGCGCAAGTGGCTCGAAATCAGAATGTCACAAGTTCACATCCTGGCTGCGGCGTCCACCCAGCCCATCATTCCTCTGGGGTTGATTAAAACGAGTACCACGTTGTGGGAAGGATAACAGTGCTTGCCCTCTGAAAAACAGCTTCATATCTCATCGGATTCCTCCAGTATAGATACATATTCTGAAATTGCCACCGCCATGGCAATGTAAAGTTCTCGCCACATTCCAAGGGCTGTTAACGAGAGATGGGCAACTCCTCAAGTCCCATTGGCGCAGGATATCGCTGATTTTAATTGCACGGGCCATTTAGTAAAATCAACCTTCATCAACTTTATCCTTCCTCCTGCAATGAAGGGGGGCTGGTGTATCTTGTATTGAAGAGGGCGTCCGAAGTGATTCAAGCCGAATTTAAATGATGGTCAAATTTTACCCGACTCGGTGGTTGTAAGAGAATGGCCAATTCATCTTCTTGGTTCTTTCGGTAAAGTCACGTAGAAGGAAAATAATAAAATAATAAAAATAAAACATCATAAAATAATTCTCACGACGTTTCGGCCACAACGCAAGCAGCCGTCTTCAGGTGGAGAACAGGTCTGTCAAGTAGACAGAGTCTCGACAGACCTGTTCTCCACCTGAAGACGGCTGCTTGCGTTGTGGCCGAAACGTCGTGAGAATTATTTTATGATGTTTTATTTTTATTATTTTATTATTTTCCTTCTACGTGACTTTACCGAAAGAACCAAGAAGATGAATCCCTGCAGTCACGAAAGCTTTAAATCGAAATGGCCAATTGTTTAAAGCCCATTGTGCTGCTGTAGCGGCTGTAAAGAGGCGTGCGGCCCGCGAGCGCCTGGAGGCGCCACGGCGGAGCGAGCAGCACGACACGAAGACGAGCAGAGCCGATAACGGGCGAGCTGCCTCGTCCATCTCATTCGGACGACTGCCGGGACGAGGCGGCAGCGGTCACGAAGGTTCACAGCTGCACACGCAGCGTAATTAGCTGGGGCGCGCTGCGTTGTTTTCACAGCAGTCGGTTGCGTTTCACGCTGACTGGCTTCAAGTAGGGTTTGCCGCAAACCTCTGGTACAAAAACACCGGGGCATATATTGGTGGGAAGAAGAATGCCTCAATGTCAGAAGAGGGGAGAGCATTGTATTGGCTGGTGCAACGTCGTTATAATTGCGCAGCCGGCAAAAACCAGGGACACGATGTCACCGGGAAGACCTTGCAGAGGACGATGCTGTGAAAACGAGGACAGGCGGCTTAGCCAGACTACTTGCAACTTAACTGAGAAAGAAAAAAAAAGGATTAAGTTAAGGTTTTATAACTCTGTGCCGCGTTGTCGGCAGCTTCGGAATAATCTCCCCACCATCAATAAACGTTATAATGACGTCACAATGGTCTTAAATTCATATCTAAAAACCAAGTACGTAGAGTTGTTTTCACGAGGTCAATGCCACTCTTGCCAAATCCACGCTGACGGAACGAATTCCCATCGTACACAATACAATTTGGATGTGTATAAATGCAATCGCATTTCAAGCAGTTGTCGAGAGCAGGAGGTATTTAAAATATGTTTTAAGCAAGTAAAAGAGGAAAGTCCTGAGCATGGATTTGAAGAGGTGTAGAGCAGTGGTTCTTAGCCTTTGGTTATGAACCGTTAAAATGCATAATGTTAATTAATACGTCGGGTTTGATGAAACAGCGTCATTGTACTTACGTGCCCGTGTTTAATTTGTGTTTTCGATGATGTCCCTTAAGAAAAACCTCTGGCATGTCTCGCACCCTCAGAAAAGGCATCTCGCACCCCAGGGGGTGGTGGAAGGGAATTCCAGACTCCAAAGTAACGCAGCCTGAGCCCAGTTTTCCCGGGGGCGACGGCAGAACGCATTTATGGGGCCCAACCGCGCCCTGCACTTAGCCAGGGCCGGGCCCTGCCACGATGCCACGTGGTCGTCGTGGTGCATTTGGCCCGTGGGGTGAATCTTCACCAACCCCCACACCCAGTGCCGGATTAAGCTAGTGCGGGGCCTGGAGCAAGTGTTATAAAGGGGCCCTCAATAAAAAAAACACAAATATGAAAACACACATTTTTTACTTGCATAGTAAAGCAACTGTATTTTTTCATTTTCTATACAGCCAGATAATACCACAAATTGCAAACCTTAAACACCCAGTCGTTCATATTAGTTGAAGGCGGTATAGTACTATAGTAATAGAGCAAGTGCAGAATCACTGAACCGGAATTGATAGCTTGAAAGCATTTGTGGTGCCACAGCGACGGGGCCGCTCTGCCGAGCCAGGGAGCCGCCCGGCTTCCCCCACCGCACTGCCCCCCATCACCCGCCCCACATAAGCACACACCCGCACGCATCCCCCCCCCCCCCATAGAGCTGGAAGGGAAGGTTACCTGATCGACCGGTTTTTATCCGAGAGACCCTTATCGGGATTAATTCTCACGGTTTCCGGCGATCAGGGAATTGGATGACCTCCCCCGTGCTACGTGGTACCGCGGCGCTGCTGCCGGCCTTAATATGGTGTGGTCGCGGCGTGGGGCATTCGGCCACCGCGGTTGAGGCGCATTTCCCCCCACACACACCCCCACGAGTCGACGGGGCAAGCAGGGGAGGCACGAGACAGCATGAATAGCGGGGTCACAGGGGCTGTTGCGCATAGTCATGGGGGGTTGGGATAATTGCGCTTGAGCGCGCAGGCCCCATTGTTAGGAAGGGTAAGGGAGTAATTAGGATGTACGCCGCCAACGTCGCTCACTGATTAGCATATCAACAGCGCCTGGGGACTGTCGTGCGCGGGCTTGGGTTGCACGAGCCCATGGTTCAGCGCAGCATCCCCTTTGGAGGTAGGGAGGATAAATAGAGGAGCGCAGAGGGGAAATCGCTCTCTTACTCCAGCGCCAGGCGACCAGACGCAGCTCGAGCCAGCGACCCGGCCGTCCGTGCGACGCACCGAGGCACGCGGTTAACACAAGGATCAGCGGACCGCCGTGGACACTTAACAGTGAGTAAGAAGGTGAATTAGAATCATAGCCGATAAATAGGGAATAGGTACAGGTTTAGTGGAATAGGCCAGCCTCGTCGACTCACTGATTCAACATCAATTCGCAGGTGGCATATAATAAATCATTAATAGCGAAGCGTGGTCTCGCGTGATCTTGTCGTGCAGTGTGAGCGTGTGGGTGCGCTGTGTGCACAGTGGTTCGCCACGTGAGTGAGCGCTGCGCGGAGCTGAGCGCGCGGGTTGCGTGTGGGAACGCGTGTGGTACCGTGTGTGCGTAAGCTCGCGGCGTGCTTAATAGGCGTACCCCAGGTGCGCGATCATAACGCAAGCGGCCAGCAGACGGCGAGCGCTGCGCAGGGCGGCGCAAGAGTGGGTGTCGCGTGTGTTCACTCCGTGTGTGATACAGGTGCGCGATCATAACTTGCGTAGTTGGTGTGGAGTTGGAGTGCACGGAGCGGCGTGTGTGTGTGTGCATACGTTCGTTACATGTCGGATACGGATGCGCATTGGTAACGTGCCGCACAGGGCTATACTGCGAGCACGGCGTTTGATTGACGATGATGTGCGCACGTATGCTCGCAGCGTGGGAGCGCGGCGCGAGGCTGTAACAGTAGGGGCGTCGCATTCGAATGCCGGCGAAACCGTAGCGAGTAATAGGGAGGTGGGGTAACGTAAACGGAATAGGGGATGCAGGCGGGAGGGACCCCGGGGGCCGACGGCCCCCACAAATTGGTGTCAGAAACGGGACGATTCCCCGCGCCCCCAAGGGAGAGAGGCCCCCCAACCCAAGTTAAAGTAAAATGCACATTTACGGGCAAAGGGATTCCATCATGGAAATCGTTTGCCCGCAGCATCAAGGGGGCTAAAAAGGTTAATGGGTGGACAGATGAGGAGGCGTTGCAGCAGTTAGAACTACATTTAGATGGACGGGCAGCTGACTTTGTGGAAGCTTTGCCCGCAAGCGCTCAAACTCATTGGGAGGAACTAATGTGCCAACTCGAAGAGCGCTTCGGCAAGTATGATGAGGAGGAGGCGCAGGCGGCATTAGAGGCACGCCGCCGCCAACCCGGCGAAGATTTACGAGATTACGCCGAGGACGTACGCATGTTGACCCAGCTCGCGTACCCAGAGTACGAGGCAAAAATAATTGAGGGCCTCGCCGCCGGGAAGGTCCAGCGATATTTGGCACACACCCCGTGGTGGCAGCCAAATGTCGATGGTGCACGCCTCTCCTTTGACACCCTCGTCAAGCGCGCGCGCAAATGCGAGAAACTCTCGGGTGAGCGCGCGCAGCCTCGAGGGAGGGGACGAGAGTGCGCCGTAGCGAGCCTACTCTCCGACGAGGAGGAAGAGCTCGCCACCGCAGTAAGGGGACGGGCAAGGGAGCCCGAGAGACCCAGCGAGACCACCCCGGGGTGGGTAGCCGGGTTACAGGCCGGCGTGGGGGATATGATAACCCAAGCACGCGAGGAAGCGAATAGAAATGTGAAGACCATCCAGTCTGAGATGGGTGAGCTACACTCCACAGTAGGGGGGCTGGCCGGGAAGGTATCCCAATTAGAGTCCGAGTTGGAACAACTGCGTACAGGGAGAGGGAGCGGGCAGGGGACCCACTACGGAGCCGCCACCCCTCCCCGGACGTGTTATGTTTGCGATCGGCGAGGGCATCTCAGGAGGGACTGTCCTCAGGTCGCCCGAGCTAGACAAGAGCTAAGGTCAAACACTAAGGCCCCCCTAGAGAGGGGACCACCGGGGGGTGAAATCGACGTAGCCCCGACACGAACAAGCTGTGAGAATAATGGCGAGCGAGTGATCTCCACACAGGTTCCAGCAACAACGCCCCCGGAAACGGTGACTCCTGGCGACTGGCTGCGGGAGCTGGTGGCGGGGATCACGGGGGCCACGTCGCTGGTGGAAGGGGAGGTAAACGGAGTGCGTACCCGAATCCTGCTGGACACGGGGGCGGTGGCCTCGCTCGTGAGCGCAGCGCACTGCAGCGCGATCGGGGTCGACGTGCGTCACCTGCAGGCCCCGGACCGCGCGCTGCACACTGCGAGCGGAGCCGGAATGGGGTTGCTGGGGAGAGCAACCCTAGAGGTCCGCATAGGCAGTCAGGTGTGCACCCAGGAGTTCTACGTGTCGAGTGCGTTGTGTCACGAGTGTATCGCAGGTACCGACCTCCTAGAACGGTTGGGGCTCAACGTGCAACCCCGCCAGCGATGCGCCACCATGGAGAGCAACGGCGAGCGGATACCGTTCCTGGGACGAGAACCAACGCGCCTCCGCTTTGCACCTGTGGCCGCTATCCTGGCGACGACAGTCACCATCGGCCCGCTCACCGAGATGCTGGTGCCGGTGGCAACATCCCCCACCGACCCCGCGCTCCGACCATCAGGGGAGGTAATGCTAACTCCTCACCCGGAGTTGGCAAAACGGTATGGGGTTGTGGGATCCGCCACGTTGGTGAACGCAGATGGGGACCGATTGTTTATGCGGATGTTTAACCCCCACAATACCCCAGCGATACTGCGACGGCGCACCCCGATAGCCACAGTACACCCCCTGCACGCACGCCACTCTAACGACTCGGTGTTCGCACTCTGGGCTGAGGACCCCGGTCGTCCTGAGGGTGAGCAGGACCTGGCCTGGCGAGTCGGCCCGACTCCCCGAGCCGAGGTCGTTCCCCTGCTCAACGCATTACATGTACCATGGGCAGATTTACCTAGGGGAGAGGCCGATCGGCTGCGCGAGTTACTGCGGGAGTATGCCGACGTGTTCAGCGAACACGACTCGGACGTAGGTCGGACCGACCTTGTTAAGCACCAAATTGACACCGGTGCAGCCCGACCCATCAAACTCCCTGCGTACCGAGTGGGCGCACCCGAACGCACCCAGATCAAAGAGGCGGTTGGGGACATGCTTCGCGATAACATAATTCAGCCCTCGGCGAGCCCCTGGTCAGCCCCGGTGGTACTAGTAACGAAAAAGGATGGGTCAACCCGGTTCTGCGTCGATTACCGTAAACTGAACGCAGTCACGCTCGGCGACGCCTTCCCCATACCCCGCATCGACGACACTTTTGACAGCCTCGCCGGAGCGCGATATTTTTCCACCCTCGATCTCGCGTCCGGGTACTGGCAGGTGGAGATGGCGGAGGAGGATCGGCCGAAAACAGCATTCACCACCCCGATGGGACTATTCGAGTTTCGAGTACTCCCGTTCGGACTCACCAATGCACCCGCGACGTTCCAGCGGCTGATGGAGTTGGTGATGCGGGGTTTGCAATGGGAACAGTGCCTGATTTACTTGGACGATGTGATCGTGTTCAGTAGATCTTTGTCTGAGCATTGGTCCAGGCTACGAGAGGTGTTCCAGCGACTGCGAGCGGCTCATCTCAAGCTCAAGCCACGTAAGTGTTACATCGCACAACGCGAGGTGGGGTACCTCGGGCATCGCGTCAGCGAGGCAGGCGTGCGCACCGATCCGGAGAAGGTACGCGCCGTAGTGGAGTGGCCACGGCCAAGGAATCTGACGGAGATCAGATCATTTTTGGGGCTCGCCACCTATTATCGTCGATTTGTAAAGGGATTCAGCGAGATTGCACGCCCCCTCACCCAACTCACCTCCCCTAAGCACCCCTATCAGTGGACGGGGGCCTGCCAGACGGCCTTCACCACTCTCAAAGACCACCTCACCCACGCCCCCACCCTCGCTTTCCCCGATTTTACCACCGATTTTATTTTGGACACCGACGCCTGCAGCAGCGGGCTGGGCGCGGTGTTGTCACAGGTACAGGATGGGACGGAACGAGTCATCGCGTACGCCAGCCGGACCCTGAGTGGGGCCGAGCTGAACTATTGCGTGACCCGCCAAGAGTTGTACGCCGTGATTTTCGCATGTAAGCAGTTCCGGCCATATTTGTACGGCAGGAGATGTCGCGTACGCACTGACCATTATGCTCTTCAGTTCCTTCTTACATTCAAGGAGCCGCGGGGGCAGATGGCCCGTTGGTTGGCGCAGTTGCAGGAGTACAACCTGCAAATCGAGTATCGGGCTGGCCGGACGCATGCAAACGCGGACGCCTTGTCGAGGCGACCCATGGTGTACGCCGAGACGAGAGCGGAGGAGGCCTGCCCATGTTTCACGGGGGGACGCTGCCGGCAAGCAACGGACCCCCGAGAGGCCGAGGCCACTGACCCCCCCCCAGCGAGAGAGAGTGCAGTGTGCGCCACAGAGACCCTCGCAGGTGGCACTGAGGATCCCGTCGACCGCCCGGCAAGCGCGGGACCCGCGGCTCGGGACCCGATCGGACGGATCCAGGAGGACGTCGGCTGCGCCTTCCCGGGCCTAAACGACGAGCAGCTGAGACAGACCCAGCAGCGAGATCCGGATCTGGCGGCAGTGGAGGCGGCACTGCGGGAGGAAAAGAGCGCCCTACCAGGACCCTGGAGCGGTTTGTATGCCCGGTTGTGTGTGCAGGACGGAGTGGTACGGGAGTTAACCGAGGCCGGCCAGCCGGGGTGCATCTGTGTTCCTGCCCAGGTGCGACCCCAGCTGCTACGGCTGGTGCATGACCACCCACTCGGGGGCCACGATGGGGAACGACGTACTCGAGAGACCCTGCGTCGCCAGTATCTCTGGCCCAAATTGGCACAAGACGTGGCGGCCTGGGTACAGGGCTGCCGCGCCTGTCAGCAGTGCGGGCCGAAACCGGCACGATACCAGGTACCCCTAAGGCCGTTCCGCGTCAGCCGCACGAATCAGCTGGTCGGGATCGACCTACAGGGGCCATTCCCGCGATCCCATCGAGGCAACCGGTATATCCTGGTCGCAGTAGAGTATTTCACCCGCTACCCCGTGGCAGTGGCCATCCCTGATAAAACGGCCTTGGTGGTGGCCCGGGCATTTGCGGAACATTACGTACTGAAGCACGGGATCCCAGAACGAGTCCTCACCGACCAGGGTAGCGAGTTCGAGGCCGAGCTGTTCCAGGCACTGTGCCGAGAATTCGGAATCCAGAAGGACCGAACCACAGCGTACCACCCCCAGGCGAACGGTATGGTAGAACGAATGAATCAGACCCTAGCGGGGAAACTCAAACGTATGGCGGCCGCAAATCAACGGGATTGGGACGAACACCTCCCCTACGCCCTTTTCGCCTACGCCACCACCGTACACACGTCGACGGGACAAACCCCGTTTTTAATGATGTTCGGCCGTGAGTCTCGTTTACCCGCAGATCTGCTATTCGGCGTCCCTTCCCCCCAGCCGGAGGAGGGAAGCCGCCCCGTGGAACACCTGTTGGAGACCCTACGAGAAGCCCGAGGCCGAGCATACCCGCAAGGGGAAGCCGCGCATCGGCGGCAGGAACAGGGCACCCGACCCCGCATGGAACCCCCCTTATTCCTGACAGGTGCTAAGGTGTGGCTACACACCCCTCGCGTCGGGGCCGGGCAGGTGGGGAAACTGACGACCTACTGGCGGGGACCCTGGACCGTGGTGCGACAGATCTCCCCCTGGACGGTACTAATTGATGGCGGGGAGAGGGGTCGAGAGACGGTGGTCAATGTCCGCCGCTTAAAACCGTGGAAAGCGGCCCCGGCGAGAGAGAACCCCGTCACCCGAAGGCCCCAAAATCCCGGAGTACCCGCATCCCCTGTGCCCGGGGGCCTCGCGCAGTATATGGGCCCCACGGAGCCCAGGGCTCCGAGGGGCCCCGGGCGGGGCCGGGGGCGACGAGGACGGCGACCCTTAAACCCCACCGCTTCTGAGTTTGTTCCCCAGCCCGCAGGTGCCAGAGGCCGAGGGGAGCCGTTGGAATGGAGGAGGAGACCACCGCCGGAGCCCCAGGAGACGGAGCCGCCACCCCCGAGGCCAGCCACAAGGGCCGGGCGAATCCCGCGGACCCCGCGGCGATACCTCGTGGGGGCAACCCAGGCGAGGTGCTCAAGTCAACCCGGGACGGGGACTGGCACCCCGGGGAGCTATGTGGTGCCACAGCGACGGGGCCGCTCTGCCGAGCCAGGGAGCCGCCCGGCTTCCCCCACCGCACTGCCCCCCATCACCCGCCCCACATAAGCACACACCCGCACGCATCCCCCCCCCCCCCATAGAGCTGGAAGGGAAGGTTACCTGATCGACCGGTTTTTATCCGAGAGACCCTTATCGGGATTAATTCTCACGGTTTCCGGCGATCAGGGAATTGGATGACCTCCCCCGTGCTACGTGGTACCGCGGCGCTGCTGCCGGCCTTAATATGGTGTGGTCGCGGCGTGGGGCATTCGGCCACCGCGGTTGAGGCGCATTTCCCCCCACACACACCCCCACGAGTCGACGGGGCAAGCAGGGGAGGCACGAGACAGCATGAATAGCGGGGTCACAGGGGCTGTTGCGCATAGTCATGGGGGGTTGGGATAATTGCGCTTGAGCGCGCAGGCCCCATTGTTAGGAAGGGTAAGGGAGTAATTAGGATGTACGCCGCCAACGTCGCTCACTGATTAGCATATCAACAGCGCCTGGGGACTGTCGTGCGCGGGCTTGGGTTGCACGAGCCCATGGTTCAGCGCAGCATCCCCTTTGGAGGTAGGGAGGATAAATAGAGGAGCGCAGAGGGGAAATCGCTCTCTTACTCCAGCGCCAGGCGACCAGACGCAGCTCGAGCCAGCGACCCGGCCGTCCGTGCGACGCACCGAGGCACGCGGTTAACACAAGGATCAGCGGACCGCCGTGGACACTTAACAGTGAGTAAGAAGGTGAATTAGAATCATAGCCGATAAATAGGGAATAGGTACAGGTTTAGTGGAATAGGCCAGCCTCGTCGACTCACTGATTCAACATCAATTCGCAGGTGGCATATAATAAATCATTAATAGCGAAGCGTGGTCTCGCGTGATCTTGTCGTGCAGTGTGAGCGTGTGGGTGCGCTGTGTGCACAGTGGTTCGCCACGTGAGTGAGCGCTGCGCGGAGCTGAGCGCGCGGGTTGCGTGTGGGAACGCGTGTGGTACCGTGTGTGCGTAAGCTCGCGGCGTGCTTAATAGGCGTACCCCAGGTGCGCGATCATAACGCAAGCGGCCAGCAGACGGCGAGCGCTGCGCAGGGCGGCGCAAGAGTGGGTGTCGCGTGTGTTCACTCCGTGTGTGATACAGGTGCGCGATCATAACTTGCGTAGTTGGTGTGGAGTTGGAGTGCACGGAGCGGCGTGTGTGTGTGTGCATACGTTCGTTACATGTCGGATACGGATGCGCATTGGTAACGTGCCGCACAGGGCTATACTGCGAGCACGGCGTTTGATTGACGATGATGTGCGCACGTATGCTCGCAGCGTGGGAGCGCGGCGCGAGGCTGTAACAGTAGGGGCGTCGCATTCGAATGCCGGCGAAACCGTAGCGAGTAATAGGGAGGTGGGGTAACGTAAACGGAATAGGGGATGCAGGCGGGAGGGACCCCGGGGGCCGACGGCCCCCACAAATTTAGCGCGGGGTGCTTGAACGTGCGGGGCCCGTAGCTACTACTACATATGTAGCTACTACACGTGCAGCTACTACACGTGCAACTACTACACGTTCAGCTACTACTACATATGTAGCTACTACACATGGAGCTACTTGTGCTACGAGGATAATCCGGCACTGCCCACACCTCGTTTGCGAGTCGGGCCTGGGTCACCCCCCAAAAAAGTGACAAAAACTCAGCAGTAAACGACATCAAGTACGGCGCTGACGCCAATTGAAAACAGCGCAAACAAGGAAAAGGCTGCTACAGCTCCTTATTATTAAAATGCATTCCCTTTATTACTGCTAACCCTACCTCCTCCCTTTGTTGCTGCGAATCCTACATAATGCACGGGCATAATATGACTTTGAGACCCCCCCCCACCTCCTACGCATTCCACAAGTAGTGACTAATCCCATATCTGCATTTGCCATAAATATGCTAAATTCCTCTGTTGATATGCAAATGCCTTTGTCAAGGCGCCCTTCCTCCCGTAACCCAGCTTAAATATACACTGCCAAGCTTGGTGGCGTTCATTCAGACGCTGTCTTTCCGACAGACCTGTTCTTCACCTGAGGACGGCTGCTTGCGTTGTGGCCGAAACGTCGTGAGAATTGTATTTTATTATGTTCTAATTTTATTATTTCCCTTCTACGTGACTTTACCGAAAGAACCAAGAAGAAAAAGAAAAGGCAACTTGGGTAATGCTTGACTTAAAGCTTTCGTGACTGCAGGAGTCAATATTCTTTGGTACTTACCAGAGGTGGGACAAAGTCATCAAATTCATGACTCGAGTCTGACTCGAGTCCAAGTCACATGACTCGAGTCCACACCTCAGAGGTGGGACAAAGTCATTGTTATGCAAGTCCAAGTCGAGTCTGAAGTCATCAAATTCATGACTCGAGTCTGACTCGAGTCCAAGTCACATGACTCGAGTCCACACCTCAGAGGTGGGACAAAGTCATTGTTATGCAAGTCCAAGTCGAGTCTGAAGTCATCAAATTCATGACTCGAGTCTGACTCGAGTCCAAGTCACATGACTCGAGTCCACACCTCAGAGGTGGGACAAAGTCATTGTTATGCAAGTCCAAGTCGAGTCTGAAGTCATCAAATTCATGACTCGAGTCTGACTCGAGTCCAAGTCACATGACTCGAGTCCACACCTCAGAGGTGGGACAAAGTCATTGTTATGCAAGTCCAAGTCGAGTCTGAAGTCATCAAATTCATGACTCGAGTCTGACTCGAGTCCAAGTCACATGACTCGAGTTCACACCTCAGAGGTGGGACAAAGTCATTGTTATGCAAGTCCAAGTCGAGTCTGAAGTCATCAAATTCATGACTCGAGTCTGACTCGAGTCCAAGTCACATGACTCGAGTCCACACCTCAGAGGTGGGACAAAGTCATTGTTATGCAAGTCCAAGTCGAGTCTGAAGTCATCAAATTCATGACTCGAGTCTGACTCGAGTCCAAGTCACATGACTCGAGTCCACACCTCTGGTACTTACGGTAAAGTCACGTAGAAGGGTTCAGAAAATACCCCACGTGACTTTACCGAAAGAACCAAAGAGTAAAGAAACGACGACGTTTCGATCGCAACACCTGATGACGGGTCGCTTGTGTTGCGATCGAAACGTCGTAGTTTCTTTGTTGATTTTATTATATTTTTGAACTTATCTACGTGACTTTACCGAAAGAAACAAAGAATTTGCGTAATGCTGCCCAACTTTGCAAGATTCCATTGGGGGCCGTCCATAAATGACGTCACGCACCTAGGGGGGGGGGTCAGATTTTTATGACGATGTGTGACGAGGGGGGGGGGGTTGTGAAATGTGACGTCACATCAAAATGCGCAACTTTAAATAAATATAGACAACACGTTCTACTTAATTAAATATGCTTTTTAATAAATGTTTTCTCCTACAACATCTGAGTGCAGCGCCACATTAAATACGCACAATGACAATAGTTTAAAGCGATTTGAAGCATGTTTTATTTGGGGGGGGGGGGGGTAGAGCTTTGTGACGTCACATTTGAGGGAGGGGGTTTCGACTTTTTGTGACGCCGTGTGACGGGTTGGGGGGGGTAAAAATCTCCAAAATCGCGTGACGTCATTTATGGACGGCCCCTTTGGGGGTATTTCTCGTTTGGGATGAAACCCGAGTGTCCGGCGGGGGGTGACCAACTCGACGAGTTCCAGAACAATATCTTCCGAGTCGTCTCCCTGACGTGCAAGCACGGGGGTTCATGCACACGTGGCGTTTCCCCCACTGGTGTGGAGTTGTTGTTGTTTGTTTGTTACCAAGGTGTGCGGTGGGGTGCAGGGTGTGGGGGTGGGGTGTAGGGGGGGGGGGTGTGGAGTTGTTGTTGTTGTTTGTTACCAAGGTGTGGGGTGGGGTGTAGGGGGGGTGTGGAGCGTAGGGGGGGTGTGGGGGTGGAGTGTAGCTCGTGAAGGACGCTACTGGGCAGTTGGAGGCAGTCGCCCTCCAACAACAACGGAGGGCGGAGGAGCGACGCTCACAACAACGAGCGGAGCACCGGGTGGCTAAAGCACAGCAAGTTGGTACAGTAGGGGGCACAGGTGGTGCATCAGCCAGTCATCTCGGTCATCTCAGTCAGTCGACCCGTGGCACCTGCTGGGTCTGCCCCGTGACCTCCTGGTGCACCTAGCCTGGCACAGTAGGGGGCACAGGTGGTGCATCAGCCAGTCATCTCGGTCATCTCAGTCAGTCGACCCGTAGCACCTGCTGGGTCTGCCCCGTGACCTCCTGGTGCACCTAGCCTGGCACAGTAGGGGGCACAGGTGGTGCATCAGCCAGTCATCTCGGTCATCTCGGTCAGTCGACCCGTGGCACCTGCTGGGTCTGCCCCGTGACCTCCTGGTGCACCTAGCCTGGCACAGTAGGGGGCACAGGTGGTGCATCAGCCAGTCATCTCGGTCATCTCAGTCAGTCGACCCGTGGCACCTGCTGGGTCTGCCCCGTGACCTCATGGTGCACCTAGCCTGGCACAGTAGGGGGCACAGGTGGTGCATCAGCCAGTCATCTCGGTCATCTCGGTCAGTCGACCCGTGGCACCTGCTGGGTCTGCCCCGTGACCTCCGGCCAGCGGGCGTTCGACACTTCACGTGGTAGCCTCAAGGTGCACATAGCCTGGCACAAGCGTCGTTGTGACGTCACCGCCACTGAGTGGCGAATGGCGGTTGTTGTAGGTGTGGGGGGGGGTCCGCCCTTACGCGATTGGCCGGAGAGCCAGGGGGCGTGCGCGTGCCACATTATCGCCTTCTCGTGATTGGTTGTAGCGAGCCCCCCCCCCCGCCCACAGCCTTCGCTGGGGGGGGGGGTATAAATACGTGGGGTGGGTGGGGGGGGGAGCTTTGTCGTGACGCAGAGAGACGCTCTGGGGCAAGATGGCAGCCGCGTGTGTGACTGCTCGCATCGCCAAGGTGAGGACGACTCACGCCGTGATGGTCGCCAAGGTGAGGGCGACTCACGCCGTGATGATCGCCAAGGTGAGGGCGACTCACGCCGTGATGATTTACCACGACGACGATTCGTAGCCCCCACACCGAGGGCACTTGAGGCTGCAGCGAGCGGTGGTCGCCTTTGCTACTTTATTTGGTGACCGCGGTGTTACTTGGCGGTGTTAACCCCGTGTGTGTGTGTGTGTTCAAGTGCTAGTAGTATGTGAACGTACTGGTGGGAGTGCCGTGTGTGTGTGATCACGTTCTGGTGGTAGTGCACATACTGGTGGTAGTGCACATACTGGTGGTAGTGCACATACTGGTGGTAGTGCACATACTGGTGGTAGTGCCCTGTGTGTATGTGTTCACGTATTAGTGGTAGTACCCTTTGTGTGTGTGATCACGTACTGGTAGTGCCATGTGTGTGTTCACGTTCTGATGGTAGTGCACGTACTAGTGGCAGTGTAGCATAGTATTGGTAGTGCAGTGTGTGTACACGTACTAGTGGCAGTGTAGCATAGTGCTGGTAGTGCAGTGTGTGTACACGTACTCGTGGTAGTGTAGCATCGTATTGGTAGTGCAGTGTGTGTACTCGTGATAGTGATGCATAGTATTGGTAGTGCAGTGTGTGTCCACGTAGTACTGGTGTTAGTACTGGTAACAGTACTGGGTGCCGCGTGTTCACGTACGAACGTCCGTGCACGATATTAGTGCCGTAGTGGTTGCCTTGTGTGCATCTCAGTGGTGGTGGTGGTGGTGCAATGGTTGTGCACTCTGTACCACATTGCCCTCCGTGACGGTGATAATGTGACGCGAGTTTGACGGTGGTGGAGGTGGTTGTTGTTGTTGTTTGTCGTGTTGTCTGGACAGTGCTGGTCACAACAACAACAACAACGCGACCGCCTGGAAGCTGATCGTGACCCTGCAAGGAGCATGTTTTTGCAAGCTTAGCAACAATGTTGATGTCCCCTTAGTGGTTGGTAATTAAATGAATTGGTCATCTCGGTGGCCGAAATGTTAACTGCCTCGCCTCGTATGCAGGAGGTCGCGGGTTCCATCTCGACCCTGACGGCTGCTGTTTATTTAGAGTTTGCGTGTTTTATCTCTGCTGTTTATTTAGAGTTTGCATGTTTTATCTCTGCTGTTTATTTAAAGTTTGCGTGTTCCATCTCCCCATGTGGTCGCGTTTTCCCCTCCAAATTTAGAATGAACGTCACGCGTTTAGAGTTTTGGCTGCTGTACATTTCCACGCGATAAGCCCACTTCGTTGAGCTCTCATTTGTGATTGCCAGGTTGCTCAGTGGGCCTTACCTGGTAAAATAAAGAATAGTTTGTATTCTTGTTGCAATTACGGTAGTGATGGAGATGTGACACGCTGGTCGTGAGTGCACACTCATTGCTCTCTGCCATGCCAACACGTGGCAGGGCACTTTGCCGCTTGACCAGTGCTGGTGGTGCTGCGGAGCGGTGGCGCAATGGTTAGCGCACCGCGCTGCGAAACCGTTCGGGAGACAAAGGCGGCCGGGCGTGGTGTTGGCCACCGGCCCCTTCGTGTGCCTTGCTAACGTCACTTGCCCCACACAGTCGGCTATGGCTACACGGGAGGGGGGTCTCTGTCTGTGTCTTATGTTGCACTTTGGCATCGCGCAGGTACCACACATTGACTGCGTTGAACCTTGACACATTTTCGCCTCTCCCTGGGCATGCACCCGAGTTAAAAATACACACAAAAAGCAAGGACGACCTTGCTAAGTGACGCAGCGCCAACATACACTTTCTCCAGTAGGACCTCCTGTCGACGACGTGGCAAGAGAGAATTTCCGATCAGTTCTGGGACGTGATCCTACCACCAGCATACCCCCCCCACCCCATACACCTGCCAGGCAGAGGTATCCCGTCTGTAGGTGATGTCGATCTGATCGGTGATGAACATTAGGGGCCGTACATAAATGACGTCACGCACCTAGGGGTGGGGGGGGTCAGACGAAACTTTAAATAAATATAGACAACACGTTCTACTTAATTAAAAAGACTTTAAGAAAAATTTCTCCTACAACATCAGAGTGCAGCGCCACATTAAATACGCACTACAATGACAATAATTTAATGCGATTTGAAGCATGTTTTCTTTTGGCGGGGGGGGGGGGGGGGGCAGAGCTTTGTGACGTCATATTTGAGGGCGGAGTGACTTTTTGTGACGACGGGGGGGGGGGGTAAAAATCGTCCAAAATCGCGTGACGTCATTTATGGACGGCCCCTTAGGCCTGAATGAGAAGGGTATTTTTTAAAATTGTAAATTTGAGCAGAATACCCTGGAAGGCCAAACATTTGAGGTGTTTTCACTCTTGGCACACTGCTGCTACCCCGCTCCGTTGAGTTTTCATGGCGGTTTATAGCGTATATAAAAATATACATTTTTTGTGTACAATTAAGGTATTTTCGTCATCCGCCACGATCTATCCACTGCTAGATGAAGTCCTTTGCGCTCCTGTCATGCTGCAGTCTCACTCCTACGCCGAGCTGCTCCATCTCCTTTGTAGAGGTCGTCCTCTGACGAGTGCCCGACTCTGGATGCCATTCCTCGTCACCAATGCTGTCTGTCAGGTGTTAGAGGGTGGTGTGTGTGTGTGTATGGATTGTATGTTGCACTTTGTTTGCAACGTACGTAGCCAACCGTGCGAATCAGAGGTGCGGCCGAAAGACAACAAACCAAACACAAAAAGCAGTTCTAATGAAATGAGTTGCCTATTGAATTTAAAAGTACATGGCTCCAGTTGCTTGCTAATATCGGAAGGAAGAACACTTTTCTGTATTCGGGCGGCATCTTACCCCAACCGAAATTATATTTACTCGGATACAGATGAGGTCAAGGTCGTGACATGTAGGATTGGATCCTGTTCTCAAACTAACAAATATTTGTTTTGTGGATGAAGTTGGATTTCAAGTAATACTTGATCTGATAATTTGATTAATTGATGAGTTATGCGATTTTAGCATTAATGTTCATTGTAAAATTATTCCCAGCGTTAAGTTGGTAGGTATTGGTGGTGAAGCGGTAAGTAGACTGCGCTATTAATCTGGCGAACCAAGTTGAATTCCTAGCCATGGCTAACATCAGTGGCAAGTGATGACTTTGTCTATATGCTTGCAGGGCAAAGGTTGAGATGCGACTGACTGCCTCGCGTCACTCGCCCGCCCCTCACCACAGTATCAGCCAATGATTGAGTACTTCTGGGTACAGTATACCCGCTAAAGGCCAAAACTAGCCCCAAGCTACAGCTAAATTGGTGTACAGAGGTTGCCCGCTATAGGTCAAAACTAGCCCCAAGCTACAGCTAAATTGTTGTACAGAGGTTGCCCGCTATAGGTCAAACTAGCCCCAAGCTACAGATAAATTGTTGTACAGAGGTTGCCCGCTATAGGTCAAACTAGCCCCAAGCTACAGATAAATTGTTGTACAGAGGTTGCCCGCTATAGGTCAAACTAGCCCCAAGCTACAGATAAATTGTTGTACAGAGGTTGCCCGCTATAGGTCAAACTAGCCCCAAGCTACAGATAAATTGTTGTACAGAGGTTGCCCGCTATAGGTCAAACTAGCCCCAAGCTACAGATAAATTGTTGTACAGAGGTTGCCCGCTATACGTCAAAACTAGCCCCAAGCTACAGCTAAATTGTTGTACAGAGGTTGCCCGCTATAGGTCAAAACTAGCCCCAAGCTACAGCTAAATTGGTGTACAGAGGTTGCCCGCTATACGTCAAAACTAGCCCCAAGCTACAGCTAAATTGTTGTACAGAGGTTGCCCGCTATAGGTCAAAACTAGCCCCAAGCTACAGCTAAATTGTTGTACAGAGGTTGCCCGCTATAGGTCAAACTAGCCCCAAGCTACAGATAAATTGTTGTACAGAGGTTGCCCGCTATAGGTCAAACTAGCCCCAAGCTACAGCTAAATTGTTGTACAGAGGTTGCCCGCTATACGTCAAAACTAGCCCCAAGCTACAGCTAAATTGTTGTACAGAGGTTGCCCGCTATAGGTCAAACTAGCCCCAAGCTACAGCTAAATTGGTGTACAGAGGTTGCCCGCTATAGGTCAAACTAGCCCCAAGCTACAGCTAAATTGGTGTACAGAGGTTGCCCGCTATAGGTCAAAACTAGCCCCAAGCTACAGCTAAATTGGTGTACAGAGGTTGCCCGCTATAGGTCAAAACTAGCCCCAAGCTACAGCTAAATTGTTGTACAGAGGTTGCCCGCTATACGTCAAAACTAGCCCCAAGCTACAGCTAAATTGTTGTACAGAGGTTGCCCGCTATAGGTCAAAACTAGCCCCAAGCTACAGCTAAATTGTTGTACAGAGGTTGCCCGCTATAGGTCAAAACTAGCCCCAAGCTACAGCTAAATTGGTGTACAGAGGTTGCCCGCTATAGGTCAAACTAGCCCCAAGCTACAGCTAAATTGGTGTACAGAGGTTGCCCGCTATAGGTCAAACTAGCCCCAAGCTACAGCTAAATTGGTGTACAGAGGTTGCCCGCTATAGGTCAAAACTAGCCCCAAGCTACAGCTAAATTGTTGTACAGAGGTTGCCCGCTATAGGCCAAAACTAGCCCCAAGCTACAGCTAAATTGGTGTACAGAGGTTGCCCGCTATAGGTCAAAACTAGCCCCAAGCTACAGCTAAATTGGTGTACAGAGGTTGCCCGCTATAGGTCAAACTAGCCCCAAGCTACAGCTAAATTGTTGTACAGAGGTTGCCCGCTATAGGTCAAACTAGCCCCAAGCTACAGCTAAATTGGTGTACAGAGGTTGCCCGCTATAGGTCAAACTAGCCCCAAGCTACAGCTAAATTGGTGTACAGAGGTTGCCCGCTATAGGTCAAACTAGCCCCAAGCTACAGCTAAATTGTTGTACAGAGGTTGCCCGCTATAGGTCAAAACTAGCCCCAAGATGCAGCTAAATTGTTGTACAGAGGTTGCCCGCTATAGGTCAAAACTAGCCCCAATCTACAGCTAAATTGTTGTGCAGAGGTTGCCCGCTATAGGTCAAAACTAGCCCCAATCTACAGCTAAATTGGTGTACAGAGGTTGCCCGCTATAGGTCAAACCCGCGAACGATAAACCCACGTGGTTTTCAAGGGTCTCCCGTATTCAAAATGTAGTTAATAATAAAACGTTCATGAATACATTTTAGTTTTGTACTGAATGAATAGTAAGCTTATTTGTGTGTAAATAATATCAGTTGCTCACGTATGTGATTCTGTTCCTTTCTAATCCTATTAGCGGCTCCGTTAAATTAAAATGAAATGGGTCCATTCAGATCATGTATTCCCAATGAACGTGTTCACGCATGATTATACATCTTTGAGAAGCTGCGCCGCCACTTGGGAAACCTAACTGAGCGCACGACAGATGTACGTTCCCCCGTGGCTGTGAGATGCTGGTAATGCACCATCACCTTTGCGTAAGGGCCTGCCTGTCTGATGTGTTTAGTCCTGGTTGTTTTGATTTAATGGGTTAGATCTAATGAAACATATCGCCTATTTGTGGGGGGTATTCAGTCTATCGGAGCCCCCGACATTCCCTTCCAACTTTGTTATGTCGGCAATTTTCATTATTTGCACAGAGCTCTTGGTCAAAGTGACACATCTGCAGATGATGACCGGATCAAAAGTGTCCTATTTAAAGAGTCGGCATGCTCAGACATACGCTGGGGGAGACGGTGCCCATACTTAGGTGGCCCTGAGACAGGGGTAAAACGCAACGTTTCTGTGGGAGTGGATCAAGCCCCCCTCTGTAGGACAACCACTATGGACATCCCACAAATTGATACGTATTTTTATCAATCCATTTGTGATGATGGGCAAGCTTCGACTCCCTGCGAGTTGAGCGCTATGCCACAGCGCTACATGTCCAGATTTTCGTGAAACGCAGCCATGTGGTTGTGTGTCTGTGTGCGGCGCGGTTAGCGCGCTGCGCTCCGAACCCGGCGACCTGAGTTTGATTCTCGCTCACAGCCAACACCAGTGACGAATATTAGATCTAGTCCAGGACCTCGCCTAGGTCGACTCGGCCTCAAATTATTACCTGGTGTGATGTGTAAAAACATCGCCACTGGGGAGACAAAGGCAGTCGGGTGTGTTTCTTGCTACCCACCCCCTCGTGTACCATGCCAACCTTCATAAGTGTTCGCTAACAGCACTTACCCCATCAGTCTGTTAAAGGCTATGCGGGGATCTTTTTTTTTGTGTGCGCGCAGACGGTGAGGAATGGCCTGCAGTGTGGCCTCCAGGTGCGGCCCTACTCTTCGGCCCATGCGCCTTCCACGGCCTCTTCAGCTCTGGCCCCCGGCTTCAACTTTGGTGAGACACTTTTCTGGATTGATTGGTTCTGCAGAGTCGTTAAGCGGATGTTATCACTTTACCGGTCTCTCTCATTGCTCCTTAGTTCACTTGTCAGTGACTTTGTGCCGTCTACCTTCTCTCCACACTACTTAGACTTAGTCGTAGTAATAGTAATGTAATTAGTTTTTTTTCTGGAAAAACTCAATGCAGTAAAACCCTCTTTGTCAGCGAGGGTTACGTTCTTGGAAATGCTCGCGAATGCAGAAACCTCGTTCCAATGGGGAAAATGGGCGTTACGTTCCTGGTAATCGTGCACATGGGGGGGAAATGGTACAAGTTTAATAACAATGACGACAATAAGTAAATAATATAACTTGAAAGATCAATGTATTTTTTTTAAATTACCTTTCATGGTGATGATTTGACGACAGTGGTGGTGGTGATGTTGAGGAATTCAGGAGGCGGACGCCTCAGGTGATGCAGGCGTTTGATAACAACGCTGCACAGTTGAAATGTATCACTGAGGAGTGCTCGCCACAACACTTTCCCTGATTACATTCGCGTTCTTTTGAATGGACCACAGTCGACTCGTTTATACGAAAATGTGTAAACGGGTCGACTGTAAATAGGTGTAAAGTAAAAATGCACAACGAGCAAGGTCCGAGAGAGATTGATGCGAGAGGGAGGACTAAGCGGGCAGCCGAGCGGGCGTGCTTAATCTTTGCAGACGGTTTCGGATGTTAAATTCTGCACGCACCTCCCCCGGTGTCGGTGGTCTGGCAACGACGTACACTCATGGATACTGGAGTCCAGCGCAAGTGCTGGATTCACGTATTCACGAGTTGCTAAATGTATATACCAATTCCCTAATTCTAGACCCCCGCCCCACCTTAGCAAAGCACCTGCCTGGGTATTTTTTGTCGTAAAACACTCCACCCCCTCAATTCCTCATGAGTAATAGGGCAGTTGTGAAGAGAATGAAAGAGTTCCCATACCTGGTATTGTGTGCTCATGACCAGTTTTGGTTTGGCAGCAAAGGTCTCCAAATCAGTTAATCTACATTATCTTTTCATCAGCTGCATAACGCTATTTGGATGATGTCTGGCTTATCACTCCAAATGAAGCTTCAGGTATTCTCGGCTACAGATACACCCTCCCTTCTCTATGCTTGTAAAACGTGTAACCCCTCCTAAAGGAACAATCTGTGCCAGTTTGAAACATTCAAACCTGCCTGCCTACAATTCATCCTGGGTTTAACCAGGCTGAATTGTGTGAGTTCACAGATCCTTGAAAGGTCGGGACGCAGTCCCATCGGTGAGCTCTTCCGGCAGGTGAGGCTGCGTTGGCTGGGTCACGTAGGCCGCATACCCAGCCCACCGCATGCCGAAGCAGCTTTTATCCAGATCTGAAGTTTTCGTAACTGCAGGGATCCATACTTTTTGGTTCTTTCGGTAAAGTCACGTAGGTATAAAATAAATTAAATGACGATGTTTCAGAAGCTAACACAAGCTTCCGTCATCAGGTGGGAAAGCCACTACAGCAATTTGTTTCTTGCTGTGGCTTTCCCACCTGATGACGGACGCTTGTGTTGCTTCCGAAACGTGATTTAATTTATTTTATACCTACGTGACTTTACCGAAAGAACCGAAGCAGCTTCTGTTTAGCCGGGATAGAGGGTGCTAAATGGGCGTGCCACCGGATAAAGAAATGATGGGCAGAAGTCGTACAGGGGGATGTGAAGTTGATTGGACTTGCCAATGACTGGTACCAAGATCGGCCTCTGTAGAGGAGGATCGTGAAGGACACTACGGGGCAGTCACCCTCTAACAAGAACAGAGGGCAGAAGAGCAATGCTTACAAAAATAGAGCGCTGTGGGGCTAAATGCAGCAAGCTGGCATAGTGGGGAGCACAGGTGATGCATCTGTCGGTGATCTCAGTAGATCACCCATAGCACTCTGGGTCTGTCCCGTGACCTCATGTGAGGTGAGCCTTCGACAAATTCACGGGGGTGACTTCAGAGTGCACATTGCCTGGCACAGGCGCTGAGGTGACTGTCACCGCCACTGGCTGCTGCGATTGCCGCTCACACATCTATGCAGCCATGTGTCGTCACCATAATGTGTGCGTATGTCTGCCTGCCCGTGTCCACGCATTTCCAGAGCTTACGGATCAGCAGAAGGAGTTCCAGTTAATGGCTCGGAAATTTGCGGCTGAAGAGATTATTCCAGCTGCAGCAAATTTAGACCGTACAGGAGAGGTATGCATACACACATTGGCAATTTTACACACAAACATCCACATTGACACAAGTCGGCATGTTTTGAACACACACGCAGACTAGCTCACAAGTGGCGTAATATTTATAACAATTGTATAATTTTTAACTATTGCTGTTATTTTAATCATTATTCTGTTGTTTGGCTCGTGTAACTTCCTCTGCAATTGCCCACTGTCGCTGGCCCCAGCTTGGGCGAGACACCTGTAAACAAGAGATTCACCGCTCATGGTGTTGTTCTTCCAGCTTCAATCTAATGCCTTTGTCTTCATCTATATGTCCAATTCACAGAAAACTCAATGCATTTGTCAGGAACACTGGCCTTTTGAAGGAAAAATGTCGACTCGGCAACATTTTTTTATTTCTTTGTGCTATAAAGAACGGATATCGCCTGAAATGTTGCCTCCTGTATACAGTGGACTCTCAATTATCCTCGTGTGGTTTATCCGATTTGCACCTGAGATTTTTACATGAATGAATAACTTGTGAGCTTACCCTTAAGCCCAAATATATTATCTAAAAACAGTGATACATTGTTATTCTTTAAATTATTTAATACAAGTCGCGTGCTTAAACCGAACAAATATGTGCGCTGCTTAATCTAAAATCCACGTTGCATATCTTTACAACACTGGATGGAGTTTTGTTGACGTTGATTTTGCGTGGCTCTGCTGATATCCACTTAGTGGGCGCAGTCTTCTGCATGGGAGCAGGAAAGTGTTATCACTGAGCGCGCGCATTGATCAGCCATCTTTAGTATTCGTTCTAAATAGAAAGGGTAGCACTCATTAACAAACTAAATTTTCTAAAGTTAAACATAATTTTTACCTATATTAGTGATTTTTGGCATAAAGATTAGCGTAAAATTGATATTTTTGGATCATCCGTTATTTTGGATTATCCTCGGCCGTCCTCTTGGTCATTAGCGTGGATAATCGAGAGTTTTCTGTACGTTTACTTTTTAAGGTCACGATGTTAACAAATGTGAGGTTGTTGTTTGTGCTTGTGCACCACTGCCAATGCAGCATCGCCAGATTATACGTATAATTATAATTTTACTTGTGAAAAAAGTGGATATGAAATGTTAAGACGTCACCATTTCAACGGAACCGTGCGCGTCTTCAAAACGAGAACTGATTGAGCGCTTCTGGTTGCCTCCTGGAAGGTTGGCTGCTAATTTCCAATAACATTCTACAGTAGAATCCCTCTTAACGATGGTAATTGGTCATTCGTTCCGATAACATCGAAAGTTACCCTTTTTTCTGTTCGAAAGTTACCCTTACTTTATAATATTTTAAATAATGGATATGAATGCATAAAGATACCAACAACATTATAAAGACAATATTAAAAGAAACATGCATAATTGATGCATTCATTACTATTTACTGTACCTACAACAGCCCGTCATTAACAGGGGAATGGTCGGTAAATGAACACATTGGGCTCTATGGAGGCCCGTCAAGCATTTAGTCATTCACAGGGGTGCTCGTTAAGAGGGGTTCTTCTATACACCACGACACGACTATACACCCCACCACGCTATACAATACATACTACACTACACGCTGGGCTCGATGGAGGCCCGTCGTTAAGCGATTCGTCGTTAATAGGGGTGGTCGTTAAGAGGGGTTCTGCTGTAATTGCATATGCATGCTTTCATCAGTGGTAGACAATCCAAGCAGGGAAAACAGTGTTATTGTTTAGTTTTGGTACTTGTGTAGGGATTATTACGGGAGAAACGGCGGACAACAAACACAGGGGTGTCGGCACTCACATACACGGGTGGTCACACCGACGTCCGCATCCGTTATTGCCCACGCCCCCAGCCCTCGGAGGTGATCCCTATAAAAGGTGGGGACCCAGGGAGCTCGAGGAGTTCTACACGAAGCTGACCAGTGAAGATCGAAGGTTCGGAGATTAGGCCCTGGGACTCCCCGGTCTCGCCGTCCTTATAAGGGCCGAGCCGGGTAAGCCAGCGGCGCGGCCCAAAAGCTCCCAGACCGCTGCCTTATCAGGGCAAGGCTGGTTAGCTGGTGCCGAGATCTGTACTTGCCAGGGCCAGATCAGTCAGCCTCCCGTAGCCCAGTAAAGGAGGACTGGGGAACAGGACAGAGGGCTTAGTACTAGGGTGGGTTTCCCATAGTACGGGTGAAGGGGCCGATACCCCTTCAACTATTGTACCTGTCCCTGGGTTAATAAACAGAGTGTGCCTCAACTCCGACATCGTTTCCTCGAACTTACTACACTTGCATGTATCTCGATGCTATTTAATTGGTTCTAATAAGTAAGGTTGCTGAATAAATTAGTTTTTTTGATGATCTCAAGAAAATATATTCAGTCCATTTAGCCAAATGTGTCAAGTTGTAGAATTATTTACGTGTTTTTTTTTGCTAACTTTGCTGATTTTTTAAACGTGCTTTTAATAGCATTGTGCAGGTGTACTGTAAACCCACTGCAGAGATGTAAACATTGATCAAAGATTGTGCAGGCCCATTACAGTGCAATTATAGATGCAGTATGCATAGTGTGATTATAGCTTTACTGTATTAATTGATTGCTATAGGAATGGTTACTCTGATAGTTAATTATTTTTGTAGCTGTGATTGCATTTACTATTCCAGTAGAATAACACATTACCATATTGCCATAGTTCATCGCTATAGCTGGACCCGAATAACATTTCTGCCAAGTCTCATCAGACCGTTTCAGATTCTTGTGATTTATTGTAAATGCAAAATGATCTAATGGCCAAATTAAAGTAACATGGCAACGATGCTCTGAATAGTTGCAGAAATGTCCTCAGCTGTGTTGCAGAGCTGCATTGAATTAGGTGTTTGCAGGTGCATAACTACACAACAATATCCCCGTATAGACTGAATATACTGTTGGGACGAGTGCTGTTAGCGAGCACCTATCAAGGCCGGCACGGCACACGATGGGGTGGGTAACCAGAACCACATCAGGCTGCCTTTTCTCCCTAGTGGCGATGTTAACAGATTGCACCAGATACTCATTTGAGGCAAGACCCAGGACTGGTTCGGATATTATCGTCACTGGTATTGGCCGTGAGTGGGAATCGAACTTGGGTATCCGGCTTGGTAGTGGAGCACGTAACTAAACAAAGACAAAGATCCCCAGTATAGCCTTGACAGACTGTTGGGGCAAGTGCTGTTAGCGAGCACCTATGATGGCCGGAACGGTACACGAGGGGGTGGGTGGCCAGCACCACGCCCGGCCGACTTTATCTCTCCAGTGGCGATGTTTTTACTCCGTACCAGGTACTCATTTGAGGCTGAGTCGACCTAGGGGAGGCCCAGGACCGGTTCAGATAATCGTCACTACTGTTGGCCGTGAGCGGGAATCGAACCCGGATCACCGGGTTCATAGCGCAGCGCGCTGACCGCTACATTGCCGTTCCCCACACTAAACATACACACACACACACACACGCGCGCGTGTTCGTGTGACCTTGCATTTTGAGCCTGTGCGTATGTTCCTGCCCTTGTCTGACTGCATACAGTACCCAGTTTCCATCATCAAGAAGGCTTGGGAGCTCGGACTGATGAACACTCACATCCCCGAGCATTGTGGTAAGCCCTGTAAATAACAGCGATGGCTCAAGATGAAGGACGCTCCAGACGCTCCACCGAGTCTGTACTATTGAGATCTACTGCAGTTGACATCGCCGTGGCATTTGCAGCTGACCAAGGCTGGAACCCTGCGTGGCTGAATTGCACTTTTTGACTCGAACGATAAACTTGTTGAATTGCTTGCCCAAGAATCAATTTACTAATATAATGAGCCAAAAATATCTATGTGTAACGAGCGTGACGTCATGCCACGTCGACCAGCCCCCCCGCATTAATAATCATGAACAGGTGGGGTCCTCCACATGGACCCTCCCCCCCCCCGCCGTCATTAATGAACGGGTGACGTCACTCCGCATGAAGAAGGTGGAGCTGAAACGAAAATTTGTGTCTGCAAATTAGCTTTCATTTCGACCTTCTTTATGGACAGTACAGTTAATAAAGAAATCAACGCAGCAACTAATATCACGAGCCAAGAAGGCTGTGTGTGTGCCCCCTGCGTGTGACGTCACTTCACATGCGGCCCCCCCCCCTCATTATTCACGTGTTTCCTGCATTTTTAGACTAACGCAGAAGAAGCTTGAGCGGCTATGGAAGTTCGCTTTCGATTTTAACGTAATTTACTTTAGCACAATAAAACGTTCATTGACATCTTTAATATTACAGCTTCCGTCCTAGGACGGGCTAACAGAGGTGTGGGGAGGAAGGACAATAAACTAAACATAAAAATTATTTCTAAATAAATTAGTTTGTCAATCTAGATGATGATTTAAAAATGCATAGCTCCAGTGGCTTCCTAATATCGAAGGAAGAGCCTTCCAGATGGCCGCAGAAGTGCATCTGAAAGTACGCGATGCGGAGTTGGCGTGATGGTCTATGTTCCTTGACGATCAGCAAAGCATTGTGGTTCATTTGTGGCAAGCACTTGAGTCTCAACTGCACCTCCCTCAAATGAAAGAGAAATGAAAGAGAATTCCAGACATTGATAGTCGATGCACTGAAGGTTGACTGGGCTTTGTGAGGAGTCCTTTGTTTGTGGAATGGAAACAAAGTGCCGATGACTGCTGATTCAACTATTAACACTTTATTATTTTACCAGGTAAGGCCTACTGAGCTATACAGCTCTTTTTCAGAGGTAACTTTTGGCCACAAATGATAGCTCAACGAAGTGGCTTATCACGTAAATTTATAGCAGGCAAATACTCTCTAAACACATTTAGATTTTAACTGTGGAGTGAAAAACTGAGGGAGCTGGAGAAAAATCCATGCGTCCACGGAGGGAGAACATGCAAACTCCAAATACACAGGCGTCAGGGTCTGGATTAAATCCACAACCTCCTGTATACCAGGCGAGGTGGCTAACATCTCGCCACCGTGATATTTGCTTAATGCCGACTCGCCTGTTATCCAACATCATCCTCTGCGTTACCAATTTGGGTTCAAGATTTATTAAACGTCTCTTTTCATTTCGCATGAAGCATGAATCATTAATTCGTGCGTGTACAATGCAATGCTTGTGTCGTGAGGATTTATTTCCACGTGCGTGACCGGACAGGTGGCTCGGCGTCAAGAGTGAGCGGTTCGCAATCGTAAAAATTCGAGTTCTCATCCAGGTTGGGGTTTAGTTAGCACAATCCCTCCCGAGGTCAATAAAATGATGACCACTTTTGTGGGAAAATCAGCAACAGTTGTTCTCTGGATAGACTCGCCCCACCACTGGCTCAGTGCTGTGAACAGGAGATGGGCACCGATGCCGCGATGATCATTTCTGCAGGAAATCACTGACTGACTGGGTGTGATGATCTGGGAAGCGGTAGCGTAGCCGTTGGCACACTGCGCGATGAACCCGGCCACCCGAGTTAGATTCCCGCTCACGGCCAACACCAGTGACGATTGTCTGAACCGGTCCTGGGCCTCCCTAGGTCCACTTGTGCTCAAATTGGTACCGGGTGTGGTGTGTACTAAACTGCCACTGGGGAGACAAAGGCTACCAGGCGTGGTGCTGGTCACCCACCCCTTCGTGTGCTGTGCTGGCCTTCATAGGTGCTCGCTTATAGCACTTACCCCCTAACAGTCTGTTAAGGCAACACGGGGGGGGGGATCTTTGTATTTGATGCTCACCGCACCCACCCTCGTGTCTTCGCAAGCGGCAATTGCCAAGAGGATTTCTGAAGTCGAGGTCTTCCCCTTGCTCGTGGTGGTGACACGAGTGTGCATGGCTGCTGTGTTTGCGTGCACCGTAGGAGGGCCAGAGTTGGGGATCTTCGATGCCTGCGTCGTCACGGAGGAGTTGGCGTTCGGCTGCACGGGCGTGCAGACGGCCATCGAGGCC
This sequence comes from Lethenteron reissneri, assembly GCF_015708825.2. Classification (NCBI taxonomy): domain Eukaryota; kingdom Metazoa; phylum Chordata; class Hyperoartia; order Petromyzontiformes; family Petromyzontidae; genus Lethenteron; species Lethenteron reissneri. Next base: position 16,565,192 of record NC_083805.1, on the reverse strand, counting down.
AACTCGCTCGGGGTATGTGGAGACGCACGCTCGCTCGGTGGCGCCACGCTTCCTTGGACTGCGTGGGCATGAGGGCGAGAGGGGGGCGGAGGTTTCTGTGTTTATGGGCGTGAATTGTGGAGGCGTAAACTGGATCGGTGAGAGAAATGCGTGTTTGTGCCAATCTCGCTGTTTTCGTCCTTTGTGACCTGAAGTCACAATGTAGACGGTATGTCTCAGATAATCTTGTGAGTTATGCCAAACAGGAAGTGTGTACGAGCCCGATAAAGTGACAGTCTTTGTCCGATGACTAGCCAAGGTTCTATGGCTGTGGTCCACAGCATAAAACAAAGACGGTCACTGCATCACATACTTTCGTCTGAAACGCAATTCCTTCTGATATTTGGAAGCCACTTGACAACTAATTTTATTAAAACTAATTTTTGTGTTTAGTTTGACCTTCCCCCCACACCTCTGATTAGCGCTGGTTGGCTATATACAGGTGCGAAAGAAGTTCTGCATACATAACCTATTCACACAAACTGAGACAAATGATTCCCTGTTTATCTTTATAGACTGTAGGGGGGAACATGCTATTAGGAAGTACATATTAACATCAACCCCACACGGCCACCTTTGCCTCCCCAGTACTGTTCACACATTGCCACTGGTTTCTCAATTAAGGCTGAGTTGACCTAAGGGAGGACCCAATTGCATGTTCAAATGCACGGGCCATTCACGTGCATGGCCTGGAAGTGAACATATGTCACTAGGGTTTCTTTACTAAAGCTAACTTTCCTCCTGATTTGAAGTTTTCGTGACTGCAGGAATCCATACTTTTTGGTTCACGTAGAAAAATAATAATAGATCACGACGTTTCGATCGCCACACAAGCATCCCACCTGAGGACGATTGCTTGTGTGGCGATCGAAACGTCGTGATCTAACTTTCTTCGTCGAGATAAATATCTAATAAAAATGCACACAAATGTAAGCGCGTGATGGAAAGATGTAACCCACGTCTACAAACGTACAAGTTCAACGGAGCAAACGTACGCAAAGTGCATGGGCTCGAATCAAATGTGTGCGTCTTTAACAAAAAAATAACAATGCTGGCAAGCATCACGCATGCTTGTGCATAAACCACACTTGAAATGAATCCGCTACCATGCATGCCCACCCCCATTGCTCCCGTGTTCTGCATAGCTTTTATGTACAGAATTAATGACTTAAGTCACACTAATTATCCAATTCTTAACACCAGCAAATTTCGTTAAAGTGCTGGAGAATGCATTTTCCCTCTGTGCCTGCATATTAAAATCGTTACCTGTAGGCACATAAGTGCGTGTGCAATTATTGCCCTCTTAATCTACAAGCGTATTCATAATTTACTATTTTATGGTTGGCCTGCGTGTACATGTGTGTGTAAATTTATATGTGTGTGTAAATTTATGTTTTGCTTTGCAGCAAATGCCGGTGATTTTGGCAGGAAATCCAGCTCAACAGAAGAAGTACTTGGGCAGAATGACAGAAGAGCCGCTCATGTGTGTACGTCGCTGCACACACAACCACACGCACAAAGATCTCCCCGTTACGGCGTTTGACAGACTGTTGGGGCAAGTGCTGTTTAACGAGCACCTGTGAATGCTGGAGCGGCACGAGTGGTTTGTGGCCAACGCCAAGCCCAGCCGACTGTCTCCCCAGTGGTGATTCTTTACACACGGCACAAGGTACTTGTCCAAAGGCTGAGATGGCCTAGGGCAGGGGTGGGAAACCTTTTTTCTGGAAAGGGCCATTTGGATATTTATAACATCATTTGCAGGCCATACAAAATTTCAAGTAAAAAATTAGCCTGTTATATTTGGTCAAACATTTAATTAACTCACCCCTAATGCGATGGCTGGAACTGCTTCTCTTTGGTGAGGCGTGTGATGTTAGCTGGTATTGATGATGTTGCTACTCGCAACTGCTTTTCCAGGTTTGCTCCTAGATTTATTGTATTTCGAGTCTCACCTGCGGTTGCCTTGGCAGGGCCACACCAAATGATTTTGCGGGCCTTGTATGGCCTGCAGGCCGGACGTTCCCCACCGCTGGCCTAGGGGAAGGCCCAGGACTGCTTCAGATAGTCGCCACTGTTGTTGGTGGTAAGCGAGAATTGAACTCAGGTTGCCGGATTCGTAGCACAGTGAGCTTCCCACTGCGCCACTGCGCACAAAACTAAGACAAAGATCCCCCTATATAGTCTTGAATTGTACTGTAGGGGCAAGTGCTGTTAGCGAGCAACTATGAAGGCCGAAATGGTACACGAGGGGGTGGGTGGCCAGCACCACGCCCGACCGCCTTCGTCTCCCTCGTGGCGATGTTAACACATCGCACTAGGTCCTCATTTGAGGCTGTCGACCTAGAGGAGGCCCATGACCGGTTCAGATATTCTTCACTGGTGTTGGCCGTGAGTGGGAATCGAACCCACGTCGCCTGGTTCGTAGTGCAGTGGGCTAACCACAACCGCTCACCACTGCGCACACACACGCATTCTTATATACATTCAGACCAACTACCACACGAATGTATACCTTTGATTGAGTGAGTGGAAATGGCATGGGTTGTGGACAAGGGAGAGTGACTGGACAAAGTAGCTTGGGGCACCTTCCATCAGTTAATATTTTAATTCCTTGTAGATTTTTGGGTAAGGCCACAATTTTCTGACCAAGAACTGTCGTCGTAAAGATCCCCTATCACCTGACAGCCAAAGCATATTAATGTCGCGTGTACCAGCGTTTGTCGCACTAATTATTAATCGATAACAATTGTTAGACAATTTCAGGTGGGTCTTAACGACACGGTGCAGTCATCCCTTGTTATATGGCAACTCGGTATACATAATTTAGCTGTAACCGAACTTATAATTTAGGGAAAGAATAAGAGTTATACGTTTCCGATAACATCGTGTTTATGGAAATTTGAATCTATATTTTTTGTGGGAAAAATCTTAACAACGCCCTGTCTGTCGTTTGACCTCGTGCGCATTTCACTCTGCTCCACGTGGTTTACATGACACACTGTCATGTAAACTACGGGTTTCCCTTGCTCTAACTAAACTAAACCATTTTTATTTTCCCAGGTAAGGCCCACTGAGCTCTCTAGCTATTTTTCAGAAACGACCTGGTTATAGATAATAGCTCAACGAAGTGGCTTATCATGTGGATATTTATAGCAGCCAAATACTCTAAACGCACAGTGGTTTCTTAATGTGGAGGGAAAACCCGGAGAAAAGTCCACGCGAACTCCAAATATACAGCAGGCGATGATGGGGTGTCGGGATCGAACCCACGACCTCCTGTTTACAGGCGAGGCAGTTAACATGTCGCTACTGCTCTCTGCGCCGCCCAAGCCCGGCTGGTGTTCTGGTTCGTTCCTTAGTGTTGATCACGCTACTGTACGGACTACAGGATTTTGCCCTGTTTCACAGCTCCGACTTTAGTGAAAATAAGGCAAAATGTCTGGAAAAGAGGCCATTAAGTTCAAGTGAAGCAGCAATAGATTGTAAAGCAATTACCTCTTGATTTAAGTACTGTACAGTATTTTTGATTTCGTGGCATATTTTGAGTGTTATTTTTTTTATAAATTTGATCACTTTTCTATTTAAATATGTGAATGAAAAAAAGTTTGCTGCATACTTGAGTTAATTTATTCCCGTCTTGGGGCCATCTCCGTAAGAGCGCAGCTCCAATTATTCAATTGCTGTCAATTTGGAAACTAGGGTTCGATAAACTGATTAATTTTGCTTTGTCTCTTGCGAAATATTGGGGGATTGCCCTAATTGAGAATTGGTTCCGATGCAGGTGTGCGGTTGGTTCTGCTGCTGTGCAACTGCCAGTGATGCAGTTGCAGGGTGTAGAGTAGTAGGGGTGTCCACAACAATACTCATTGCATGAAGAAGCTCATTGTGTGTGGAAGGGCAGTACCGACTCTGTTAATAACACATGCACGCTCGCTGGAGGCTGTAAATTATTCCATGATTACCTGTTAGTGAAGCGGGTGAACAGAATGGAACAACGTGGACTTCCAGAATGAAAACCTCCATTTCAGACCCAAAACATGGCACCTCCTGGCTTTGACGTTCCTCCTCGGAAAGACACCGGCGGTGTAACCATAAACTACATGAGAACACCAACAGGCCGATGCGCACATCTCCTTCGTGAATGGAGAATGAAAGACACAAGCCACGGTGCGATTGCAGCCATGAAACCCAAACAAACCATGGCCCATATAGTCAACCACTCGGTGGCCTGCATCCTTTCAGCAGAGGAGGAATAGCAAAACTACATACATTCTCCTGAACACATTGTGAAAAGCAAGAATAGAGTGGTGAGCCTCTTCCACATTGTCGTATCCTACAGGGTGTTCTGCTGGCTGCAGAAGCTGTTGCTGATGTTTAATAACATTTGTCATTGTGCCCCTGTGTTGTGTGTGTCTGCGTTCCAGGCCTATGCAGTGACTGAGCCCGGAGCCGGCTCCGATGTGGCTGGAATTAAGACTCGCGCTGTGAAGAAGGGAGACACTTACGTAATCAATGGCCAGAAGATGTGGATCACCAATGGTGGCAAGGCAAACTGGTTTGTGACGTTGTGCAGGAGTGTGGGTGTGTGACGGAGCAAGTCTTGGTGTGCAGAAGCGAGAGTTTGTTCGCCGCTTGTTGCAGAGGTCCGCGGTTTCAATGCAGTGGCTGCCCTCGTTGATACTGCTGGTGCGATCGCAAAAAAGAGAAGCCGTCTGCTGCACAGTGGACTTTGTAGATGCCGTGACGTCATTTGAAACGAGTGGGCCGTTGTGTGCTATATGTATGTTGAACTTCTTTTGCGACATACGTAGCCAACCCTACTAATTGGAGGCATGGGAAATCCAGAGGTGCGGGGCGTCATGGTGCAAATTTTGAAACATGTACCGCAAAATACTTGGCAGGACCTTCCTGAACAAGTCTTGGGACTGAGGCTTTCCTGGGTAAAGCAACGCAAGGAATGGGTGCAGGAGCCACATGTGTGGTTCCGGAGTAATCCACGATCTGTCCCATATGAGGAGTGTGTGCTGACTGCCCCCAGCGCAAACCATTCTCACTGCCATTCAGTCCTCTGTCAATGTCCACTGCATGGGAGAGATACAAATATGGGGTTCCTTCAGCTAATCTGACGTGAATAACAAATAAGAATCGGCAATTCTAAATAAATTAGTTTTCAATCTAGAGGAGTTAAAAGTGCATAGCTTCAGTGGCTTGCTAATATCGGAAGGAAGAGTGTTCGAGGCGGCCGCAGACGTGCATCTGTAAGAGCGCGATGCGGTGACCGTCTCTGTTCGATGGCTCACCAAAAGCTGCTGCCCCGAGGATGACCGGAGTTGGCGAGATGATTTATGCGCCTTGACGAGATCAGCGAGGTGGGCACGGGATCGTGTTTTATATTTAATGGCGAATCTCAACAAATCGGTTTTTGAATGTCGCCAAAGACAACTCGCTATCTCGATACTGTGAAGAAGAGTCATTGCCCAAAACATTTGCCGACTGTAGATGTTTTCCCTTTGAGGACAAATTAATGTTTGAGCTGTGCTCTGGTGGTGAGATGTTAACTACCTCGCGACCTTGCCCGTGCCTGTCAAGGTGGGGAGTGCCCGTGTAGCGGTTAGCGCTGCGTTTCGAACCCGGCGACCCAAGTTCAATTCTCGCTCGCGGGCAACACCAGTGACGACTGTCCGAACCGGTCCTGGGCCCTCCCCTAAGTCGACTCTGCCTCAAATGAGTGACTGGTGCAGTGGGTAAACATCGCCACTGGGGAGACGAAGGGCACGGTGTTGGCCACCCACCCCCTCGTGTGATGTGCCGGCCTTCATAGGTGCTCGCGAACAGCACTTGCCACAAAGGTCTTTTAAGGCTACACGGGGGATTTTTGTCTGTGTGTCCAGGTACTTTGTTCTCACGCGCACAGAGACGGACCCCAAGGTTCCAGCCAGTAAGGCCTTCACGGGGTTCATTGTGGATGCCGACACACCAGGAGTCGTGCCAGGAAGAAAGGTGCGTGTGTGTGTGTCTGTCAGATTGTGTACGTGTCCGTAGAGATCACATGGGGGCATGTTTGACTTTGCACATATGTAATCCTTGTGAGTTAATGAGTCTTGATGTCCATTGTAGGCTAATTTATTTGCCAGCTAGTTAATCATCATCAACCCTGGCGCCTCCATGGGATTGTGCATTGTGAGCATTCCACCTGTTATTTTTAAACTCTGTTATCGAAAACAATTTATATTCACGTTTTGACTTAACCTGCGACCGCATTTCAAGATTCCACAGTAGGTCAAGGGGCAGCCCTGCAATATGCCTTCTCATGTCACAGCTGGAAGAAGGGCCCTCTACTCGAGGGAGCTTAAGAGTGTTTTGGCCTACCCTTCCACGCTTGTCAGATGTGTTGAAAGATGTAGGAGTACCCACAATTTATCCCACCACAAGCTCCCTGTGTATAGCGCAACTGTGAATACTGTGCTGTACCCATGTATGCTGCTGGACGCGTCTTTGCACTTTGCACATGTACACATTTATCCGGTCTTAGGCCGTAAAATTAACATACCTGCCTCTGTTGTTTGTGTGTGCGCGCGCATTAGTCTGCGTGTGTATTTGTGTGTTCTTGAGGGGAGAGGTAGTGTAGCGGTTAGCGCACTGCGATACAAACCCGGTGACCTGAGGTTCGATTCTTGCTCACGGCCACCACCAGTGACGATTATTGGAACCAGTCCTGGGCCTTCTCGAGCTCGACTTGGCCTCAAATGAGCACCTGGTGCAGCGGTGTGCGAACATCGCCGCCGGGGAGACAAAGGCGTGGTATTGGCCCCCCACCCCCTCATGTGCCGTGCCGACCTTCATAGGTGCTCGCAGACGGCTCTTGTCCCAGCAGTCTGTTAAGGCTACACTGGAGATCTTTGTCTTTGTGTGTGCGTGTCTTGTGACGTGAACAGGAGATGAACATGGGCCAGCGCTGCTCTGACACCCGAGGGATCACGTTCGAGGACGTTGTCGTCCCGAAAGAGAACGTGCTGATCGGAGAGGGAGCCGGCTTCAAGATCGCCATGGGAGCTTTCGACAAGACGCGCCCCCCTGTATGCCTACAAAGACAAAGCTCCCCCGTTTAGCCGTGACAGACTGTAGGAGCAAGTGCCGTTAGCGAGCGCCACCTAATCAAGGCCGGCACGGCACACGGAGGGGGTGGGTGGCCAGCACCACCCCCGGCCGCCTTTGTCTCCCCAGTGGCAATGTTTACTCAGCGTGCTAGGTACTCGTTTGAGGCTGAGTCGACCTAGGGGAGACCCAGAACCGGTTAAAATAATCGTCACTGGTGTTGGCCTGTACGCCTACGCACGCAGATACGTACAATACACACACACGCACTCCCACGCGCTTGTCCGTACCCTTGGGGGGTGGGGGGCTGCTCGTAAGTGGCGTGGCCACAAGAGGGCGGCCAAGTGCGTGGTTTGGCTATTAACCCCCGGGCGTGATGACTGGGTGTGACTGCCTTGTGTGTCTTAAGACTTCCCCCAGCGTCCCATGTTCTTCTCCAATCAAACCCCGCGCCCCCAAACCAGGTTTGGATCTCTGTCTTATGATTGCGAACCTTTCTCTCCAATGCCGAGCCACCTGTCCACACATTGGGTGGAACAGAACACCTGTTCAGGAAGTGCAATCGACCAGAGCCGTTTTTTTATGGAGTTTCCGCGCCGATGTACTTGGCAAAAGCATACACTTTGCGCGCTTACGCACACACCAACCACTCTGGTGATTGATGTGCACGCACAGTCGGCCTCTCGACTCCGTCCCCCACTAACGCCGTGCCCGTGCCTGCAGGTGGCCGCCGGTGCCGTCGGGCTGGCGCGCAGAGCCCTGGAAGAGGCGACAAAGTACGCTCTGGAGCGCCGGACCTTCGGAAAGCTCATCGCCGAGGTTGGGACGAGCGCGCGGACTGTGTCGGCCGGCTCGGCTGGCATGCGGGGCGGAGATGTTTGATGCGACCGGATGGGTGGGGGGGAGTTGGCAGCCTTCTCGTGGTTACCCGCCTGTTACCCGTTTTCGCGGTACCTTTTAAACAACTCCTACCATCGTCTAGGCAATGAACGTCGTTATTTCGAATGCGGATATGATCGGTAGATGCCAAAGTCCCTTTTAATCAAGGACCCCAGAAAACCGATTGGACGAGGCCTTCGAGTGAACCGACTAAATATGGAAGGACTCTCAAGGCCGTAATGTGACTTGCGTTGGCATATTGCGCAACTTGGTCTATTTGCTGCCAGCACCATGGACGTCACCACTCGGCAGGGTCCTGAAGTTCCCGTAAATAACAGATCTATGGAAAGCGCCACGGCAAGATGCCAGATGCCTGTCGGAATTTTCCTGGATGCGTGAAGGAAAATTTGTATTGCCCGTCGATGACGGACGCCTCCGGTTAAGAGAGCATTCTGGATGGTAGTTCCGGATAACGGAGCTTTTTGCTGCTCGGAAGAAAAAAACAACCCTGTTGGGTCAACTGCAGCGCCACCAACACTGGCTCCTGGCTTTTCTAGTCACTCGCGCTCAGCAGACCGAGAGGGTTTATCGGCGATGCCGCTGTAAAGCAGCAGCGCCCTTGCTGCTCGAGGAGTGTGCGTGCGTGGAAGCCGAGATGACGTTGTGCCGTTGCTCGTGGGTCGCAGCACCAGGCCGTGTCCTTCCTCCTGGCGGAGATGGCCATGAAGGTGGAGCTCGCTCGCCTGGCCACGCAGCGCTCCGCCTGGGAGGTGGACCGCGGCTTCCGCAACACCTACCTGGCCTCCATCGCCAAAGCCTACGCCGGCGACATCGCCAACCAGGTGCCGCATGCGTGGGGCGTACGCGGACATACGCGGGCGAGCGAGCGGGCGCTGTGATACAATAAAAGCGGACTTCGACAGGAATCGCTGATTTTGCTGATATTAGCCAATCAAATAAAGGGGGAGGGGGGGTGTCACATGACCAGTCGATCCTAAGTTATTGTTTGCACAATTAATTGATTGGCAATGAATCGATATTTTCATGACGGCTACCCGATCAACTTTGAGCTGGGTGGCTGATCTACGGAGCCAAATCGATACAAATTAACCTCGAACCCTTGATCCACCAAGACCATGTATTGGCAAAGTCACGGCCCTTCGACCAATGCCATGCCTTCCGTATATGGGGAGTGCAAATCTGTAATCGGTGATTTTCATAGCTGCTTTACGACGGTTCCCGCTCGGCGCTGCTCTCGACGCACAAATCACCATTGGGCTTCATAGAGCGAGTGGATGCGGAGGCCTCTCGCAATGGGGGGGGGGGGGGGGGCAGTGGTGAGGGGGGGGACGCTCGTGGAGATGGTTTGCGGTAAAAGGTTTCTTGTAGATTTTTCTCAGAGGGAACGAGTGGGGGGGGGGGGGGGGGGGGTGTTGAATGCTGCCGATCGTCGAAGGAAGAAAAAAAATCTGGTAAAGATGCGAATGAAGACGCTTTGTAAAGAGAGTCACTTTAAGTCACTTTAAGATGTTTTCTTGTTCATTTTTTGTTTGTTGCGGTTGCACCCGATTCAAGAGCCGAATGGCTCACAGGGCTATACCAAATAAATTAACTTGAAACTTTAAACTAGTGAATGAAGACACCTCCCTGTACCCAATCCCGCTGTCGATCCTGCTCCCTTGTTGCACCCCTCCACTGGAATAAACTTCCCCTGTACATTAAGCAACACTGCCCCCCATAGACTCGACACTGCACAATAGACTCCGCACTGCCCATAAACTCAACACTGCCCCTGTACATGAAGCAGTCTCCCTCATTAACCTCCTCCTGTTCCCCTCTGAAAGCCTCACCTCGTCTCCATCGCCCCCTCCTCTTCCCTCCCCTGACCCCTCCACGCCTTTCCAGCCCTCCCCTATGGCCCTTTTGTGACCCCTGCCTACCCTTTGTTACAGACACTCAGTCCTCGCACTGCCCCTGCCATCTACATCACTGGAATTCGTTACCACTTTTTAAACTATGTAGAGTGCCTTCAGCTGAGGCGCTATATACATATAACGTAAGGTCAAGGAAATTAGGCAAGCCTTTACCGCCAGAGATGGAGGGGACGTCCAGTGCAGCTGGTCAAAGCAAGGGAATCCAGATGTAGCAGAGAGGAGGAGTGACATCCCGTTGAGCAGAAGTTATGACTGGAGGCTTTGATAGGAGGCCTTGGTTACTGGCAGCGAGTAGGGCACCTGTGAAAGGTGGGTGGAGTGAGGTTAGAGGTCATCAGGGACGGGTCCGCCGAGGAACTTGCAGACAGGTTGTATTGTAGTTGATCTGAGGGCAGCAGATTTGGAGCAAGTGGGGAGGGATCTGAAGTTTGGGATGGACGTGGTCTTGTTTATGGGTGCGCGTGACAAGGGCGTGACGGATGGTGGCTGTGTTCCGTATCGTTGGGATTCGTGACGTGCAGAATTTGCACCACATTGGCTTTAAAGTGATGCTTACTTGGATGCTCTGTAGTAGGATGGAGTTAAAGGAGTGTTTTATTTGGACTTCCTAAGCATGGACGGTGATGATGAACTATGATATTCGGTGGTGGCAGGTGGCGTCTGATGCGGTGCAAATCTTTGGTGGAAATGGCTTCAACAGCGAGTACCCCGTGGAGAAGCTGATGCGCGATGCCAAGATCTACCAGGTCAGCTGTCACCCGGCAAACGATTGTTCCTCCTTCATTCAAATATATCGCCTGGATAATCCCTCGATGTAGAATGTTGTCTGCAGCGGTGTCTTTTGACACGGCAAAAAAAACAACCACCATTTGCCACTAAGTGGTGGTGATGTCACCATGGCGCTTATGCCAGGCAATGTGCACTTTATGACCACGCGAAGTATCGAATGCCCGCCGGCAAGAGGTCACAGGACAGACCCAGGTGCCATGGGTTGACCGACTGAGATGACTGGCAGATGCGCCACCACATATGCAGCAAACCTAGTCTCACATGGGTTGGACCAGATGACGCCAAAAGGCGTCATCTGGTCCAACCCATCTCAGTCGGTCAACCCATGACAGCTTTCCTTAGAGACTAGGCTCTAAGGAAAGCTGTCTCGGGTGTGGACCAATCAACTTCAAGGACAGTGCATACATTATCAGAGTTATGTTTTTTGTTTGCATTATGACTGCAGGTATTGTGGTCTATGCAAACATGACTCCTTGTAAAAAAGGTGTCAGTTTTGTTGCCAGATAGAAGGGTAAAAAAACAATTATCATATTTTTTTACTGGCAAATGAGGTTCCAATGGTGTAAAACTTTCATCTTGCGAGCGACTGAAAACAGCCGGGGGGTGTATTCAATGGGCAGAGCGCTTTTCTGTTGAACGAACTTATAGCCCAGAGCGTGTCATCGTGCCAGCAACTAACAGCCCAGCCCGAGGAGCCGTGCCTCGCTGAGCGTTAGCCGTGAGTGTCAAAATCCAGCCAAATCGGAGGGCGCCGCTCCTTCCTGCGAATTCTCGCTTCTCTGCGGCAACGCCGCGCACAGTCATTGGCTGAGCGGGGGTTGCGTGGCGTCACCCGCCATTGCTTTCTGACGGCGTTCAACGTCAGAGTGAACGTGCGTGTCCGTAGCGCCACGGCAGAGCGCTGTGCCCGTCGAATGAACGCATCCCAGTGCGTTGGCTCATTCAAGCGTGCACTTCGGTTATCGCGCTCAACACGCTGTCAGCCGGAAACCTTCAGTCCTCCACCAGATGGAGCTCTAGAGAGAGAGCCCCTCGGGAGGGTATTTGGCATCTCCTTCTCAGCTGGCAAGACTTCTTGGACGAGGTGGGGGGGGGGAGTGCTCGGCTTTTACCCCACCGAACTCCACCTGCCGATCAACCGTTTGTGCTGGGTGGACAGAGGCGGGGTGGGATTTTAGAAACTTCCCCCCTCCCCCCCTCCGTTGTTTCACCACGGCAGCTCCCTCCAGCTTAGTGAACGCTTCGTAGACATCTTCTTGGTTCTTTCGGTAAAGTCACGTAGAAGGGAAGTAATAAAATAATAAAAATAAAACATAATAAAATTATTCTCACGACGTTTCGGCCACAACGCAAGCAGCCGTCCTCAGGTGAAAACCAGGTCCGTCGAGGCGACAGAGTCTGAATGAAACAGCACACGAGCTTGGAGCATATATATATAAGCTGCGCGCATTCACAAAGGAATTTGCATATCGTAGACAATTTAAATATTTGGCATTCACAATGTTGTTGCTTTTTTCCTCTTTTGGTGAACGTGACACGTTGCTCAAAGTGCTGTGGCGCTTCGCAACACAAGCACGGCTCATCTCATCTGCATCTCTTCCCTCTCCACAGATTTACGAAGGCACGGCTCAAATTCAGCGCCTGATCATCGCGCGTGAACACCTGGCCAAGTACAAGGCCTAGAGGAGCTCTGCACGGCTTCCAGTGGCGTGGAGATGAGATGACCACCGTTCCAAAACCGTCCCCACCACCGTTTCAGACGCAATCTGCAAACAAGCGCAATATTATTCATCTCTTGCTTGCCTCGGAACACCGCCTCATGTATAGATTTATTTTCTGGGAGGGCCCTGTCTGAAATGTTTGGTTGTTTCCTCCTTAAATACGTGCTTCCTGTAATTCGATGCACTTGCTTAAGTGGATGTACGGGTGAATTGGTCCAAGGTAAATCAAAGCTTTAGATGTGTTGCTTTTGAGTTTGCCATTCTGCAAACATGTTACTTTCCCGCTTGCTGGAATGTATTATTTTAGATTGTTTTTACAGTAAGTAGTGTCCTCAGCATACATATCCGAGTAAAAATGTTAAATATGCGTCACATCCTCTGGCTTTGGGGGCAACTATCATGATTTCTTTACTCGGACCATAAGGTTATATTTCATTTCATCAGGTTATGAACAAAACATTTCTGTCCACCGATTCACGTGTGTGTGTGTAGAACATCGACAAGTGCATCCATGCCTTGGTTAGTGTCTTGAAGGCTGGGCACCTGTGTGGGCAATTGTCACCTGCTTGGCGCGGTGGCCAGGTAGCAAGGTGGCTCTACGCACACACACCTGGCGGAGCGATACTACGGAGTGCCTTCCTTGCCAACTTGTGGGCCTTCGTCACGACTGTCCACTTGTCAATGCTTCGAACAAAAGGGATGCATCGCCAAACTGCCGAGGCCTTATACAATGCAGACTGTGTAGTCTCTCGATTTTAATTCACTTGTTTTTCATGTTCAATCGCCACGTTGATACCGTTTGTAATGGGCATCAATGTTGGAATAAACACATGGGAACATTTCCAAAAATGTCGTCGGCTGCTAAATCACCCTGTTATTGACAACACTGCAAACACACTTTTTGGGGGGTATTTGGTGGAAATTCCACATTACTATGGCAGGAGCCAGCAGCCACGGTGAGTTGTCTCACGATGCATGTGCAGCCCTATCCACTGCTGTATGAGGGCCTTCCTACCCCATATGTCGCTCATGGGGGTTATTTGTCCATACTTTACCACACTGCTCAGTGTGGGTTTAAGGTACACGCCATAATCTCGGGGAGCATAGAAGTACATTACAATTGATTTTGCAGCACTGCCCTTTACTGTACACCGTTGCCCAATGTATAAATCGCTGCATTACGGCAGAAACGAGATACTGTATAATAGCTATACCCAACAGGCAAATGTTCTGGGCAATGCGCCCTGCACAGTGAGGGTAAGAGGTAACCTGCTTTGCTGGGGGAGGAGCGTGGTTTGTGACAAGGGGTCCGGGCAGTCGGGGTTGTCTTGATTTGTATGTTGGACTTCTTTGGCACCGTACATAGCCCGCACCTCCGAAGAGCACGGTGGGCAAAGGATGATAAACTTGACGCAACAAGCAAGTGACGCCAGAGCATTGAGCTTAAAGGAGTGAACGTCACGGACCTCGCACACCAGCGAGTGTCCCCTTTATTGAGGGCCCACACTGGGATACAATACACTTGTAACTATACACGTGACATAAAAACTAAAACTTACGTAAAAAAAAAAGATTGAGAAACACTTTTTTCACATCTCGTGCCCGAAGTCGTCGGTCACGAACTCCCCGACTCTCATGTATGGATCCCCGACTCTCCTCTGGCGCTGCCCGAGTCCCGGCCTGAGGCTCGACTCGCGGCTCCGTCCCTGGGGCCTCGCGTGCACCGTGGCCGACTACACGGCCAGTGACACGGCCAGTGGGGCCAGTGGGGCCATTGGCACCACCTCGTGCCCCTTGCGCACCGGCACGCCGAATCGAGGCCAGCAACACGACTCGCGCATAATGCCGACGAGACGATCCGAGAGAGAGAGGAGGGGGGGGGGGGACGCTCACGCGGTCGTCACGGTGGCAAACGCGGAGACGGCCTGGGCAGCGGTTACTACAGAAACGGGCCTGGGCAGTGGTTGCCGCGGAAACGGCGCGGGCAGCGGTTGCCGCGGAAACGGCGTGGGCAGCGGTTGCCGCGGAAACGGCGCGGGCAGCGGTTGCCGCGGAAACGGCGCGGGCAGCGGTTGCCGCGGAAACGGCGCGGGCAGCGGTTGCCGCGGAAACGGCGCGGGCAGCGGTTGCCGCGGAAACGGCGCGTGCGCTGCTAGGCGGTGAGCTGGTCGCAGTGGCGCCGCTGTGCGCGCGGTTTGATGGCGAGCGAGAGCTCGTAGAGAGACTCCTCGCCCAGGCGCGCCGTGAAGCCGTCGAAGCACGAGAGCACCGAGTCGACGCGCTGGAACTCGTAGCGGCTGCGTCGAGACACGGGGGGAGGAGGGGGAGACATTTGCACGTTAAGGTGTGTGAATCCCCATTTGTGTGCGAGTCCCCGTGTGTGTGTGAGACCCCGTGTGAGTCCGTGTGTGAGAGTCCCTGTGTGTGAGACCCGGTGTATGTGAGTCCCTGTGTGTGTGTGAGACCCCGTGTGTGTCCGTGTGTGTGATCGTACCAGTGCAGGAAGGTACGCAAGCTCTGCAGGATGTTGAACTGCTGCCAGCGCTTGGAGAAGTTCACTCGGCCGGCGATGAGATCTGGGTTCCCCATGTGCACGAACGTCAGATCCTGCAGGATCAGCCCGCTGCTCGTCAACACACAGACACACGCACGGACACACACGCACGCACGCAGGGACACATGCACGGACACACACGCACGCACATGTGTGTGCGCACACAATCAAAGTTAATCAATATGATCATTTCTAAACGTAATTATTCACAATGAGAATCAGACTCTTTATTTATACTGGAGGAATCCGATGAGCTACAAAGCTCTTTTTCACAGATGTCCAGTCGGGGCACGGGGTGAGAACGTCACAACAACAAACAACACAAAACAGGACAAGTGCAAAGTATAGGCAAGGTAAACAAGTCACTTAAAAGTTTTTACAAATAAAACGAAACGAATTTTTTTTATCTCATCAAGTAAAGCCCACTGAGCGATTAGCTTATTTTTCAGAAGCGACTGGCCACAAATGTTAGCTCAACAAAGTGGCTTCTCACGTGGACATTTATAGCAGCAGCAAAATAGTCAAGATAACAATGTGTAAACGTGCTTGCATACAAAAACTGAATCAATTGACCTCTGAACAGCATTAAACGCAGCAAGGTCTTGAACACAAGCCAGATTAAAACACAAGCCGGCGTGAGTAGGATAAACGTTGAGTTTTATAAGGGCACCACGGGGTGACCAGCCCCTCCCCACCCAGCCCCACCCTCCCCACCCAGCCCCACCCTCCCCACCCAGCCCCACCCTCCCCACCCAGCCCCACCCTCCCCACCCAAGTGGAAAAATCCACTTGCACGCGCAGTCATGCACACACGCGCCGGAGCGCGCGTACTCACAGGTAGGGGAGGCACGGGGGTTGGGCCTTCTCCAGGGCCGAGCGGTAATTGGAAAACGAGCCCGAGCTGTCAATCAGCTGGCGGAACTCTGCCATCGTCTGCATCACAAACGCACAGACACAGACGTGAACCCACGTCGCCCAAATCCCACAGCCACCTTTGTGTACGGATTGCTTACATGTAGCGATACGTGATGCACATGTGCATTTGGCAATGAGTCTGTGTATGGATGTGTTCTTGTGCGTGTGCGTGGGGAACGGTAGTGCAGCGGTTAGCAAACCCGGCGACCCGGGTTCGATTCCCGCTCACGGCCAACCGCAGTGATGATCATCTGAACCGGTCCTGGGCCTCCCCTAGGTCGGCTCGGCTTCAAATGAAAACCTGGTGTTGTGTGTGATCATTGTCACCGGGGAGACGTAGGCGGCCGGGCGTCGTGTCGGGCACACACCCCTCATAGGTGCTCGCAAACAGCACTTGCCCCAACTGTCTGTTACAGGCTATATGGGGGATCTGTGTCTTTGTGTACGAGAGTGTGTGTACGTGTGGTTCGGTGGTGGCTGTGCATGTGGCCTGTAATCCAGCACTGGCAAGCGAGGACTTGGTGGATCACACAAATGGTGCGAACTTCCTTCCCGTGGGCAGTGAGGTTTGCCGTACCCTGACTTGCAAAGGGGAGAAGGCGGTATTACAGCAAGTGGGCCAACCTCCATCTGTTTCCACCCGTATGGGGATACAGCATTGCCCCCTTGCGTGCGTGAGATTTCTCCGCGTGCCCCGGTATCCTCACACGCATAAAAACACTCATCATTCATTGGCTGAAACCAGCACCTCCGTTAAGCACGGTTGGCTACGTACGGTGCGACATAAGTTCAACGTGCATACAACATACATGCATTTAAGTAAGAACCCAATGTGGGGGCAAGGACCCTCCTGACAACGGAACCTGGGAGTCGGGCGTGGCTTTTCTGGGTAAGTTGTTATTGTTGTTGTTGTGGCTGTTGTGGTGATGATGATGATGTGGACAAGCGCTTGCGTGCGGGACCTCAGTGACACTCTTTGGCCACGTCAGGCGGGCGATGGCCGAGGCTTCCAGTGCGGACAACAACGCCAGGTACGAGTTGTAGTTGTTGAGGCGCCGCAGGTGCTGGACACGCACAAAGACAAAGACCCCCCCCCCATGTAGCCGTTACAAGACCGTTTGCGGCAAGTGCTGTCAGCGATCACATATAAAAGCCGGCGTGGCACGTGAAGGGGTGGGGTTGCCAGCACCACACCCAGCCACCTTTGTCTCACAAGTAGTGATGTGTACACACAGCACCAGATGCTCATTTGAGGCCGAGTCAACCTAGGAGAGGCCCAGGACAATTTCAGAATCTTCACCGGGGTTGCCAGGTTCGTATAACAGAGCACTAACTGCTCCACCTCCGCTCCCCCACGTACATATGAAGTACCGGTGAAGACACTTGACGCCGAGGTGGAGGCACACGTATATTTATTTAACACAACTCGGGTTGTGACATACAGCACTGGAGGGGGTAGCGGCCCCCTCACCCGACTAGCTAAGGATACTCTTCCTAGCTAGTCCTAGCCTGCCTCACAGTCCTCCACTATTTGGCTAGGGGAGGCTACTTGGCCCGACACTGGTAAGTCGGGCCCGGTACCCGGAGTCCCAGACCAGCTCTTAGAAGAGCACCGGCTCTGGCTCTCGGGACCACGCCGCTGGCTCAGTCCTGTTCGGCCCTGACAAGGACATCGAACGAGGGGAGTCCAGGGCTCTATCTAAGACGTCTTCAGTCTTCTTGGTTAGCTTTTAACATAACTCTCTCGAGCCCCTATAACGTCCCCTTTTATACCCAACCCCTCCTTGAGGGGTGGGGCCCCGGGGGATCATAACGCCAAACCAGCCCCCCCCAGGGTGTCTGGCTCGGACGTCGCAGAGGGCATCTCCCTGTGCACACACGTAGCCCCGCCCACTGTGTTTGTTTCCCATAGACTGCCATACATAACGGGCCCTCTCTTTAACACTCCTACATCACCCCCCCCCCCCCCCCCGCATAGCTCGCAGCCGTCCCGGCTGCCAACATACAAAATGACAATAAAAATGAATTTATACCGTAACCGCGCGTGTGCCTCACTAATTTTCAACAATAACAAGAACGGCAACAAGAACACAACAAGATGCAACAGCAAGAAGAGAAAACAACCCGACGCACCCCCCCTTGAATAAATACGAATTCCGTAAAAAAACAAGCTATATACAATTTGCAGGGAACCCACCATACACACAACACCAGGTGAACCCAACGTATGTACATTTCAATGGGCAGGGAACACACCCCCCACACAACACAATGAACACAACCTATATACACATCTTCCGGTCTCACAACAGTCTGCGCATTTTTGCGCGCGTCCTTGCAGCGGGCCCCTCACACGGGGTAACCCCGGGTGGCGGACCGTCAGGTGGTAAGTGTCCGTCCCGGAGTGGGACCTCCTCCGATGCCGCGTGACCGTTGGTATCCCCAGAAGGGGTGGTCGGGCGTGAGCCCGTCAGTCTTGATGCACCTGGAGGTGGCACGGCCGGCAAGGCATTAGGTGAGAACGGCGGAGACGGACCCAGTGAGTCGGTCGACCCCCCACACGTTTGGCCACGCATGTGTGAAGTGGGTTTGTGTACCGCAACGAAGGGCTTTAACCTAGAGGGGTGCACGAACCAACGCCGCTTCCCCCATTTAATGCGCACGCACTGTGGTCGCAAAACTTCGACCACCTCCACAGGGCCCCGCCACGGCCGCACTAGCTTAGGGGAGGTAGCCAGGGGCACTTGGGGACAGTGCAACCATGCCTTGTCCCCTGGCTTCCACTGTATCACGTGCGCCCGACCCAGCCTGAGGCGCTCATTCGCCTTTTGCCGGAGTTCCGAGTTCAACATAGCAGCATCCCGCGCCTCTGTTAATTTGGCCAGATTAAATTTGGCGTGGTCAGCCAATTTAGTTTTTCCTTGCGGGTCGGGGATCTGCAGCTGGGCGCGAACAGGCGGGTCGGGTTCGCGACCGTACATGAGGTAAAAGGGGGAAAATCCCGTAGCTGCATGGGGTGCCATCCGGTATGCCGCCAAGACCCCTTGAATATGCAGGTCCCAATCAGTCTGCGAATCTGAGACCTGCTGTGACATCATTGACGAAATGGTGCGATGCAGGCGCTCGACCATTCCGTCAGTCTGCGGGTGATACGGGGAGGTCCGAATTTTCTTTGTGCCTAAGAGGTCACAGACTTGTTTAAGTAATTTACTGGAAAAATTTCTGCCCTGGTCGGTCAGCAGCCGCTCCGGAGCACCTTTGTCCAGGACGTATCCCTGAACAAAGGCCTCCACGATGGCTGCTGCCGACTGGTTGGCAAGGGGCCAGGCCATAGGCCAGCGCGTAAAATACTCGACACCTGTCAACAAATACCTATTGCCCCTGGGAGTGGCGGGAAATGGGCCCAAAATGTCCAGCGCAACAAGCTCATTTATTCTGGATACCTTGATCGATTGCAAGGGCGGGTTAGACTCCCGCGCCGGCGGTTTCCGTTGCGCACATCGAGGGCATGATCCCAATAGATCCCCAACATCCCTCGTCATACCAGGCCAAAAAAAATCAAGTTGTAGCAGTGCAAGCGTCTTTTGGGTCCCCAGGTGTAATAGGCGCTCATGCGCGGCCCACACCACCTTGCCTCGCAACTCAGAGGGGACCACCAGCCGATGTCGCTGGGATTTGCCGTCCCAATGCATGAGCAGACCTTTCACCATTTGCCATGCATCTGAATCACCTTTCACCCGCCCAGCACCCCCGACGCGACGACGCCACCCGAGGAGGGAGGTATCCTCCATTTGGAGGCGCCCCCATTCAGTGACGGGCAACCCCAACAGGGAATCTCTTCCCTGTTGTTCGATCGAATTATTAGGCAGGGGTTCGTCGTCGTCGGTGGCTGCCAAGATCGGAACCGATGCGTCCCCTGAAGGCCTGCAACGTCCCGACCCCAGGAGGCATGCACATTCCGAGGTGGTTGGCATGCGCGACAGAGCGTCCGCGTTGGTATGGCGAACGCCCTTACGGTAGGTGGTTGCAAAATCAAAGTCCTGGAGAACCTCCAACCATCGAGACAACTGTCCCGATGGTTGTTGAACTCGCAGGGCATACTGTAGTGCCGCATGATCTGTGCGGACGGTGAAATGCCGACCGTACAGATATGGGCGATACTGTTGGATGAAGTAAACAATTGCCAACAGCTCCCTACGGGTTACACAATATCTTTGCTCCGTAGGAGACAACACCCGACTACCGTACGCGACCACCCGTTCCACGCCATCAACCACCTGGGAAAGCACACCCCCAATACCCGTGTTGCTCGCATCGGTGTCGAGCAAAAAGGGCTTAGAAAAATCTGGGTAGATCAAGGGAGGGGCTTTTACCAGGGCGTCCCGAAGGGAGCAGAAAGCAGCCTCCTCCTCTTGACCCCAGTGGAACCGAACCCCTTTTGATGTTAAAGCGTGCAGGGGTTTTGCAATTGTCGCAAAATCAGCAACAAACCGTCGATAATACGACGCGAACCCAATGAAACTCCTGACCTCTCCCACCGAGGTGGGAGTCGGCCAGGAGCTGACACACTGCGTTTTGGCGGGATCGGTAGCAATACCTGAGCGTCCCACGATGTGCCCCAAATAACGCACCGAATCGCGCAACAAATGGCATTTTTGGGGCTTGAATTTCAAATTAGCAGCCCGCATCTTTAGGAAAACCGCCCGCAACCTCTGGAGATGTTCGTCAAAAGTTTTACCAAAGACGATAACGTCATCCAAATAAATGAGGCACGACTCCCATTGCAATCCAGCCAAAACCAATTCCATCAAACGCTGGAAAGTTGCCGGCGCTGAGTGTAAGCCCATCGGCAACCGGTTGAATTGGAACAGGCCGTGCGGTGTACGGAAAGCAGTTTTAGGCTTAGAATCATCGTCCAGAGGAAGCTGCCAGAATCCCGAAAGTAAATCTAGTGTGGAAAAGAATCGCGCTCCCGCCAAGGCGTCCAGCGATTCATCCATCCGAGGGAGCGGGTATGCGTCGGCAATCGAAATTTTGTTAAGACGCCGGAAGTCAACGCAAAACCACAACGAACCGTCCTGCTTTTTAACCAGGACGATCGGCGCTCCCCAAGGGCTGGTGGAAGGAGAAATGATGTCGGCGGCTAACATGTCATCAACAGCCGATTTGACATGTTCCTTTTCGGCGGGACTCAACCGAAACGGATTTTGTCGAATTGGCGCGCTGTCACCCGTGTCAATGTGGTGACGCAGCAGGTGAGTACAACCCAAATCGTATTTATTCCGGCTAAAAACGTCGGAAAATTCCCGCAGTAGCGTTTTAAGTTGTTGACGCTCTGAATCTGACAGGTCCGTCGATCCCGCACAAAGCGCCTCGAGCCACCCTTCATCGTTGTCCGAATGTGGTCGCGACGCAGGGACAGTGCTGGCGTGATTTACGACGGATTCCTCACAAGGCACCGGCGTTGCGTGAGCAAGCACGGTCCCCTGTGGGATCACCACCGTCTGCGAGCCCACATTGAGGACCGCGATGAAGGGTTCACCGTCCCCTCTTACTATGGTCTGGGCCGGGAGTAAATGAGGTCCACTAACCCCGGCCCTAGACGGCCCCAACAGAACCCCTTGGGCCCCAATACCCTTAGCGAAGGGCCGCCGAAGTTTCAAAGGTATCAACATTTGCGCCCCCGGAGGGACGCGCACCGTTCTCTCTACGAACGCCGGCACCGTCGCGCACGCCGTCCGAGTCGCAGCCGGTGATGGCAGAAACGCCATGCGTCTGCCCGACGGAAGCTCTATACATCCCTGGTCGATCAGTATCCTAATCGGCATTTTGGCCAGGAAGTCCGTCCCCAGCAGGCACGGAACCGCCAGCGAGGAGGAAACAAAAATCGGGCCGGACAATTTAATTTCCCCAATACAAATTTGGGCACGAATTTGTCCGATGATGCCAAGTGAGCCCCCGTTAGCCGCATAGAATGGTATGTTAACAGGCATCAAAGGACGACTCCGGACAGGGAGAATATTGTAAATCAATTCCGAAATAATAGTCGCCGATGCTCCCGTATCGACCAGGATGCGCACTTCAACCCCGTCGATGTACCCCACAACGGCCGACGACCCCGACGACGCGGCTACCACACGATCGACCAGCACGGACCACTGGGCGGGTTCGATATGAGTACCCGGGGTGGTGCGTGATGGTGCGATGGTGCGCGATACCGGCCCCCCTCTCGTTGCGGTGTTTGCGTGCGTGACGGGTGTGTGTGTGGGCCAAACGTGTGGGGTGCCGCGACTCGCCGGTTTATGATGGTGGAGCTTGAGATGAGGCCCGTCGTCCCGTTGAGGTGTCGTCCCGCGCTGACGAGGAGAGCGGCACCCCGAGGCGACGTGGCCCCAGACGCCGCAGTTAAAACACCGCGGGAGCGGCGTCGGAGGTGACGGGTGGCCGGAACGGCCCGACCCGTCCTGGCCCGGCCGTGCTCCCGTCGCCTGTTGCCGTCGGTGGTCGACGGCGTAGAGTTCCTCCGTCGGAAGGGTGGCTGCAGCCACCGCACGCCCCGCCGATGCCCTGCTGGCTTTCCGCCGGAGCGACAGGAGGTTTGCGTGGAGGAGCCGCGCCGCCTGGAGCGATGTCATTTCCGCGTCCTCCTGTGCGACCACAGCGATGTCAAGGTCGTCAGCCAGGAGGAGTATTTTCTCCGTCACCATAGCGTCGATGCCGTCGTCATCCATACGGGGGAAGGCCGACTTGGCCATCGCCAGGAGGCTCGTTCGGTACGCCAGGGGCGACTCCTTCTCACCCCGCTTGCGGTCGTAGAATTGCTGTCTGCATTCAGCCGATGGTCCGTAGACCCCTCCCAGCAGCTGCAGCGCCATCGGTAACGTAGCCCGCCTCTCTCTTGGCGCCGACGTGAGGGCGGCGAGCGCGTCGCCGTCGAGGAGCGCCGGCAGCGCGCAGAGAGCCTCCTCGTCGGACCATTTCGCCATCTCCTGATGGGCGAGGAAGCGTCTGCGAAAGCCGGCCCAGTCCCCCTCCGCGCCGACGAACTCCTTCAGCGGGGGCAGCCTCTGATGGAGCGCAGCGGTCGTTGTAGATTCCCGCGGGCAGATGTCACCTCCACTCGGCTGTGCGTCGGTGCGAGCGGCCGATGGGATCGCCTGTCGCGGTGATGATGACGTCGCAGCTTCAGCGACGGCGATGCCGGAGTGGATGTGTAGGCTGGCCACGCCCCGAACAGCTGCAGCGTCGATGGCGGGAGTTTCAAACTCGGGCTGCTCCGAAATGGCGGGAAGGCGCCCTGGTCGTTGGCCCGCCTCGCCCCGTGTTGAATCACCGGCCCCTAGCCGCGTGATGGTCTCCAGCGTGGCGGCAGCGGCATATAGCAGCTCCGCCAGCCTCCCGTGAGCCAGCCGCAACGCGTCTGGCTGTGGTCCTTCTTCACTCAGATGCCCCGGTAAGGAGACATCAGGCCCCGGCTGCACCATGGCTTGTGTAGCCGTCTCGGGTTCGACGATCTCGGCAGTATCTTCCTCTTGCGGTACTTTGGCCCGTGCTGTCTTCCGCGTGTCCATGTTCGAATTACTTCTGACACCAGTTGAAGTTCCGGTGAAGACACTTGATGCCGAGGTGGAGGCACACGTATATTTATTTAACACAACTCGGTTTGTGACATACAGCACTGGAGGGGGTAGCGGCCCCCTCACCCGACTAGCTAAGGATACTCTTCCTAGCTAGTCCTAGCCTGCCTCACAGTCCTCCACTATTTGGCTAGGGGAGGCTACTTGGCCCGACACTGGTAAGTCGGGCCCGGTACCCGGAGTCCCAGACCAGCTCTTAGAAGAGCACCGGCTCTGGCTCTCGGGACCACGCCGCTGGCTCAGTCCTGTTCGGCCCTGACAAGGACATCGAACGAGGGGAGTCCAGGGCTCTATCTAAGACGTCTTCAGTCTTCTTGGTTAGCTTTTAACATAACTCTCTCGAGCCCCTATAACGTCCCCTTTTATACCCAACCCCTCCTTGAGGGGTGGGGCCCCGGGGGATCATAACGCCAAACCAGCCCCCCCCAGGGTGTCTGGCTCGGACGTCGCAGAGGGCATCTCCCTGTGCACAAACGTAGCCCCGCCCACTGTGTTTGTTTCCCATAGACTGCCATACATAACGGGCCCTCTCTTTAACACTCCTACACATACACAGACACACAAAGATATCCCCCGTGTAGCCTCAGCAGGCTGTTGGGGCAAGTTCTGTTGGCGAGTAGCACCGACGAAGGCCGGCACGGCACACGAAGGGGGGTGGTGGGTTACCAGCACCACGCTCGGCCACTTTTATCTCCCCAGTGGCGACGTTTACGCACCGCAACAGCCACTCATTTGAGCCGACGTCGGGGATACCCAGGAGGTGGTTCAGATATTCACCACCGCCTTGCCACAAGAAGAAGTGGACCAATCAACTTCAAGGACAGTGCATACATTATCAGAGTTATGTTTTTCGTTTACATTATGGCTGCAGGTATTGTGGTCTATGCAAACATGACTCCTTGTAAAAAAGGTGTCAGTTTTGTTGCCAGATAGAAGGGTAAAAAAACAATATTCATGCTTTCAAGCTATCAATTCTGGTTCAGTGATTCTGCACTTGCTCTATTACTATAGTACTATACCGCCTTCAACTTTTATGAACGACAGGGTGTTTAAGGTGAGCGATTTGTCGTATTATCTGGCTGTATAGCAAATGAAAAAATACAATTACTTTACTGTGCAAGTAAAACATTTGTTTTAATATTTACGTGTTTTTTAAATTATATTTAGGGCCCCTTTACAGCATATGCTACAGGCCCCGCACTAGCTTAAAGTGGCACTGTGAAGCCCCCTGACCTTCATAATCTTGAGGAACTTGTGGGCGAGCCGCTCCCTCTCCGACTGCTTGTCGGCCTGGATCAGTACGGTCTGCGCCCTGCACGGCACCGCACGGCACGTCAACGCACGCACACATTCTCCGGCACGCGCACGGACAAAGATCCCCCGCGTAGTCTTAACAGACTGTTGGGGCAAGTGCTGTTATAGCAAGCAGCGCCTAGTAAGGCCGGGGGGGGGGGGGGGGGGCAGCAACCACGCCCGGCCGCCTGTGTATCCCCTGTGGCGATGTTTACACATACGCACCGGTTTCTCATTTGAGGCTGAGTCGACCCAATGGAGGCCCAGTACCGGTTCAGATTATAATCGTCACCGGTGTTGGCCGTGAGCGGGAATCGAACTCGGGTCGCCGGGTTCAAAGTGCAGCGTAGCGCGCTAACCGCTGCACCACCGCTCCCCACGCACACACACGGACTCACAGCCTCACCCGCCACGGACTCGCGGTGGACTGTTCAGCGGTTGTCTCAGTACTGCTCGCAGGTACTACCGCAGGTACTACCGCAGGTACTACCGTCACCAGCAAGCACTACCATGGCCGTTGCAAGAGGCTTTGCAAACAGACAGCAGAGAAGGGGTTTGGTGGTGACTTTTGGGATGTTATTTTTTTTTACAAGTTGCCGAGCACAGCCGCCGGCCACAAACAGCGCCGTCGAGGTAAAGAGTTCACGCATTTCTTGAATTGAGCAAGGCTGCCGCAGCAAGAGCTCGGGCGTTCGACACTTCACGTGGCCTTAACGGGCACATGGCCTGGCACAAGCGCCATGGTGACATCACCGCCACTTAGTAGCGAATGGCGGTTGTTGTTGTTGAGTGAGTGAGTGTGTGAGTGTAGCCAGATCGGTGGGGGAGTGAGTGAGTGTGGCTATGTCGGTGAGGGAGTGAGTGAATTGATAAGTGTGTGTATGAATGTGGTCAGGTAGGTGAGGGAGTGAGTGTGTGAGTGTGGCCCAGGTAGGTGAGGGAGTGAGTGGGTGAGTGTGTGTGGCCCAGGTAGGTGAGGGAGTGAGTGATGGTGTGTGTGTGTGTGGCCCAGGTAGGTGAGGGAGTGAGTGAGTGAGGGAGTGAGTGTGTGTGTATGGCCCAGGTAGGTGAGGGAGTGAGTGAGTGAGTGTGTGTGTATGGCCCAGGTAGGTGAGGGAGTGAGTGAGTGAGTTTGTGGCCCAGGTAGGTGAGGGAGTGAGTGAGTGAGTGTGTGTGGCCCAGGTACCAGTAGGACACTGCGTTGAAGTGCTCCGTAAACCGCGTCAGATTTGGACTCTTCTCGTCGTTCTGGTCTTTTGCCCAGAGCAGCACCTCCGGGATCTAAGAGACACAGCGAGCACACAGGCAGGTCACGCGGTGACGTCACACACTCAGCGAGCACACGGGCAGGTCACGCGGTGAAGTCACACACTCAGCGAGCACACGGGCAGGTCACGCGGTGAAGTCACACACTCAGCGAGCACACGGGCAGGCCTCGCGGTGACGTCACACATGCAGCGAGCACACGGGCAGGTCACGCGGTGACGACGCACACGCAGCGAGCACACGGGCAGGTCACGCGGTGACGTCACACACGCAGCGAGCACACGGGCAGGTCACGCGGTGACGACGCACACGCAGCGAGCACACGGGCAGGTCACGCGGTGACGACGCACACGCAGCGAGCACACGGGCAGGTCACGCGGTGACGTCACACACGCAGCGAGCACATGGGCAGGTCACGCGGTGACGACGCACACGCAGCGAGCACACGGGCAGGCCACGCGGTGACGACGCACACGCAGCGCGATGAGACACTCAATCCAGAGTCACGCACAAGGCAACACCCAACTCCACTCTGTCACCATACCAGTCAACCCAAACGGTTTGCCCGTATTCATGTACAGGGAGTTTTCAGGTCCATATGGCGTAGAGCCGTTTCAATACGGGCAAAATTTGTTTTCATTTGTTTGTGTTTCTCCCTTGTGATGGGGCTTTGTAAGATGAACGTTGAGATTTATAATGTGTGTGTGAGCAATAAGGTCTGAATTGGTCTGTAATGAGGTAGGCACTGATAAGGGGCTGACAGGTAAGTCAGTTTAACGCGTAGGCTTTCACGACCAATATCATCCATGATACAGGTTTTGGGTTAGATCTGGCTGTCGCCTGATGAAGCTCGTTGTAATTACTGGCGAAACGTCGTACTCAGATTGTAAATGTTGTGGCTTTGCTCTCCAACACACCGGTGTTGCTGTACTAGTGACGAATTGGCAGGTTCTGTTTACGTGACAACCCTTACTAATTGGCTGTGCCGGGTGGTGGCGGGTTTAACGACACATTTATATATTTACGCGATCTAACCCAAAGAATCCTGTATTATGGATGACATGTGTGTGTTACAAAACTCAACACACTCGCCAATAACCCTGTGGCCTTAAAAGGGAACATCGCATAATGGGCGACGTTTCAGGTAATGGCACTTTATTCTTTTTCATAGCACATGAAGAAGACGGACCATTGCTTGAAACATCGCCAATTATAGATTCGGGCATATTAGCTTTTTTTATATTAATGTTGTTATGTAATTACTAAGAGAAGTTCTCGCATATTCTGTTGATCTGGTCAATGGTGACGTGGGAGGCTACAAGCTTTCCACTCACCACGCACGCAGCTCCCAGCGCTCTCGTGTTACACACACACACACCGAGCAAAGGCTCTCTCTGCATCCAGCAGTGGCTAGATCATGCCTGATGATGGTGGTTGGCCTAATGTCGGTGAACGTCAATTGGCGTTGGGCCAAACACTGGGCCAACGTCAACTCGCGTCCATTGCAAACTTTGCTTTAAAGGCGTTGCCCTTCGCAGGCCAACTCTAACCAATGGACGAGCACCTCCCGGGAAGCGAGCCGCAGCCGCAGTCACCGGCTGTGACTTCTGGGGCTCATCGCATCACCACGCCGCACATCCGCGGACGGAGCCACGCGCGAACCACCACAGAGAGCTTCGGTTTACCTCGATTTTTTGTAACAGCTCAGAGTCCAACAGAGTGAGCTGCTCCGCCAACTCAAGGCTGCGGAAGTCGTGGACCGAGGCCGGTCTAAAACGCACGGGCACACGAGCGCACACATACACACACACACACATACACACATGCACACATGCACACACATGCACACACATACACACATACACACATACACACAAGCACACATGCACACACACACACATGCACACATACACACACACACACATACACACAAGCACACATGCACACACACACACATACACACATACACACATGCACACACGCACACACACACACGCGCAGGTACAGCACATACGCATTACTACACCTGAGTGTTGTTCATGCACCTGCAATTATCACAATTGGCTACGCACTGTGCGAAAGAAGTTGAACATACATTCATACTGCAATCAGATTACTATCGGCAAGTCCCGATCATCCTGTCTTCATGCTCTGCGTGCAGTGTGTCATCAGATTAGCTTTATTTAACGAGTGCCAATTACTTTAAATGATGACTTTTACAGCAGAGTGATTCCCAAAAAAACGGGGCTTGCGTTGCGATGACTGGCGCACAGAGATCACCGAGCGAAGGGCCAGGTGTGGGGGAATTTGGACGTTGGCTGTGAAGCGGCGACGTGAATTCTTCATAGACATTGGCTGCCGCCTGCTGTATATTTGGAGTTGCATGTTCCCTCTCTCTCTCTCCCCGTGGTTGCGTGGATTTTCTCTGGGTCCTCCGTGTTTTTTTGTTTCACCAATATATTAGGTGCAACAGTGGTGAGATGTTAACTACCTCGCTTGGTATACAGGAGGTCGTGGGTTCAATCCCAACCCTGACGTCTGTATATTTGGAGTTTGCATTTCTCTCTCTCGCTGTCGTCGCGTGGATTTTTCTCCGGGTCCTCCGGCTTTCCCCTCCACATTTAGATCAATATCATGTGTTTAGATTCTTCGGCAGCCCTACATTTCCACACGATAAGCCACTTCGTTTAGCTGATCATCTGTGATAGCCAGGTCGCTTCTGTAAAAGAGCTCAAAGCTCAGTGGGCCTTACCTGGCAAAATAAAAAATAGTTCAAACAAAATAAAAACAGAAGACGGCTTTTCCTGCCCGAACTCCGAGGAGGCAACTTCCCCCATCCTGCCCCTTCCCCCCTACGTCCCCCATGCCCAAGACAAACTCGACAACCCCCCTCTAGCATCGCGCCGCTACTTCCGAGAGTAAATAAAATGCCACGCGTCGCGCGAACGCCACTCGGAGACATTTACCACGGCGTGCGTGGGCGTGCGTGTGCGCGCGCGTGAACGTGGGCGTGCGTGGGCGTGCGTGTGCGTGGGTGTGCGTGCGTGGGCGCACGTGCGTGCGTGAGCGTGCGTGGGCGTGCGTGCTTGGGCGTGCGTGCGTGGGCGTGCGCTCGTCACCGGGCCGACACGGCGAGGCTGGCGAGGGGCGTCCCACTCGTGGCCTGTGCGTGTGCGCGCCGCGCCATTACGCGCGTCACCAACGTGTCCCGCAGAGGCCGAGCCAGCGGCAGGTCCCCGCCGGTCACGCACGCGCACACCACGCCGGCCAGCAGGCACACCACCTCGTCCGTCAGCTCCGAGACGCTGCACACAACACACGGCACACGCCACCACCTCGTCCGTCAGCTCCGAGACGCTGCACACAACACACGCACACGCCACCACCTCGTCCGTCAGCTCCGAGACGCTGCACACAACACACGCACACGCCACCAACTCGTCCGTCAGCTCCGAGACGCTGCACACAACACACGGCACACGTGCACCACCTCGTCCATGAGCCGAGACGCTGCACAAACACACGGCACACGCACACCGACTCGTCCGAGGGGACAGCGGGAGGGGTGGGAGTTCTCCGTGTGCGATGCGTTGGGGTGCGGCCGCTCACCACAGGTCGTCGGTGACCCTGAGCAGCAGCGAGAGTGCGTTCCTGCGTGCCCGCGTGTGCGCCGCGTCCTCCGTCCTGCTCAGGTGCCGGTACGTTTTCGGGTCGCGCCGTTAAGGGAACTTGGCCGATACGCGGGTGGACACGTGCACGTCGCTGCACCGCACGGCAATCGCCCTGCGCCCTCGTGCAGCGAGAGAGAGAAGGGAGGACAGCGCAGAGACGCGAGGAGGAGCCACAGACGAGCACAGCCAGGCGGCGAGCCGGCACGGACAACAATTGCCCAAAGCTCTGCGGTCCTCTACGTATGAAGGTGTTATCGGCCAATTTAACGAGCGTTCACATGTGGGAGGAAACCGGAGCACACGGAGAAAACTCCCCCGCGTGCGAGGGGGAAACATGATATCCCCGTACGGACGAAAAAGGTTCGAGTCCACATTTGTGCCGCACGGCCGTCCGCACTTCTGATTAGCATGGTTGGCTACGTACGGTGCGCAGGGAGTTCAATGTACCTCCTGGCAGAGCCGGGGAACGGCTCCTCTTCCTCAACGCCCATGAGAAGGGAGTTTTGGAAGATACGGGCAGTGATCCATCAACCCTCGCTGCTGTCTCTACGGTGCTGGATCACGTACACGCGAGCGTGCATGTGTGCGCGAGTGCTTAATGTGCAGGTAGCGGGGAGCGGTGGCGCAGCGGTTAGAGCACCGCGCTACGAACCCGGCGACCCGAGTTCAAGCGCCCGGTCGCATTCAACATCGCTGAGGAATGATCTGAACCGGTCCTCTGCCTCCCTCTAGGTCGACTCAGCCTTAAAGAAGCCGTGTGTAGAATGACAGCACCCTGGAGAGACAAAGGCGGCCGAGCGTGGTTCTGGCCCCGCCTCCCCTTCACGCATCATTCTGGTCTCACAGGGTGCTCGCTTAACGGCACTTGCCCCAGTGGTCTGTACGGCGATGCAGGCACAGCGGGGAGTGGTAGTGTAGTGGTCAGCGCTACGCTTCGCTACGAACCTGGTGACCCAAGTTCGATTCCCCCTCATGGCCAACACCGGTGACGATTATCTGAACCGGTCTTGGGCCTCCCCTAAGTCAGTCGACTTAGGGGAGGCCCAAGACTGGTTCAGATAATCGTCGGCCTCAAATGAGTACCTGGTGCGGTGTGTAAACATCGCCATTGGGGAGACAAAGGCGGCCGGGCGTGGTGTTGGCCACCCACCCCCTCGTGTGCTGTGCCGGCTTTCACAGGTGCTACTCGCTAACAGCCCTTGCCCCAACAGTCTATTAAGGCTACACGGGGGATCTCTGCCTTTGTTTGTGCGCAGTGCACAGGGAGAGGATATCTCATGATGAGTTTACGGAGGAGCCCCTCGGAGGAAATGAACGTCCTGTAGGTGACGATGAACGCCTCGCAGAACACCAGGTACTCTGCAGGGACACGCGGAGACACGCGGAGAGAGCCGGGCAACGCACAAGCAACATCACGCGCCTCCGATTAGACACGGTTGGCTACGTAGGGTGCGAAAGAAGTTCAACATACTGCCCATAGACCCAACACTGCCCATAGACTCAACACTGCCCATAGACCCAACACTGCCCACAGACTCAGCACTGCACCATAGACTCAACATTGCCCACAGACTCAACACTGACCATAGACTCAACACTGCCCACAGACTCAACACTGACCATAGACTCAACACTGCCCACAGACTCAACACTGCCCATAAACACAACACTGCCCACAGACTCAACATGATTACGATTGTTTAAAAACTAATATACATTTCAATCGTATTATACATTACTGTTATTATTAATAAATTCTTATTATTTGTCACATTTATTCATTTTCATTCCTTAGACATATCAATCGGCCTAAGGTCACTTTACCTCCTGACCTGGGGTGCTCTGTGCACCTTGTGCCCGTCAGTAATTGGGCTCTGTCCTTTGTCCTCTGGCGATGTGCACGTTGTACGTACGCTGAACTTCTATCGCACCGCACGGAGCCAACCGTGCAAGTCGGAGGGCAGCGCAGCAAAATGCAATGTTGTACTGCACTTCTACGCTATGAAGCAACGATGGAGTTTTTGCACCGCTCTCTGCTGCCCGCCCCGTAATCCCCCACCCCCCTCGCCCCGCCGAGACCTTCCCACTCCTGCCCGTTCCCCATAACTGCTCAGGAAGGTATCTACGATGCACAATGCTGCTACGTTCACTTGAACGTCGCCGGATGGAGTGGACGGGTCAGCGCTACGTATGGCGCAAAAGGAATTCAACGTACATCCTCATACAGCAGCAACAGCAGCAGCAGCAGAGCCTAGCCGGGTCGTCGCAAGCGCTGAGCCCCTCCCCCTGACCCATCTCCCCGCACTCTCTCCCAGTCGGTCTCCCAGACGCTCCCTCCTGCACCAAGCCCCCGAGCTGGGCCGCTGCCGAGTCGGGGCCGCTGCCGAGTCGGCGACGCGCCCCGCCACGTCCGATTCACATCCCAGGGCCGGCTGCCGTGACTCGCTGAGGCGTAGACACCCACGGTCGGGCCACTGCCTTTCCCAATCCGCAATTCGCGAGCCGCTGCAGTGGCCTGCTGCGCGTGGCGGCGGTCGCCCGTCCACCCGCTGTCCCCGACTCAGGCCCGCGTAGCTTTCAAGATGCGCCGTGGCACTTGGGCCACCAGGCATCTGTGAGAAAGTGCTTTATAGCTCATCGGATTCCACCTCCGGTATAAAGCTGCTCATTCTGACTCTCCAGCGAAGGTTAAACCAACCGCCGTCTCTTCCCACGAGCGATCGCTCGCTGGAATCCGCCGCGTCAGAATATCGAGAGAGCGACGCTTGATCCGAGACGCGGCGGGCTGGGTGGCGGGGGTTGGCGTACGTTTTTTATCGGCCATGGTCGCGTGGACGATGAGGATGTCTTGGGAACCCCCCTTGAGGTCGGGTCCACTATCAACCTGCCGAGAGGAGGCAAGGGGTGGGCCGGTCCATTGGAGGAGGAGAGTTAGGGGGCTCGCGAGCAGTCGCACACCACGCACGCGCACGCACACACACACCGCTACGTGTGCGTGTCTGCTATTCCCATCGTTCAGCTCGTTTACTCAAGGGAGAGCCTCATCGAGTCTCAAGACTCCTTCTTTTAGGAGGGTCCTGCCAAGTTCGTCGCAGGAGTGGCCGACGTTGCTGCTGCTGCTGCTGCTGTGTATACTCCCCATTGAGCAATGTGCACTCAATGTTTCAGTACTGGTGTGTTTGGTCAATACCAGTGATATTATGATGGGGTTTTTTTGGCTAAGGGCAGAATACCAGAGGAGAACCCCATTGCAGCACAGGCGGAGAACCAACAAACTCCCCACAGGAAGATGCCCCGACCACGAATCGAACCCAGGGCCCTTCTTGCTGCGAGACTCAAATGTAACCACCCTGCCGCCCAATCTCTACGTCTGCATCGACGTCTTTCGCGCAGCACGTGGCCAACGGTGCCAATATAGCCACAGACAGAGCAGAACATCACTCCCCTGGGTTTGACGTCACGTTGGCTACGTACGGTGCGAAAGAAGTTCGACGTAGAGACGTACGAGCGCACATCACAAACACGCACGAGGCCTGTGGTGACTACGAACGTCACGTTGGTCAGCGGCACTGCCTCGTACAAAGCGGCCGACGTTTTGGTCGAGCTGGCGGCAGACGTGCCGCCATTGCGTGCCGATTTTTTTCAAATCTGCATTTGATTTTACGCGCTTCGACGAAGGGCCATTGCACGAAACGTCGCCTGTTATGTTTATAAATTTTACCTTAAGGTCACAGAGTTAATGGCGAATGTTGCGAGTTTGTTTTTTTCTCATTGTGAAATTGCGCTTTGTGCGCCACAGCCAAAACAGAAGCAGCAGCAGCAGCATGACGTCGCAATCAAAATATAGTCGTCGCTGTTCTCCTATAATGCGGTGGTAGTTGTTGCATTCCTGAAGAACACCGTGTTGCGGAGAAAATCGCGTTATAATAAAGAATATAGACTATGGGCTAAAGCACAGTCCGCGATAACCCCGTGAGATGCGTACACAGGCTGAACAAAGACTGAGGGCACGTGGGTAGCATCTGGAAGCATCCAGCAGCATCCCGTTGCCTTGTGTGATGCTACGCCGAGGCAGCCGTATGACCGCTTATTCCTACTCGCGCGCGACGTAGGAATAAGCGGTCCAATTCATATCCGCGTTACAAAAAATGTGTTCCCTTAAACATTCATCATCGCTTTACATCCAATTCACGTTATGAAAACACGCGGCGCTGTAGGAGAACAGACCGAATGCACGACAGATAGAAATCTCTGCTGGTTCAAAATTTTTACAGATGCTCATCATTAATTTTCAACCCATTTTCTCAATCGACTGCTGCACGGTCTTGCCAACGCCACGTGGGTCATGGAGGTTTTTTTGTCCTCACTGTAAATCAACCACGCTGGTCAGTGCTGGTCAGTGCAGGTTGGTGAAGGACGGAGCTCTGGACGGGATCAGATGTCACTCCCCACCGAGTTTAACGGTGGCAGGCGAATTTGAACCCGGGTCACTGGGTTCATAGTGCAATGCGCTAACCACTGTACCACCGCTTCACCTATTGTATTGGTCCACGTGATGTTAGTGCTTTTAGTAACGGTTTTTGTTTCACTGTAAGGTTCTACATTTATTTGTTTATTTTTAATAAAAACATTCTTATTTAAGGGAACCCTGAGGGGTGGCGCCCACCGCCTACGCCCCCGTGCAGCGCCACCGCCGGCTCCACTGGTGGAGCGACGTTGCTACGAGGGCGACGTCACCTGGCTCTTCAGCACCAGCCTCCTGATGATCTCTTGGTAGTCAACGAGGAAGAGTTCTTCTTGTTCCCTGCACACATCGGCAACCATCAGCACCATCAGCACCATCATCACCATCATCATCATTCAGCACCAAAGACAACGATCCCCTGTATAGCCTTAACAGACCGTTGGGGCAATTGCTATTAGCGAGTAGCACCTGTGAAGGCCGGCACGGCACACGAGGCGGTGGGTGGCCAGCAGCACGCCTGGCCGCCTTTGTCTCCCCAGTGGCGATGTTTACACACCGCACCATGCAGTCACTTGTGTGTGCTGTACGAGTGCCACGTGTGCTGTGCGTGTGCTGCGTGTGTGCTGTACGAGTGCCACGTGTGCCGTGCGTGTGCTGCGTGTGTGCTGTACGAGTGCCACGTGTGCCGTGCGTGTGCTGCGTGTGTGCTGTACGAGTGCCACGTGTGCCGTGCGTGTGCTGCGTGCGTGCCGTGCGCGCGTTGCTCACGAGCAGGGCGTGGCGACGGACGGGCTCGCTCCGCCCATCGTGGGCACGCCGTCTCCTGCGGGACTCCTGCTCGTCGCGCTCGGCGCCGCGTCCACCCCAGGGGCCTCCTCGACAGCCTCCCCCTGCCCGTCGCCCGCGGGCGCCACGGGCGTCTCGTCGACGACGACGACCGCCGGTAGATCGCCGGGTAAGCGATCGCCGCCGCCGAGGCCGCCTTCTCGGCCGCCGCTCGGCGAGACGGGCCCGGCCCCGGCGTCCGACGTGGCCTCGCCGCTCGCGGCCGAGGGACCCGGCCGACCGTCGGCGTGCGAGCCGGAGGGGGAATCGTTTCGCTCGCCGGGGGAGGACGGCGCGTGGGGAGCGCCGCCAACGGCGCGGGGGGCCCTCTCGTGGACCGGCGGAGGGGCCGCACGGGCGTCGCCGACGGTCGCTTGGATGTCCTGGATGTCGGGCATGAGGCGGTAGTCGATGGGTCTCATGGCGATGAACGACGTGGCGTCGGGAGTCTTGTAATCCCGACACATCTGTATGTAGGTCTGCACGTGGGCTGCACACGAACGCGCGCACACAACGGATACGCGCTCACCCTTCGTTTAATGAGGGCAGACGGGGTGCGCCGACCCGCTGCTCACAGGAGACGATCGCGGCTGAGCTCGCAGAGTGGCGGCCTCAGTGTTTGTGTTTTACCCATTGGCCATGAGGGCCGTGTTACAGCATGGCACGCAGGCTTACGCGAGAATGGATCATTTATTGGAAACCTGAAGCGCAACTAGAATGCATTTCACAGAGTAGAATGAAAGAGAACGCTGTTCAGGCACTCGCCCCGTCTCCCGTGAGTGTTAGTTTAGTTTAGTTTTAATCGCATCTCGATATTTTGATTATTTTCTTCTCGGTGTTACTTCAATTGTGCTCTGGAGTCAAGAAGATTCCCGGTCATCCATAATTCCTCCAGGGCAGGGAACCCCCCCCCCCCCCCCCGCATTAGAAAATTTAAAAAACCCAAAGAAGAAGTGGCATTGCACAAAACGTCACCTATTTTATTCCTTTTAAGGCCACAGTGCCAATGACGAATGTGCACATTTTGTCTTTTATAAACCCTCTCCCGTTCTGATGACGACGCACGCGGTACACGTGTACCATGTACAATTCCCTTCCGTTGATGTACGTAATCGGAACGGAATCGTCAGATAGACAACAATAAAATCACTTTATCGGTACCGAGGCTCCCACAAGGCCATGCGGGAGGGTGTGTGGCATAGTTTGGCGCCCGCCATCGTAGAATGCGGTCGTGTCGCTACAGTTCTCTGCGGTGATTGCAATGTCTTTTTAAAACAACGGCGCTAAAACGCCTCTAGAAATGAACTCCACGCTGAACCGCTTGTGCGTTATGAAATTCAGCGGTCAACGGGACACCCACCTGCAACAGACGTCTCGGAAGGAGGAAGTGGTTCATTGTGTTTGTGCACCACTGTCAACGCCAATGTCAGCCGACTTCAGAATTTTCGTGGCTTTACCGAAAGAACCAAAGAGTATGGATTCCTGCAGTCACGAAAACTTAAAATCACTAATAACACTTGCCCCAACAGTCTGTCCAGGCTATACGGGGCATCTTTGTCTTTGTGTGAACACAACCCACGTCCGCTCCATTTCCCTTTCACCTTTTTTTTCTGGCAGCGGTGGCGGGGACGCTTCGCCGATGACATCACTTCCTGTCCCGTGCCCGGAGTTGGCGGCGGAGATTGAAAGGAGGTCGAAGGCCATCAGCTCACTCGGAGTCGGCAAGGGAGTCACGTCTGCGCACGCACACACGGATCCACGTGTACCCACGCCAGCACACACGTGCGTACATACACACCAAGACAAAGTTTCCCCCGGTCGCATTCATAGACTGTTGGGGTAAGTGCCATTAGTGAGCACCCATCACACCAGCACGCGGTGCTGGCATGACCAGCACCGCGCCCAGTATCATTTTTATCCGCATTCAGTAGAGATGTTTACGTGGCCCAGGACCGAATCGGTTATTTGGCACCGACGTTGGCCGTGAGCGAGAATCTACCTCGGATCGGCGGGTTCGAAGCGTGGTGCGCTAACTGCTAAACTACCGCTCCCACACAAAGACCCCCAGTATCGCCTGTTAAGGCCAGTGCTGTTTGCGAGTAGCATCTATGAAGGCTAGCATGGCATACGAGGGGGTGGGTGGCCAACACCACGCCCGGCCGCCTTTGTCTCCCCAGTGACGATGTTTACACACTGTATCAGGTACTCGCTTGAGGCCGAGTCGACCTAGGGGAGGCCCACGACCGGTTTAGATAATCGTCACTGGTGTTGGCCGTGAGCGGGAATTAACTCGGATTGCTGGTTTCGTAGTGCGGCACGCTCACTGCTACACTCCTGCTCCCCACACCAATACCAACACCCGCCATTCGCTGCTAAGAGATGGTGATGTCACCACGGTGCCTGTGCCAGGCCAGGTGCACTTTGAGGCCACGTGCAGTGTCGAAGGCTCGCTTACAGGAAGTCATTGGACAGACCCAGGTGCCACGGGCTGGCTGACTAAGATGACTGGTAGATGCACCAGCTGTACTCCCTACTGTGCCATTTTAGCCGCCCGTTGTTGTTGGAGGGTGACTGCCTACAACTGTTCATTAGCGTCCATCACGAGCCTCCTCCACAGAGGCCGATCTTGACACCGCTGGTACCAGTTTTTGGCAAGTCCACTCAGCTCCACGTCCTCCTGTACCGCATCACTCCATCTCTTCTCCAGCTCATGTCGCGCCCATTTAGCCCCCTCTATCCGGCCAAACAGAAGCTGTTTGGGCATGTGGTGGCTAGGCATGCTGGCTGCATACCCCAGCCAACGTAGCCTCGCCTGCCGGACGAGCTCACCAATGTGAATATGTCCCCAAACACACGCACACATGCGCACCTCCAAGGAAAGTTTCCCTGTTCTCGCCGTTCCTCACCGATCCTCCGGGCGTGCGCCAGGACTTTGCCGGGAGCATCGGGGGGCTGCAAATCACAAACGACAAATGGCGTACATGAGATCAACAACAAAAAACTATTGCAATGTATTTTGATGTTTGTTCGTTACACGAGTAAACGCGTGTTGGCTCGTGAAAGCCTCAGCAAGAGTCTGAAGACCCATTCTCAGGAGGGTCCTGCACAGTTTTCACAGGAGGGGGGAGCTGCTGCTTCTGTTTGCGAACCAAATTAAGCAATCGGTTTGTAATTTGTCAGCATTGGGATGTTTGGCCAATACCGGTGACGTTGTTGTTGTTTTTCTTTTGTGTCGTATCTCAAGACGCATCTCAGGGCAGGAGGGTTGTGGTGGGTGGGGTCACAAGGCAGGGGAACGAGGGAGAGAGAAATAGAGCAACACACCCATGCAGCCCATAGCACCACACAGCCCGCACCACCACACAGCCCGCACCACCACACAGCCCATACTGCAACACAGCCCGCACCACCACACAGCCCGCACCACCACACAGCCCGCACCACCACACAGCCCACACCACCACACAGCCCGCACCACCACACAGCCCACACCACCACACAACCCGCACCACCACACAGCCCGCACCACCACACAGCCCACACCACCACACAGCCCGCACCACCACACAACCCGCACCACCACACAGCCCGCACCACCACACAACCCGCACCACCACACAGCCCGCACCACCACACAACCCGCACCACCACACAGCCCGCACCACCACACAGCCCAC
The DNA here is from genome assembly GCF_015708825.2 of Lethenteron reissneri. Taxonomy (NCBI): domain Eukaryota; kingdom Metazoa; phylum Chordata; class Hyperoartia; order Petromyzontiformes; family Petromyzontidae; genus Lethenteron; species Lethenteron reissneri. The sequence goes on along the minus strand of NC_083805.1, from coordinate 16,526,432 downwards.
ACCACCACACAGCCCACACCACCACACAGCCCGCACCACCACACAGCCCGCACCACCACACAGCCCGCACCACCACACAGCCCGCACCACCACACAGCCCGCACCACCACACAGCCCCCACCACCACACAGCCCGCACCACCACACAGCCCGCACCACCACACAGCCCGCACCACCACACAGCCCGCACCACCACACAGCCCGCACCACCACACAGCCCGCACCACCACACAACCCGCACCACCACACAACCCGCACCACCACACAGCCCGCACAGCCACACAACCCGCACCACCACACAGCCCGCACAGCCACACAACCCGCACCACCACACAGCCCACACCACCACACAGCCCGCACAGCCACACAACCCGCACCACCACACAGCCCACACCACCACACAGCCCACACCACCACACAACCCACACCACCACACAGCCCGCACAGCCACACAGCCCGCACCACCACACAGCTGCACCGTGACACAGCCCGCACCACCACACAGCTGCACCGTGACACAGCCCGCACCGTCACACAGCCCGCACCACCACACAGCCCGCACCACCACACAGCCCGCACCACCACACAGCTGCACCGTGACACAGCCCGCACCACCACACACACAACCCGCACCACCACACAGCCCGCACCACCACACAGCCCGCACCACCACACAGCTGCACCGTGACACAGCCCGCACCACCACAGAGCCCGCACCACCACACAGCCCGCACAGCCACACAGCCCGCACAGCCACACAGCCCGCACCACCACACAGCCCGTACCGCCACGCAGCCCGCACCGTGACACAGCCCAAGACGAAGCAACCGGGGCCGAGGGCAACACCACCACCAACAACGACGACGACGAGCCCCATGGGCAGTCAAGGAGCACCAGCACATCGCAAGGCCCCCACAGGGCCCTGGTGCCCTCGAGCAGCTGGTACGAAGGCGGTGGTGCGATGTGTATTTGGAGTGCGCATGTTGTCCCTGCGGTTGCGTGGATTCTTCTCCGGGTCCTCCGGTTTGTCCCTCCACATTTAGAAACATGTGTTTGGCTGATGTAAATGTCCGCATGATAAGCCACTTTGCTGGACTATCATTTGTGGCCAGGCCACTTTTGAAACAGAGCCGTATAGCTCAGTGCGTCTTATCTGGTCAAATAAGAATAGGAGTTTGCTCACTTTGTAATCGTTCAATCCTTTGAAGCCCTTCATCTTTTATGTGCAACACAGAAGGAGGTGAATTCTATGGGCTGCCCCGCAGCTTTGACTTGCCACGCACTTTCGGAACAGGGGAACAATACTTTACCACCGTCATCTGTAACTCACGTTGCCTGCCTCATAACTGAAAGACACGTCAAGTAATCTCAACGTGCTGTGAAGCTGCGGTCACAGACATCAGCATTTTACACAGGAGACATACATCACTTTCTGCCCATGGTCATGTGCTTCCCATGATGCAATGCACAGCAGCATAGGAATTTCGATTTAAAGCTTTCGTGACTGCAGGGATTCATCTTCTTGGTTCTTTCCTTTCTACGTGACTTTACCGAAAGAACCAAGAAGAAGCAGCATAGGAAGTTAACGCAGATGTGTTTTTTTATTATTATTTTATTTTGTATGCAAATCTAAAATCTTTATTATCCTCCAGGTGTTTATAAACGTTGCTTCGTAGCGAGTACTGTCATTATGCGACCGTGTCTGTGGTTTTTGTTATCTCATCCTTTAGACGAATCGCGAATTCCCGCCGCGCGACCTGTAGGTGTTGAGGAAGGTGAGGCCAGGCGGACGGGGCGGCTTGGGCGGGGCTGTGATGTCATCGTTCGATCGACCAATCCGCCGCCCTGACTCGGTGGCCAGCCAATCGATGAGCTCCTGAGCGCAAGACAGGGGCAGAGGAACGTCGCAAGCCGGTGGCGATTCTTCGATGAACAAATTGGTCATCACTGTCACAGTGCACGCCTTGCACCGTGCGCGCCTGCGAGCATCGGTTATTCGCGGTTTATTCACAATGTGGCTTTAGACGGACGCGATGAAAAAGCGCAAATAATACGGCGCAAATGAGACGGAAAAAATCAAACAAAACTAAAATACAGTGGTCCCGCGGTTTACGATGCCATCAATGAACGATTTTCCGATTAATGATCCGCCTCCCATAGGGTCCCTTTGTTTCTTTTAACAATACATATTCGATTGACGATATGTTTACAATATCACGCAGCCGCACATTTTGGCCAATCAGCAGCAGGCCTCAGTGGTGACGTCAGTGGTGACGTCAGTGGTGACGTCCTTTTATAAGTGTTTTGAGAGCTTTTCAATGTTTGAAGTTCCGTTGCTCATGGAAACAGCTCTCTTGAATACTTGGTGGTTTTTAACTTAAAAGTTTAACGAGATCAATGGCAATGGCCCTTAAAATGAATGTGAGAATTTTTTAATTATGCTCTGTTTTTGCCCCTTTTTATATTATATTAATTATTTATCCATGTTTCGATTAATATGAATACTTTAATATGTTCTTAAAATGGTTATTCATTAAAATTGCGTGTTTATTATACATCATGTTTTATAGTCAAAAAAAGGTCAACTTCCGATCATCTTGGAACAAATTAAGCATTTAACTTGTATTTCCTCTATTCGATTAACGATAATTTCAATTAACGACAGTTTTCGTGGACCATTGTTGCAACATATTCTTGAAAGGAATGTTGACCCAATGTCGCCTTCACCCGAGCGGACGTCTAACAGCTCTCACATGACGACGACGACACCACCGTGGACCCAGCACCGGTGCAACGGAGCGGTCGCTCGTCCTGTGAGCGTCGCCGGCACCGTTGCCAGAGCTTATTCTCTAGCCCCATTAGGCCCAAACCACCCTCCGATTAACACGGTTGGCTAAGAAAGAACTTCAACAGTCATACGTCTGAAGGTGCTGTGTTATGGAGAAGGGGCATTTGCCTGAAACGTCGCCTATTATACGCACACGCCCAGAGTGCTAATGGGACACTTAACGAAGCTCATGGCCCGCCCTAAACCGCATCCGCACAAACCATGGCAGATGCAGATACCTGATGGACAAATCGAAAATTAAAAACGCTCCAGTAGCGTGCGACTGTGGCCATCCAGAACAGACCGTGCAACGTGTAACGACGCAATGCCGGTCCACAAACACGACGGAGACGTCGCAGCGATACACTCACTACCACTGCTTCTCACGCGGTGATCTGGGCTTGCCCACCTGGATGTTAAATTGTGGTTGTAGCTCTGCATCTACATCAGCAGCCGTATGAAAGACGAAAAAGAAGACTTAACTAAATTCATAATGACAGTAAACAACAGTGGCCATTCAGAGAGAATCAAGTGATCTTTAATGACTGCAATGTAACACCAACGACGTCTTCAGTAGCCTTCATCACTAATTCTTCACAGCGCTAATCCCCAAAACACTCATGAGCTCACACTACCAACCAATTAACACTCAACTAGAATGTATGTTGAACTTCTTTCGCACCGTACGTAGCCAACCGTGTTAATCGGAGGTGCGGGAAGGGGTCGTTGCTGCCTCACCTCTTAGGGCTGCGTGTTGTTGACGAGCGTGTTGTGTTTGTCTTTGCCGTTCGTGCTCGTGCACCACTGGCGGCAGCATCGCTAAATATTTGTTCCGCTCCGGTCTGTAGCTCGACATATTTCTTCACGCAGTCATCCAAGATGGAGGTGATAGCGTAAAAGCCTAATTTCAATCAGGCTTGCAGTGGGTAACCATTGCAACCCGTCACGTGTGCCTGCAAGCCGGTCCAGGTTATTGCAATGCCACGCACGCAATACCAACCTCAAAGACGAATTCCGGCCGAGCGAGGTTGGAACTACCGTTGGTCCCGGTGCGGCGGAAGCCTCGCGTGGGTGGCCACTTTGGGCCATGGTGCGAGAATGGAAATGTGGCCACCAGTCCAACGTCACCCCCTTCTAGCCGTAGCCCCACGGGGCCGGTGGGACCCGGGGCAGTTGTACCGCCTGTGCTCTCAAGAGCTATGCAACCGGCCCTGAGTGAGATGGGGCCCGGCGAGGTGGTGGAGGCGGTGCGTGGCGTCACCTGCGTGGCGGCGTTGAGGTCGGCGGCGAGCTGCTGCAAGGCCGTGTCGACGCTGGTGAAGGCTCGGCTCGTCAGGGCGTGCTGGTCGGCCCAGTGCAGGAGACGGGCGAGCGCAGAGCACACCGCGGCCTCCTGCACACTTCACGGCGACACACACAGCGTGAACACACCACTCTGCTGCACTCTTCACAGAGACAGCGTGAACACACCACTCTGCTGCACACTTCACAGACACATCATGAACACACCACTCTGCTGCACACTTCACACACACAGCGTGAACACACCACTCTGCTGCACACTTCACACACAGCGTGAACACACCACTCTGCTGTACACTTCACACACACAGCGTGAACACACCACTCTGCTGCACACTTCACACACACAGCGTGAACACACCACTCTGCTGCACACTTCACACACACAGCGTGAACACACCACTCTGCTGCACACTTCACACACACAGCGTGAACACACCACTCTCCTGCACACTTCACACACACAGTGTGAACACACCACTCTGCTGCACACTTCACACACACAGCGTGAACACACCACTCTCCTGCACACTTCACACACACAGTGTGAACACACCACTCTGCTGCACACTTCACACACACAGCGTGAACACATCACTCTGCTGCACACTTCACACACACAGCGTGAACACACCACTCTGCTGCACACTTCACACACACAGCGTGAACACACCACTCTGCTGCACACTTCACAGTGACACACACAGCGTGAACACACCACTCTGCTGCACACTTCACGGCGTGACACACACAGCGTGAACACACCACTCTGCTGCACACTTCACAGAGACAGCGTGAACACACCACTCTGCTGCACTCTTCACACACACAGCGTGAACATACCACTCTGCTGCAAACTTCACAGTGACACACACAGCGTGAACACACCACTCTGCTGCACTCTTCACACACACAGCGTGAACACACCACTCTGCTGCACACTTCAGTGACACACACAGCATGAACACACCACTCTCCTGCACACTTCACAGAGACACACACAGCGTGAACACACCACTCTCCTGCACATTTCACAGAGACACACACAGCGTGAACACACCACTCTGCTGCACACTTCACGGCGACACACACAGCGTGAACACACCACTCTGCTGCACTCTTCACATAGACATACACAGCGTGATCACACCACTCTGCTGCACACATCACAGACACAGCTTGAACACACCACTCTGATGCACACTTTACGGCGACACACACAGCATGAACACACCACTCTGCTGCACCTTCACACACACAGCGTGAACACACCACTCTGCTGCACACGTCACAGTGACACACACAGCGTGAACACACCACTCTCCTGCACACTTCACAGAGACACACACAGCGTAAACACACCATTCTGCTGCACACTTCACAGAGACACACAGCGTGAACACACCACTCTGCTGCACACTTCACAGAGACACACACACCACTCTCCTGCACACTTCACAGAGACACACACAACGTGAACACACCACTCTGCTGCACCCTTCACAGAGACACACACACCACTCTGCTGCACACTTCACAGAGACACACACAGCGTGAACACACCACTCTGCTGCACACTTCACAGAGACACACACAGCGTGAACCCACCACTCTCCTGCACACTTCATGGAGACACACACAGCGTGAACACAACACTCTGCTGCACACTTCACACACACAGCGTGAACACACCACTCTGCTGCACACTTCACAGTCATAAACACCATGGATCCTCCACTCATTGTTTATGAAATTTGTACCAGATTCTATTATCAAATGCACAACTTTGGAAACCATAATTGGGCCCTAAACCGGTTAATCATTTACGACTATAATGAGCCAATAATGTCTGTGTGTCCCGCGTGTGACGTCACTCCACGTCGACCAGCCCCCCTCATTAATAACCATGAGCGGGTGACGTCACTCCACATCAAACAGCCCCCCTCATTAATAATCATGAACAGGTGACGTCCCACAAGTGGACTCCCCCCTCATTAATAACCATGAGCGGATGAAGTCACTCCACATGGGGGGTCGAGGCGCCTCCTCCCCCCCCCCTCAGCGTCAACTTACAACCCTCACTACAAAGGCAGAACCCTCACGTCACACGATCTCCATAACGCTGTTGCAAATCTGTAGTCGTACCGTTACACACACAGAGATAGACAACGGTACGAAGACCCCCCGTGTAGCCTTAACAGACTGTTGGGGCAAGTGCTGTTCGCAAGCACCTACATAGGCCGGCACGGCACACGATGGGGTTGGTGAGCAGCACCACGTCCGGCCATCTTTGGTTCCCCCAATGGCGATGTTCACACATTACATCAGGTACTCATTTGAGGCTGAGTCAACCTAGGGGAGGCCTAGGACTGGCCGGTGTTATCCGTGAGCGAGAATCGAAACCGGGTGGCCGGGTTCATAGCGCAGCGCGCTCACCGCTACACCACCGCTGGCCGTGTTACACGCGCGGGTGTGCACGAGTGCGCACGAGTGCGCACGCTTCCCCGCCACGTGGCAAATGGCACGGATGACTCTCGCCCTTTGGAATGAAGATAACAGAGACGTCCCAGATGTCTCGCTTTGTTGGTGGCACAGCTTGAGTAGCCCCAACGCCTTGAGATGCCCACAGAACAGCGAATAATGCGATGGCCATTTGATATGAGCGGGGCTATTGAGTAATTCACGCGAATTGGCTGTGGAAGTAAATCTGTACGACTAAAGTTCTGATGCTCAAGGTGCTAACTAACGGTTTCTGGTCTGGCACCATGGACCCTAACAAATTGAACACATTTGGTAATAAAACTGTCGCCTTAAAGAAAAAAACGGGCGATGCTTTGAATAATGACCCTCCGTCTTCACGGCACGTAGACAGGCCACAGAGCCAGAGTGGTCGTGAGGTTATGCGCTTTGATAAAGGTCCGTTGCTCGAAACGTCGCCCGTTCATACCGGAAACTAAAAGTAAACAATGTTTTGTATTTTGCCAGGTAAGACACATTGAGCTACGTGGATCTTTTTCAGAAGTGACGTGGCCACAAATGGTGGCTTGCACTAAGTGGCTTATCACGTGGATATGTATAGCAGCCAAACACTCTAAACACGTGATGATGTTGATTCTAAATGTGGAGGGAAAAAGCGGAAGACCCGGAGAAAAATCCACGCGACCACGGGAAGAGAGACACGCAAACTCCAAGTATACAACAGGCATGAGGGTCGGCATCGAACCCACGACCTCCTGTATACCTAGCGTGGTAGTTAACATCTCCTAACCACCGTGATAATGATGATGAGAGAGACACGCAAACTCCAAATATACAGCAGCAGGCGTCAGGGTCGGGATCGAACCCACGACCTCCTGTATACCTAGCGTGGTAGTTAACATCTCCTAACCACCGTGATAATGATGATGAGAGAGACACGCAAACTCCAAATATACAGCAGCAGGCATCAGGGTCGGCATCGAACCCACGACCTCCTGTATACCTGGCGTGGTAGTTAACATCTCCTAACCACCGTGATGATGATGATGAGAGAGACACGCAAACTCCAAATATACAGCAGCAGGCGTCAGGGTCGGGATCGAACCCACGACCTCCTGTATACCTGGCGAGGTAGTTAACATCTCCTAGCCACCGTGATGATGATGATGATGAGAGAGACACACAAACTCCAAATATACAGCAGCAGCAGGCGTCAGGGTCGGGATCGAACCTACGACCTCCTGTATACCTGGCGAGGTAGTTAACATCTCCCCATCGTGGCGCCCCGATGCTCGCTACATATTTTTCCCATCAAAGGCCGCACGCAGTGTTCGTGACAAATGTGTTGCGTTTTGTTTTCGTTGTGCTCGTGCGCCACCGCCGGCGCAGTTTCGCCACGTAACAATTTGTTCTGCGGACTGTGGTGCTGGGGAGCAGAGTGGGCGCGTCCCCTCGTGTCTGCGGGGACAAACCGACTCCGGTGGAGCGAGCGGCACCACCCCCCCCTCCTTTCCCCCCTTTAACCGCAGCGCCCACAGAGGTGTGCAAGGAATGCAGCCCGGACAGCCCCCGGCTCCTAACTGTAGTTTTGCAAAACAACTAGGAACCAACAGCTGAAACGCATTCGTCAATAACACGGCGTGGCCTTAGAAAGGAACATTTTTATATAAACGGGGCGACGTTCCGGGCCCGCAATGGCCCTTCTCCACGGCACACGTGCCTCTTCATGCGCCCATGCACCACTGGTAACGCAGTGGCATCCGCAGCATCAGTGGCATCAGCAGCATCAGCAGCATCAGTGGCATCAGCAGCATCAGAGTAACCGAATCCCTCTGTCTGGTTCTTGTAGTGGCCGGTAAACAATTCACGAGCACCGACACGGCCACTCCGCACGCTCGAGTCCGTGAGGGCTTTGTGAGAAGTCTGCGAACTCTACGAGAGGTCTAAGAACTCTGTGAGAACTCTGTGAGAACTCTGTGAGAAGTCTTTTGGAACTCTGTGAGAAGTCTGTTAGAGGTCTACGAACTCTGTGAGAACTCTGTGCAAGATAACACACACAGATTTACAGCTCCCCTCAAACATTTATTACCATGATTTGACGCTTTCGTGACTGCAGGAATCCATACTCTTTGGTTCTTTCGGTAAAGTCACGTGGGTAGAAATAAAATAAAATAAACCACGACCTGATGACGGACGCTTGTGTCGCGCCCAAAACGTCGTGATTTATTTAATTTTATACCTACGTGACTTTGACTGTTTACTCATTACTATTCCTGTTATGAGATATTTAATGACAGGGATTAACCATTGTTTGATGATAGTTACCCTAAGTAACACGATTTTTCTCCCTGAGTACTAAGTGCTACTTTTAAATTGTTACATAAAAAATGGATATTACTCCCCACAAACTTTAGCGACCACGTCGTTGTGTGAGGGAGTGACACTTATGCTCACCACGTTTTCTCTTCGAAAATAGGTACATTTTTAAATATCACTGTCCTGCTCACAAAGAACAAGTTTGAGGGGAAGAAGAGCCTTGTTCTGTACTCTTGATGCATACGCAGCCACGCAATATCACTTACTGCACAGGGGTAAACCAATAAATATACTCATTGCTATTACGTCTTCATTCTCACATATTTACACTTAACCCCTCAGTACGGGGGTTGAGCGGTGACGTGATGTCAATTACGCTTGATTGGTGCGCATCTGGTCGTAGTGACAGGTAGGATAGGTTGATTATTCGTTGACTTTCATTTATTTGCCGCTTTTGCTCGCAGCAAATGTTTGCACTTAATTACTTACTTATTGTGCAAGCGTGCATTTCCCCTCTCCCTTGCTTCTTTCGCTAAAGTCACGTAGATAAAAAAAACTATTATTAAAAAACTTAGTAAATATAAAAGTAATAGTGTGCGTGTGTACATCGATGTGTGCGTGCGAGTCCATATATGTGTGTGCGTTGTGTGTGAGTCTGTGTGTGGGTAAGTCCATGTGTGTGTGTGCGAGTCGATGTGTGTGTGTAAGTCAAAATAATGAAGGGAGGGCGTGGGAGAGTGGCGGTGAGGTGTGGGAAGCTGTAATCCCCAGGATACTTTGGGCTCGCCTTCCCATCAACCGGAGGCGAGGAGTGGTGGTCATGGTTACTTATGCCCCCACCGGAGAGGAACATCCGTGGTGGGATGCAGGCAAAGCCGATGAGTCAGACGCTTTCTATGACCTCCTGTCACAGGTGCTGGCTAAAGTGGCCACTCGGGACAGAGTCATCTTGTTGGGTGACTTCAATGCCCGAGTTGGTCATGATGCTGGCACCTGGTCTGGAGTGATTGGAAGGCATGGGCCAGATCAGCACAATAACAACGATAGGAGGCTGCTAGATTTTTGTGCAGCCCATGGGCTTGTAATTACCAACATGCTCCTCCGGCATCGGCGCATCCACACAACATCATGGATGCATACCGGGTCCAAGCAAGAACATCTGCTGGACTACATAGTGATGGACCAGCGGATGCGAGCCCATGTCCTTGACACCAGGACCTACCGTGGAGCTGATCTGCCCTCTGACCATCAACTAGTCATCTGTAAGATGCGCCTGCCATTCTTCCACTCCGGTAGTGGGTGTACACCCAGGACCCCATTCCAACCTAAAGTGGCCTGGTCTCAGTTAGCTGATGAAAGTTGCAAGCGAGAATTTCATCATCGCTTGCAGCTGGGGTTGCCATCGTCCCCCACTCCACCTGATGTCGAGGGTAAATGGGTGAGGTTTAAGACTGTGACTCATGCAGCTACAATGGCTGCTTTGGGTACGCGGTCCAGACCTCCCCAGAAACCCTGGCTGACAGAGGAGGTGTTCAGGATAGTTGAGAAAAAGCGACAGGCCCACTCTCATCGATTACAGCATCCCACGTCAGAGAATGAGGAGGCTTACCGCAGCCTTCGCTCGGAGCTTCGGAGAGCCGTAAGGCGCTGCAAGGATGGGTGGTGGTCGCGGGTTGCTGAGGAGATGGAGTCTGCCTCAGTGGCCCGCGATGACAAATCACTATTTAACTCCATCAAAAAAGTAACCTGCAGCGCCACACCTATTACCATCATTAGGGGAAAAAACGGTGATCTCCGACCCCCAGAAACAGGTTTGCAGATTTGCTGAGCATTTCTGTGAGGTCCTGGGGGAGGGGAAATCCCTCAGCCAGGAAAACATCATGGCACAAAGTGGGGATAACCCTGCTGAGGTTGTGGTGCCTCAAATATTGTAAGTCACCCCCTGTGAGTGGCTGGCTGAGGTGCCATCTGTTGAGGAAGTACTGAAGGCGATCCTGAGTCTGAGACCAGGCAAAGGCACCGGGCAGAGATGATCTCCCAAGATAATTGCTGAGGGAGGGTGGCGTTTGTGCACAGACTGCCCGATATGACATCATAACAACAGTCTGGACCACTGGACGGGTTCCGCAGGATTGGAAGGATGTTCTGGTGGTCCCCCTCTTTAAGAAGGGGGACCGCACAGACTGTAACAACTACAGGGGCATCTCACTCTTCAGTGTGCCGGGAAAGGTCCTGGCAAGGATTATTCAACATCGCCTTGCTAGGCACGCTGAGGAGAGGCTTGCGGAGCCCCAATGCGGTTTCAGGAAAGGGCGGTCCTGCACAGATGCCATATTTTCTGTCTGTCTGCTACAGCAGAGGTGTAGGGAATTCCACCAAGACCTACATCTCTGCTTTATTGACCTGGTCAAGGCCTATGATACCATCAGTAGGCCTGGGCTCTGGGTTGTTCTTCGTGCTTTCGGAGTCCCTGACCCTCTGCTCATGATCATTAAGGACCTTCATGATGGTGAGCGGGCTCGGGTAAAACTACATGGCCGGGAGTCAGAGCCTTTTTCTGTACACCTTGGGGTGCGACAGGGATGTCCTCTGGCTTCCACATCATTTAACATCTATTTTGACAACGTAGTTCGTGAAGCCTTCAATAGCTGTACTGGGGGAATCTCCATTTGGTACAGATATAATGGGAGGCTGATCGATGCCCGGGTGCGATCAAGGGATGGCTCCCTATTGGTCAACCACGTTATGTATGCCGATGATTTGGTAATAGCTGCTCATTCAAAGGAGGAGTTGGAGATGCTGCTGCTGAGACTTGGTGCGTGCCACTAAGATGTGGGGCCTTACCATCAGCCCCACCAAAACTAAGCACCTGCCTGGGTATTTTGTGCCATAAGACACTCCACCCCCACAATTCCCAATCGGTGATGGGGCAGTAGTGGAGAGAGTGGAGAGTTTCCCATACCTGGGCAGTGTGCTTATGACCGGCTCCAGTTTAACAGCAGAGGTCTCACTCCGAATCAGTCGAGCGGCAATATCTTTTCATCGGTTGCGTAACGCTGTGTGGAAGCTACCTGGTCTGTCGCTCCACACGAAGCTTCAGGTCTTCTCGGCCACAGTCATTCCCTCCTTTCTCTACGCTTGCGAAACGTGGACCCCCCTAATGGAGCATCTTCGCAGGTTGGAAACATTTAGGCTGGCCTGCCTACGATCCATCCTGGGTTTAACCAGGCTGGATTGTGTGAGGAAGTCACAAATCCTTAAAAGATCTGGGCAAAGTCCCATCGGTGAGCTCTTCCAGCAGGCAAGGCTGCGTTGGCTGGGTCATGTAGCCCGCATGCCAAGCCACCGCATGCCTAAACAGCTTTTGTTCGGCCGGATTGAGGGGGCTAAACGGGCGCGGCACGGGCTAGAGAAGAGATGGAGTGATGTGGTACAGGAGGACGTGGAGCTGAGTGGACTTGCCGATGACTGGTACCAGCAGTGTCAAGATCGGCCTCTGTGGAGGAGGCTCGTGAAGGACGCTACTGTGCAGTTGGAGGCAGTCGCCCTCCAACAACAACGGAGGGCGGAGGAGCGATGCTCACAACAACGAGCGGAGCGCCGGGTGGCTAAAGCACAGCAAGTTGGCACAGTAGGGGGCACAGGTGGTGCATCAGCCAGTCATCTCGGTCATCTCAGTCAGTCGACCCGTGGCACCTGGGTCTGCCCCGTGACCTCCTGCCAGCGGGCGTTCGACACTTCACATGGCACATGGCCTGGCACAAGCATCGTGGTGACGTCACCGCCACTTAGTGGCGAATGGCGGTTGTTGTTGTTGTTGAGTCAATATGTGTGTGTGTGTAAGTCGGTGTGTGCGTGTGTATAAGTCGATATGTTTGCGTGTGTGGGTCGATGTCTGTGTGTGTGTAAGTCGACGTGTGTGTGTGTCTATTTCGCCCGGGCAAGGCCAGTTACTTCCCACTAGTATGTTATAAAGGGGCCCTAAATAAAAAAAACGCAAATATTCAAACACTAATTTTTTACTTGCATAGTAAAGTCATTGTATTTTTTCATTTGCTAGGCAGTCAGATAATGTAACAGATCGCTAGTACTATAGTAATAGAGTAAGTGCAGAATCACTGAACCGGAATTGATAGCTTGAAAGCATTTAGCGTGGGGCCCTTGAAAGTGTGGGGCCCGTAGCTACTACACATGTAGCTACTTTTGCTACGAAGATAATCTGCCACTGCCTGTTCCCCGCATCCCACCTGACACACAGAGCACACAGACCACCCTCCCCCACCAACCTCTCCTACCCTCCGATGGCCTTGGACTCGTTGCCATGGGGAACACAGACATTATGATCCAGGCTGGGCTGTGTTCACGGCTTGCACTGGAGGAGTCTGGGCCATAACAAGATTACAGCCCCAAAACAAACAGCTCTTTAAATTGTAAATCGTGCACCCAGGCTGCACGGCCCCGAGTGTGCAACGTGGGGATCGAAGCCTCCGCTCACGATGGGAAAAACTCGACCTGGCGGCAGTGAGCCATCTCCCGAGCACGCTACCCAGTGACCATACGAACGTCGGGCCAATGTCGGGCCAACGTTGGCATGTTCACTGGGTTAGTCACCTCGCTGTGGCTTGATGGAACAGGTGGGAGTGCCGTGATGTTACTAAAGAACCCGAAGGAAGCACTCGTCCGTAACTTTAAAGGTGTTTTTATTTTTTTCTGTCTCCTGCTGCTTATAAATAAAGCCACAGACGTGTCGTCTTTAAAGTGTGCACACTGCCACAACATGCTCTGGAGCGCTCCCGCTCCCGTTACAGCTCAGACGCTATAAGTAGGCCGGAGCCTGGATTGTGTTTCAAGATCAGCGACTGCCATCCACAAACACGACGGCTGTCTGCAGGACTCGAGGCCTATGATGTGACGACACGCAGTAAACTGCGAATGTTGGGCCAACATTCGCATGCGGTTTGGCACCGTTTGGACCAACCTTGACCCAACGTTGGCCTCATTTTCCACGTTTACTCGGTAGGCGGTTAAAAAATTGCATTGTTGTACTCTACTTATGAGTGTCCACACTATGCTCTCCGCCTTCAGTGGGGAGCGGTAGTGAAGCGGCTAGCGCGCCCCGCTACGAACCCGGCGTGTTTACCAGGCTGCAGCCTGCTGAAAGTTCAAACGAGTCCAGATATTTGCTGCTTAAATAAATGCTGCTGCTGGGGAAAAGATTGGCGGCTCACAGGTCGACGGAGTTTCCATGCGGCGAGAGAAATCCTTGCCTGTGAATGTAAATCCTTGCCTGTGAATGTACGTATTTGCTGGGAGGAAACACCTCCCCCCTTCGCTGCGTCACCTTCAGGGTCGTTTGTCTATACTTCACCACACTCGTCAGTGTGGGTTGGTGAAAGGGGGGAGGGGGCCCATTTATGTTTAATGTAATCAGACATCACTCGCCACTGATGTTAGCCACGGCTTAGAAAATGAACTTTGGCTCCCGGGTCTCAAAGTGCAGCGTGACGACAACAACAACTGCACAGATGCTCCACCCCGACCTGCACAACCAACCGCCTTTGTGCTGCGCCGCAGGGAATCACGGCTCCGACTGCAAGAACGCAGGCGGTTTGCAGCCCCCTCTAGGAGAGGCGCGCACGGGGGGGGGGTCACGTCCCGGTTCCTGTTGGACACGCGTCCCTGTTCCGGATGACGCTGCCGTCACTGCGACTCACCTGTTGCTGGGCATCCCCTCGCAGACGAGCATGTTGCTCACGGACTCGAGCACCCTGCCTGCCGCCCCGCACACCTGCACGCTCACGCACACAGACAAAGATCCCCCGTGTAGCCTGAACAGACCGCTAGGGCTGTTAGCGAGCACCTGTGAAGGCCGGCACGGCACGCGAGGTGGGTGGCTGGCCAGCACCTCGCCCGGCCACCTTTGTGTGCACAAGCCCAGGACTCCCAGAGATGACACCAAGACCAACATCACGACCACCAAGGCCAGAGGGCCCCTAGACAAGGCCCTTGCCACTGAAGATAAGTGGAGGCAGAGATATGATGAATCTAAATCATTCAACTTCACGTACTGAGGGACTGTATTGCACTTTACATTGAATTGGAATGACGAGTTAATGTCATGAATATCGCTCAACAACGGACCATGGCCTTGTGAAGCAAGTGACACGAACCCATTCTGGAGAGCTTCAATCTGAGTATTGGATGCTTGTGGCCAAACTAATGGCCTCAATTTTCCGAGTTCACCCAGGAAAGCCTCACAGAGTTCTCAAGACTCTTCTTCAGCAGGGCCCTGCCAAGCCTTCACACGGCAGGGTGGCGACGATTTGCTGTGCAAAACTCAAGTGAGGAGTCTTTGCGGTGTAATTCTCCGATTTTATTTCTTGCAAACTTGGACCCTAACTAAGGCCAGGACACACAATGGGCGACTCTCATGAAGGACGTCACAGCATCTTTACCATCCACCGTAACGTAGTCGGTGCGTAGTAAGTAAGACGGTCGCTTGTGTTGCGATCGAAACGTCGCGATCTATTATTTTTTCTACCTACGTGACGACTTTACCGAAAGAACAAAAGAGTATGGATTCCTGCAGTCATGAACGCTTCAAATGAAGATGAAGTTGATCAGGGTTGTGACACACCGCAGTAATAACCAAAACGGTGAAGCTCTGCAGCGAGCGGTGAACACGCTACCGCCACCAGATTAACCAAACTTCGGCTGCCTGCAACATCCAGGTGTGACTCGCCATCTCTGTCACAAGCCCCCTTACACTGCACGCCCCATGTCCATCTAGCAAGGGATCGAGGCAGTGCGAGATCGATGACGAAGCAACTCACGGCTGACTCAATGTGGACCCTATGCTGAGTCAGCCCTCTGGAATGCGGGACTCAAGTTATTCAAATTCCATCGTCAACAGCGGATTGTTTAACTGACGTGGCGATAACGATCATGTAAAGGAGATAAATTGGTCGACAATTGTATCTTTCATATCTCCGTCTTTGTTCACGTAAAAAAAAGGTTTTTTTTTACCACAACCCATCAGCCGCACGACTTTCCAGTGCATAATTTCAGCATCATTGATTCAAGACAAGCAGCCACTCTGAACCGTTTTCGACATTCAGTGTTTTCGTCAAGTTGGGCTTGCTTGAAACAATCCTCAAGAGCCAATCTTGCAGGCGAGGGCCCTCTCTCTACCCCGATGGGGGGGGGGGGGTCCTAATTAAACATACAACTTGTATTGTGCAAGTACCCGAAAATAATCATTAACATCCTCCTGCTGATGAGACACTGCGTGTCGAAACCGCTCCACAGTTTGCTTGTACTTGAAAACAATGCTGCTGAAATTGTTTTACCCCAGAAGGGGCCGTGTGGCTGATGGGATGGGTACAATTTGTTTTGTGGATGGCCCGGTGAAGGAGGCGTTGTCTACAGTGGCTAGGAGACGTTAACTACCTCGCCTGGTACGCAGGAGGTCGTGGTTCCGATCCCGATTTTGACGCCTGCTGCTGCTGTATATTTGGAGTTTGCGTGTCTCTCTCTCTCATGATCATCACAGTGGCTAGGATATGTTAACTACCTCGCCTGGTACGCAGGAGGTCGTGGTTCCGATCCCGACCCTGACGCCTGCTGCTGTATATTTGGAGTTTGCGTGTCTCTCTCTCTCATCATCATCACGGTGGCTAGAAGATGTTAACTACCTCGCCTGGTACACAGGAAGTCGTGGTTCCGATCCCGATCCTGACACCTGCTGCTGCTGTATATTTGGAGTTTGCGTGTCTCTCATGATCATCACGGTGACTAGGAGATGTTAACTACCTCGCCTGGTACACAGGAGGTCGTGGTTCCGATCCCGATCCTGACGCCTGCTGCTGTATATTTGGAGTTTGCATGTCTCTCTCTCTCATGATTATCACCGTGACTAAGAGATGTTAACTACCTCGCCTGGTATACAGGTCGTGCTTCCGATCCCGATCCTGACGCCTGCTGCTGTATATTTGGAGTTTGCGTGTCTCTCTCCCCGTGGTCGCGTGGATTTTTCTCCGGCTCCTCCGGCTTCCCCTCCACGTGTAGAATCAACATCACGCATTTGGAGTAATTTGGCTGCTGCGATACATTTCCACCTGATAAGGAGAAGCCACCTCGTTGAGCTGTCATTTGTGATCGCCAGGTCCGCTTCTAGAAAAGAGCTGTATAGCTCAGTGGGCCTTACCTGGTAAAAACAAATTTAGTTTTTATCTATAAATCATCTCTCCTCGTGTTGCGAGGATATAACGTTGGCTCTGTGCCAGAAGCTTAAGATGACAGCAGCGGTGGCGCCACTGTGCGTGTGCCCTCCCTGTGCCCTCCCTGTGCCCCCCCCCCCAGCCAGGCTCCGTGGTGCCATCACCACCACCCTGTGTTGGGTGGAGCGGTGGCGGATTTGGCCGTGGGGCAAGATTTGCCGGTGGGCCGGTGGCAACTGTTTTGAGCCAAAACTGTAGTCGTACCGTGACACACGCGGAGATAGACAACGGTACACAGACCAAGATCCCCCGCATAGCCTAAACAGACTCTTGGGGTAAGTGCTGTTATCGAGCACCTATGAAGGCCGGCACGGCACACGAAGGGTGCGTGGCCAGCACCACGCACGGCCGCCTTTGTCTCCCTAGTGGCGATGTTTACACACCGCACCAGGTACTCATTTGAGGCTGAGTCGACCTAGAGGAGGCCCAGGACCAGTTCAAATAATCGTCACTGGTGTTGGTGGCCGCGAGTGGGCATCGACCTCGGGTCGCCGGGTTCGTAGCGCGACGGCGCTAACCGCTGCGCCACCGCTCCCCACACCCACACACGTGGAGGTGTGATGACAATGAACGCCCGGCTCACGGCTGACTCAACGTGAGCTCCACGCGTGGCAGAGAGCAGCAGCAACCCCTCTGGAATGCAGGGAACTCGTGACTCGAATTCCTTCGCGCAACACAAAGCCGTCTTAGGCAACAGCCGGTGTTGTTCCCCGGTGTGTGACGACTGTTATGGCGTGGATCAGCAGGCGATCGTGCTGGGTCCGCTCTGGTCACTGCACAAGGAGCCATGCATTTCGAATTTAATTTGTGATGAAGACAGACAGCCTGGAAAGTCACTGAATGACTGCACGTGTGTCCGGGAGACACACGTGCAGTCATTAATGTGGACAGCGCTCCGAGCCATTCACGAGGCGCCTCTTGGCGCGGCGAGGCGGTGACATCACCAGCACTTAAGTGGCTTTGCCACCTTCGGGATGACAAAGAAGATTGTGACACACCCAGTGGTGGAACTGGGCCGGAATCCCCTGGAAAGCCGTGGTGTAGAGTGACAATTTGCACCTCGTGACTGCGTTCCGGGAAAAATCAAGGATTCATCTTTTTTCATTTATTTGATTCGCAGATAGACCGCTAGACAAACAGAGAGACCCCCACACGGAGCGAAGCTCCTCCTCTTCCTCAGATCTAGTGTACGGTCCAAATCGAGCGGGGGTGGCGGAAATCATGAATGAGTTCCCGCAGTAATTTATTCCCATTTCCAGCCCCGAAGATACCCTGGGGAGGTGGATATCTCACGACACTAGAATAGGGGAGAACTGCCTGTCAGCGCGTTGTTTTGAGGGGTGGATTAGTATGCTACTGGCATTAAATGGAACTTTTAGTGACCCAGAGAAGACCTACAGATGTCCTAGCACAACGACTTAAAAAAAACGAGGATCCTGGGAAAACCAGGACAGGTGGTAAACCCTATCACCACATCCCAGTAGACTGAGGTTTGCTTGGAAAGAAATTATCTTTAAAGGTTCTGTTTTCAAAAACGAATAAATGAATAAATGATCCTGTATAAAACAACGGAACTTCAAGAAACAAAGTCTCCCAGCAGCAGCAATGTGCAGCCACCTAACGCAAACCGCAGACCGGTTGCGACTTATTTGAGTGCCGTCAGCAACGCGTCCCCCACCAAGCGAGTGACACGGGGGTTGCGTCATCGTAGCCAAGAGCTCCGCGTGAGCACCGCTGTGACCCGAGTCACAATCAAGCGGTGACAGGAGAGAGCCCCGAGGAACAGGAGGCGAACCCTGCGGAAAGCCGGTCTCAGCGGCCGCAGCAGGGGACGCAGGCCGTTCCCGTGCGCAAGCCGTCCGCTCCGGGTCCGAGCGTGGCCTAAGGTAGCACAACCGCCAGGTCCCAACTGGATGACCTCTGTTGAACTTCATTCAATTCCCAGCCTGGCCGTGACGGCAGCAGCACGGCGGGGGATGGTTTGCGATGGCGTGCGTGCGTGTGCGTGCGTGCGTGTACGTTGAACTCCTTTCGCACCACACGTGGCCAACCGTGCCAATCAGAGGTGTGCGGTGGGCACGCGTACCTGTTCCCGAGCGGCCCTCTCCGCCGCCATCGTCAAGTACCGCAGGGATATGCGCGCCTCGCTCTGCAGCAGGGACAGGCGGGAGCACAGCTGCGCAGCACACAAACACACAGACACACAGACACACAAACACACAGACACACAAACACACAGACACACACACATACACACACAAACACACAGACACACAGACACGCAAACACACAGACACACAAACACACAGACACACACACACACATACACACACAAACACACAGACACACAGACACACAAACACACAGACACACAAACGCACAGACACACACACACAGACACACAGACACACAAACACACAGACACGCACACACACAGACACACACACACACACATACACACACAAACACACAGACACACAGACACAAACACACAGACACACGGACACACAGACACACCAACACACAGACACACAGACACACAAACACACAACACACAGACACACAAACACACAGACACACAGACACAACACACAGACACAAACACACAGACACACAAACACACAAACACACACAAACACACAGACACACACAAACACACAGACACACACAGACACACAGACACACAAACACACAGACACACACAAACACACACAGACACACACAAACACACACAAACACACACAAACACACAGACACACACAAACACACAGACACACACAAACACACAAACACACACAAACACACAGACACACACAAACACACAGACACACAAGGACGACGACGACGAGGTTTTAGTTTGAGCGTTAAATCGTAGCCGGCCACCAACACGCTCAGGGGTCGGGGACAGACGCGGAGCGCGCATCGGTGACCGCCGTATGAACAGCCGCCACCACCACGCCACGTGAACAGCGTCCACACGCGACGGCATCGCGAGAGAACGCTTCAGATAGTTTGGATTTTCTCGAGATGGACATGTGATTGAGCCCGTGGCTTCTCTGCGACTCTATGGGTCTCCATGCAATGTACACAGAGACCCATCGGCAGAGGAAAAGAGAGCCTGGACTGGGAACAGACAGGGGCAGGGAGTGTGTGTATGTGTGTAAGTCGGTTAAACTTCTTACGCGCCGTACGTAGCCAACCGTGCTGACGGGAGGTGGACCTCAAGACAACGAGCCCCGTGTACCGTAGACGGCAGGTGGCGGGTGCCGTGTGTGACGAGCATCGCATCTGAGCAGCGATAGCGATAGGATCGGGTTCGCCGCACGTGGACACGTCTCGTGACTGAGAGGCTGGGAGGTTAGGCCCAGGATAAGTGTCGGCTTATATGTGGTATCGCAAAATCGTGAAAGATGGCAATGCCTCGGGCAAGCCTTCATCCAGCAGCGGGTAAATCATGCCTGCTGCTGCTGCTGATGTTGATAATAAAGTATGAAACTCTATGCCATCACGCGCGTGCAAACACACACGCGCACCTGGACAACAGCAACACCCGCGTCACCACGGGACCTTTAGCATTGGTCTGGGCTGATTGACACAGAACCAGGTGAACTCCGGGCGGTGCCACCTCCATCCAGTGGGTTAATGATTAACCGAAGAGTCAATTGGCTGTCTTACAGGCAGATAGCGAAATAAATAAGTCGCCATTTCACCTTCTTTGCGTATTTGTCTCTCAACGTGAAATGTTATGATTTGTTTTTTTACACATCCCATTGACTGCGCGGCCTCCTGAGAGCGAATCTTTCAGCAGCGAAGTGAGGCTCACTTGATGTGGCTAGGAGATGTTGACTACCTCGCCTGGTATACAGGAGGTCGTGGGTTCGATCCCGACACTGACGCCTGCTGTATATTTGGAGTTAGCGTGTCTCTCTCTCATCATCATCACGGTGGCTAGGAGATGTTGACTACCTCGCCTGGTATACAGGAGGTCGTGGGTTCGATACCGACCTTGACGCCTGCTGCTGTATATTTGGAGTTTGTGTGTTCTCCCCGTGGGTACGTGGAATTTTCTCCGGGTCCTCCAGTTTATCCATCTACATTTAGAATCGACATGCATTTAGAGTGTTTGGCTGCGATACATTTCCACATGATAAGCCACTTCGTTGAGCTATCGTTTGTGATAGCCAGTTCACTCCTAAAAAATAGCTATATAGCTCAGTGAGCCTTACCTCGTAAAATAAACATACTTTAGTTTTTATAGGGACAGAGATTGGTTGTCAAACACATTGCCATCTAGCTAGAACAGCTTACAAACATGGGATTGGCAATGATGGAAATTCTCATCAACAGACACAAATCTGAATCCATGATCATCCTCATCCCTGATGTGATCAAAACCAATCTCCACGTGATCTGAGAAGTATGACGGGGGAGGAAGAGGAGGAGGAAGGGGGGTGGGAGAAAGAGGGGGGAGAGCTGGGAGGGGAGAGAGAGCGTGCACGAGAGGATGGGAGCGTGACTCCGATGTGAGCCGCGTCACCTCCGTTACAATGCACACAGAGTGGGCTTTACCGGGTGAAGTAAAAAAAAGACGAATTAGATAGAATAGCTCGGGTTGTCCGTGCCTGGCTCCACCGCACTTCCTTCCAGCACGGTTGGCTCCGTACGGTGCGAAAGAAGTTCAACATACATACACCGCAGTCCCTACTGTGGGCCACGCAATGCATTGTGGGATTTACCATGGGCAAGGATTGGCAACCTGCAGCTCTTTAAGGACCGCTTCTTTGACGTGCACATCATCAGTTGGTCTTCAATTCCGTTCTCGTTCCAGTGACGTACATATTTGTACGGAACCGGAAGAAAAACAAAATAACTTTATCGGTATCGAGGCTCCCACAAGGCCATGCGGGAGGGTGTCTGGCACAGTTTGGCGCTAGCCATCATAGAGTGCGGTCGTGTCGTTACGGTTCTCTGCTGTGAGCACAATGTCTTTAAAAGCAATGTCGCTACTACGCCTCTCTAAATAAAATGAAGGCTGAACCACTCGCGCGTTCCAGCGGTGAACGGGACACCCGTCCTGCAACTTGCAGACGTCTCAGAACGTGAACGGGTTAAATGAAAGAGCAAATGTAACGTGATGTGTATTATAGCGCAGTCATTGGTGTCCAGGCTGAGACAATCTAGTCATTACTTTTGAGAAGCCGGTTTAATCAGAGGCGGCTGGAGTTGAACCCAGGATCTCAGCGTCTCGACCACTGAGTCACCTTACTGCCTGCCGTGGGTATTTTGAAAGATACTGTACAGTACGTGTTACTTGTAAACGCAGACGAACGCAGCCATAAATCATAGCACCGTGGACACATTATTATCGGAGGACAGAGGCCACCAGGTTCAAGGGCAGAGTTAGATACGAACTACTGTGCAGGTGATCTGTAAATCTTCAAATGCAGTGCTGGGAAGAGGTATTTAGTAAAACACAAAATTAGTCTCGAAATTTCTAATTACTCCAGTTGCAATGTATTTTCATGTTTAGTATTTTCAAATTAATGCAATCTTAATAAATAAAAAATAATTATGCTGAACTTCTTTCGCACCGTATGGAGCCAACGGTGCTAATGGTAGCCAACCGTGACCATCGCTGTGGACAAGTTATTATTTTCCATCGCGTGTATACACAGCAAACCCTTCGTTAGTCTCAAGACCATTTCTCAGGAGCGTGCTGCAACATTCTCATTCGAGGGCGTGAAGAGGCCGCGTTGGAATCCCAGCTGAGTAATTAGGGGATGTTTAGGCCAACGCCAGTTGGGTTGTGGGTGTTTGTTTTTTTATGCATCGGAGGCAATTGGAGAACAGAGAGGAAAAAACCAATGCAGAATAGGGGGAGATCATTCATGACCGAGACGCGATTCAAACCCAGGCTGTTGCTGCTGCTGCTGTGAAGCAGTCACGTAACCAGCATGGGGACCCTAACCCTAACCCTAGACAACCACCGTACGACGAAGCTGTCGTGGCTGAATTTTGCGAAGACGGAGGAGCGCCCCGACAGCGTTCAATGTTCGAGACCGTGAGCGTAACGACGGTGTGGATTAGGCAAGACAAGTCCGCGACATATAACAGCCTGGGTGCTACCGTGCGTGACAAGTCAAATATTGGGGGGCCCCACCTGACCGATTGCTGCACACCCCCCGAGCTGATGATGTCGTTACTACGCCACGGCTGTGAAGCCGCAAGTGTTACCGCTGCACCAGCGTGCCGCCACGGATAGCGCAACGAACAGAGACAACGGATCACGGCTGGTGACCAGCGGTGACTCCCGTGGTGGAGAGCCAAGTGACTGCACTCAACAATGGACAATAAGTATTCATTCAGCCTCGGTGTATCATGCAGCAGCAACAACAACAAATCCCATTAGTAGTTCCTGAAGAACTGCATTGTGGTTTCCCCCCTCTTGCCCCGAGGCCACCATCAAAATAAATGTCGGGCCAATGTGACGGACGAGCGGCACGCTAAAACTATTAAACTAAACAATTAAGATTCGTGTCTGTTGATGAGAATTTCCATCAGCGCCAATGACATGTTTGTAAGCTGTTCTCTAGCCAGATGGAAAAGTGCTTGACAACCAATCTCTGTGCCTATAGAAACAAAAAAGAAGCGGGCCTGGGCACAAATGATAGCTCAACGAATTAACTTATCATCACGTGGATTTACAGCAGTAGACAAATACTCTAAACGAGTGATGTCAATTTGAAATGTGGAAGGAAAAATCGGAGGACCCGGAGAAAAATCCATGTGACCACGGGGAGAGAAAGAGACACGCAAACTCCAAATATACAGCAGCAGGCGTCATCAGGGTCGGGATCGAACCCACGACCTCCTGCGTACCAGGCGAGGTCGTTAACATCTCCTAGCCACCACGGTGATGATGAGAGAGACACGCAAACTCCAAATATACAGCAGCAGGCGTCATCAGGGTCGGGATTGAACCCACGACCTCCTGCGTACCAGGCGAGGCAGCTCACATCTCCTAGCCACCTGTGAAGGGATGTCTCCGGCCTTGCTCCCATATCCCTCGCCGTGCTGCTGCTGCGGTGCATTTCACTCGCCTTGTTCTCGGGAGGCGACGGCGGGGGTGGCCGCCGCCCGGCCTCGCCGGACGTCGTCGCGGTGCCCCCCTCTTCCGCGAGCGGGGTGCCCCCCGCCACCGCCACGTCGCAGGCGCTCACCGCCCTCCCGGTGGCAATGCCCGCCGCCGCCGCCCGCTTTTCCTCCCGCTCCTCCAGCCGCTCGAGCTCGCACGCGGTGTGCGGCCGCCTCTGGTCGCCGCCTGCGTGGGGGATGCGTGCGATGGTGTGCGCTCCGCCAGCCGCCCCCCCGGCGGTCGTCTTGGGGCCGCGTGACGCCGCCGCCGCCGCCGCCGCCGAGTTCTCCCGGCGCAGGGAGAGGTTGCGGCTCAGCCGCGGAGGGTGCAGGCGCCCATGAGTCTCTCGGTGAGGGAACGGTCTGCGGAGGAGACAAAGAGATCCCCCCGTGTAGCCGCAGAAGACTTGAGCAGCGACTCGCCCGTGCGGTTCGACCGACAAGGGAGCGCGCATCTCCACGGCCTCTCTCACCTGGTGGTGTCTAGGGATGTGAATTAATTTGAAATCCCAGAGCACAGGTGACCAAAATGGAGACCAGGTCCCACGTGCGTTGGGGCATTGTGCTGATGTCGGTCTCAGAAGTAAGCGGGACAAAGATCCCCCGTGCAGCCTTAACAGACTGTTGGGGCAAGTGCTGTTAGCGAGCAGCGGCTATGAAGGTCGGCACGGCACACGAGGGGGTGGTGGGTGGCCAGCACCACGTCCGGCCGCCTTTGTCTCTAGGTACTCATTTAAGGCCGAGTCAACCCAGGGAAGGCCTAGGACCGGTTCAGATAAAATCTCTCCCACTGATGTTGGCCGTGAGCGGGAATCGAACTCGCGACGCCGGTTTCATAGCGAAGCATGCTCACCGCTACACTACAGCTCCCCAGAAAATGCACACGCAGTGACACACGCAGTCACACAAAAAGTTAAGATTTTAAACTAATTATAATTACAGTATTTGTGTGCGTACCGCACAAACTCCCCTGTGCTGTGCACGTATAGGATTAGAATTTAGGGTTTGGGAATAGGCTTTGGTTGGATGATATATTTTGGGTTGTTGTTTGGGATAGGTTAAGGTATAGCATTGGGGTCAGATTTAGAACTGGGATTAAGGTTTGGTTTGGGGTGTGGATTGGGTTGGTGTTTGGGATAGGGTAAGGGATAGGATTGGAGTTAATTAGTTTTATAACATCAGCGTCCGTTGCCCGCAGCGCGAAGTGGTTCTCGCGTCCGCGCAACGCACCCCGAGTTGAGGCGATGGAGCTAGACGGTGAGACGGTGAGACGGTGAGCTCTACGGTGAGACGGTGAGCTGTACGGTGAGACGGTGGAGCTACACGGTGAGACGGTGGAGCTATACGGTGAGACGGTGGAGCTGTACGGTGAGACGGAGCTACACGGTGAAACGGTGGAGGTAGACGGTGAGACGGTGGAGTTCTACGTTGAGACGGTGGAGCTGTACGGTGAGACGTGTGGATCTACACGGTGAGACGGTGGAGCTATACGGTGAGACGGTGGAGCTGTACGGTGAGACGGAGCTACACGGTGAAACGGTGGAGGTAGACGGTGAGACGGTGGAGTTCTACGTTGAGACGGTGGAGCTGTACGGTGAGACGGTGGAGCTGTACGGTGAGACGGAGCTACACGGTGAGACGGTGGAGGTAGACGGTGAGACGGTGGAGTTCTACGTTGAGACGGTGGAGCTATACGGTGAGACGGTGGAGCTATACGGTGAGATGATGGAGCTATACGTTGAGATGGTGGAGCTGTACGGTGAGACGGTGGAGCTGTACGGTGACAAATCATCGCCACTCTTCCTTCTTCCCTTCCCCTGGCCCCTCTAAATGCCTGCCTCCACTTCAGAGGTCCACGTCTGTTGTACGCGTGGCGAGCGAGTTGACGTTGGGTTTCCGATCTTGCAGCCCCCCCCAGCGCACACGCACGCGTGCATGGCGAGCGGAGCTGGTGCGGCGTGGCGCGTGCTTTCACCCGCCAGCGCCACTGGAACGGTGCACGACTTGAATGCCGTTTTGTGGGTTTTTTCCCCCTTGAGGTTGTGTTCGCTACGCTCTAGAGCAGCGGTGGGGAACCTTTTCTCTGCCAAGGGCCATTTGGATATTTATAACATCGTTCGCGGGCCACACAAAATTATCAATTAGCCTGTTATAGTTGGTTAAACATTTAATTAACTCGCCCCTAATGTGATGGCTGGAACTGCTTCTCTATGGTGAGGCGTGTGATGTTAGATGGTATTGATGATGTTGCTACTCGCAACTGCTTTTCCAGGTTTGCTCCCGAGTCCCGCCTGCGGTTGCCTTGGCAGGGCCACACCAAATGATTCCCCGCACCTTCTACGGCCCGCGGGCCGGACGTTCCCCGCCCCTGCTCTAGAGGGTTGATTCGCCGCTGTCCGTTGTTGTTCCCGAGGCAGGCGCGGACATTCCACGTGCTTGGTGCGGGGACCGAGTCATTCCTCAACACAACCGCCAATGGATGTCCACTGGTAGCGCACCCATCGAGGGTGGCAGAGGGTGCCTTGCCACCGTCCCATCCCCGGTGGTCAAAGCTACAAGTTGGGGCCCCCTTGACAGCTACCATGAAATGTGTTAAACAGCGGTAAAATAACTTAAATTTTAAAAAATGTTTTCATGAAAATTCCCCCGACAGCGTTAAATGTTCGAGACCGTGAGCATAACGACGATGTGATTTGGGCAAGCGGAGGCCGCGATATCTAATAGCCTCTGGGTGCGACCGTGCGAGAAAAATCACAACGTTGGGGCCTTCCTGAGCTGATAGTGTAGTTACTACGCCACTGGTAATGTAGTTACTACACCACTGATGATGTAGTTACTACACCACTGATAATGCAGTTACTACACCACTGATAATGTAGTTACTACACCACTGATAATACAGTTACTACACCACTGATAATGCAGTTACTACACCACTGATAATGTAGTTACTACACCATTGATAATGTAGTTACTACACCACTGATAATGTAGTTACTACACCACTGATAATGTAGTTACTACACCACTGATAATGTAGTTACTACACCACTGATAATGTAGTTACTACACCATTGATAATGTAGTTACTACACCACTGATAATGTAGTTACTACACCACTGATAATGTAGTTACTACACCATTGATAATGTAGTTACTACACCACTGATAATGTAGTTACTACACCACTGATAATGTAGTCACTACACCACTGATAATGTAGTTACTACACCACTGATAATGTAGTTACTACGCCACTGATAATGTAGTTACTACACCACTGATAATGTAGTTACTACACCACTGATAATGTAGTTACTACGCCACTGATAATGTAGTCACTACACCACTGATAATGTAGTCACTACACCACTGATAATGTAGTCACTACACCACTGATAATGTAGTTACTACACCACTGATAATGTAGTTACTACGCCACTGATAATGTAGTTACAACCCCACCACCCCGGCTCTCCCGTGACTCAGTGACAGCCTCCGATCTCTGATGACACCGTCTCTTCCGCTGTCTCTCTCTCTGTCGACTCATCTTGGTCTCCACTCCAACGGAGCGAGTTTCGTCTCTCATCAGCTGTTCTGGGGCACGCGCGCTGCCCGAGTGCCATGCGTGAGTGGCTTTAACGGTAGCAGCAGCAGCAGAATCGGACATCCCTTGTTGTTGTCCGCTTGTCTCAGCCACTCCACCGATCTGTTCATTTAGATTTTAGAAGAATTTCGCCTTCCCGCGAAGTCTAAGTTGATACGGCTTACTATCTGGTGCCTAGTTGTATCGCACCCTGGAGTGATGATGGGTTACGCCAACCCTCACTGATGCCGTTACAGCCTCCTCGTTACTCAGGCGGATCTGCCTGTCGTCCCCCGAGGGCTTAAAAAAATCAGTACCACTTTTTTTCTATCGACGGGCAGCAGCGATGTGTCCTATATACTCTCGATTCGCCAAAGGAATGTGGACTATCCACTGCTCTAAACAGCCAACGGAGAGCGCACTGACGTGCTCACGCATTTTTTAAAATCTAGATTGAAAACTTGTTTCTTTGGAACTGTATTTTTGCGTTTAGTTGGTAGGCCTTCCACCGCACTACATACGGTGCAAAAGAAGTTTAATGTCCATACAAAGATCCCCCGTATAGGCGCAACAGACTTTTGGGGCAAGTGCTGTTAGCGAGCAGCACCTATGAAGGCCAGAACGGAACGCGAGGGGGTGGGTGGGCCAGCACCACGCCCGACCGCTTTTCGTCTCCCTCGTGGCAATGTTCACACACCGCACGGGGTACTCATTTGAGGCTGAGCCGACCTAGGGGAGGCCCAGGACCGGCCCAAATAATCGTCACTGGGTGTTGACCGCGAGCGCGAATCGAACTCGGGCCGCCGGGTTCGTGGCGCAGAAGCGCTAACCGCTGCACCACCGCTCCCCCACCATATAAAAACAGCTTCAGTTTCATGTATTAGGTAGAGCCCTGTGAGCCATTCGGCTCTTGAATCGGGTGCAACCGCAACAAAGGAAAAAACAAAAACATGAACAAGAAAACATCTTAAAGTGACTAAGTGCAAACAGAAAATCCAGTAAAAGACAGCAAAATATTCCAGAAAAAAGCACCGTACACCAACGTTGGGTGCACAAATCCCAGTGGAATGCAAGTCAAACAACAACAACCACAAGACAACTTAGATTAAAGCCATCAGTCTAACTCCGTACTACAACAAACAAACATGGCCAAACCAAAAAAAAAACGTTTTCAAAATCACCAAAATAAAGCCATGAAAGCAATGTAACAGTGATCATAGGAACCGTGGCCGAATCTTCACAATCAACGACACGAGCAACACCACAAAAACCCTGCAGCCAACCAACGACACGCGCAGACACGGCCAGGGGAGAGGGCACCGCAGCGACTACACACCTGCCTTGTCCATCTTCTCGGCCATGCCTGCCCACCGTGTGCTCCCGACTGCGGCTACACGCGCCTCGCAACGCAGCGCGCACAGCCCGGCAGCCCCTCCCCGCACCCCGCGGGGGGGGGCGGGGGGGGCTAAGTCCACCGAGCACCGCTCACCTGGGCTCAGGTGTGGGCGCGAGGCAGCCCCACCCCCCACCCGCGCGAGCCTGCGCTCCCATTGGCTGCACGGTGGAACGCGTTATGTTAATGTAGCCCGCAAGGGGACCGCGATGGTGGAGTGTTCACTGCCTCGCCTGGTCCGCAGGAGGTCGTGGGTTCGATCCTGATCCCTGATCCTGACGCCTGCTGCTGTATGTTTGGAGTTTGTGTGTGCTCCCCGTTGTCGCGTGCATTTTTCTCCGGGTCCTCCACATATTTGGCTACTGTACATTTTGACAACAGCCACTTCGTTGAGCAATCATTTGTGGTGTAGCCAGGTTCGCTTCTGAAAAAGTGGGCCTTGTCTGCTAAAACAATCAATATTTTAACAGATCAACTCCCCTCTCCCGCCGCGCAGGTGCGAGCTTGCCACGGGCGCGAACTCGTCCGTCCCAACTCGCGGGTCAGGAATTAGTGGCGGATCCCGGTCGAAGACCCCAAGACGCCAAGCGGCCAGCAACAAAGAGCACTCACTAAGGGCGCAATAGGTTGAGAGTTAATACGCTCCTTGAATGTAGCAAGGTCACTGCATCGCGCATGCGTTCAACATGCACTTCTGCGGCCGTCTGGAACGCTCTTCTTTCCGATTTGAGGGAGCCACTGAGAGCTTTAAATCATCTCGATTGGAAACTCATTTCTTTAGAACTGCTTCTTGTGTTTAGTTTGTTGCCCTGCGACCGCACCTTCGGTTAGCGCGGTTGGCTACGTATGGTGCAAAAGAAGTTCAACATAGAGGACGTATTTCGATGTAAAGCTTTCGTGACTGCAGGGATTCATCTCCTTGGTTCTTTCGGTAAAGTCACGTAGAATGGAAATAATGGAAAGAATAAAATAATAAAAATAAAACATGTGGCCGAAACGTCGTGAGAATTATTTTATTATGTTTTATTTTTAATATTTTATTATTTCCATTCTAAGAAGATAGAGGACGTAGTGACGTTGTTACAGGAGCTCGTGAAGGGGAGACGACGATGGGAGAGGCGATTCCACGGTGGAGGAGTGCGAGGCAAGAGGCGGAGAGAGCGGCGTTGTCTCCTGCCGTGGCGGTGGCTGAACTCAACGTACAGATACAGGTAGTCCCCGACTAACGATGGTCCGACTGACGGTATTTCGATCTTACGATGGCGATATCGATACGACAAAATTGTAAAATATTTCACATTTCGCGCGGCAGGCAAACGCAGCGGCGCACGAGGTACGATGCTGTTCGTTGGGACGCTGCCGGGATGTTCTGTACGCATCTCCCGCCTTGTGTGGTGATGCCTCTCACTCTCACCAGCGGTCGAATGAGCTAAGTTGCCACGGTGTTGGCGCGTGTATCTTTTTTGTGTTTTTTGTGTTTCAAAGCCCAATTTTAGTGAAAAAAGCATGTATTGCAATTAATAAATACATACAGTATATAGTTTATACAGTACGGTACTGTAAATTGCTCTGTTTTGCTAAAATATCACCATTCTTGAAGACTCCTGGGCAGGCTAGGCCATCTTCGATTTACGATATTTTCGACTTACGATGGGGTCGTCGTAACGCATCTCCATCGTAAGTCGGGGACTACCTGTATACTCTATAGGATTCACATCTCAGATCATGGGACAGACTTGGCAGGATCGTCAAGGGATCCACCAAAAGTGGAAACATGGGTGGGAATCCATGGAATGGATTACCACAGCAAATCGGGGTTTTAGATCTCAAAACGGTGCCAAACCACTGAGAATTAAAAAAGCACAAAACCTGTAACTGGACCTTGTCGTGTTTTTTTAAACACAAGATCAGTGCTTTTCAGTGGGCATTCGTTCTAAAGTGGAAATGCTGCAACAGTACACATGTTCACCACGCTGCAGGTGACAAGGACAAAGATCCCCCTATAGCCTTAACAGACTGTAGAGGCAAGTGTAAACGTTGTGGGTTTACTCTCCGACGCACCGGTGTGCTGTGCTAGTCACGAATTGGCCACGTTTTGTTTACGTGACAAACCTTACGACTAATTGTCTGTGTCCGGGTGCTTGGCGGGCTTAACGACATTTATATTGACGTGCTCTTACCCACAAACCTCTATCATGGGAGTGTTATTAGCGTGATGTTGCGATGTCACGACGTGTTGGTGCGATGTTGGTGTGATGTTGGTGCGATGTTGGTGTGACGTGTTGGTGCGATGTTGGTGCGATGTTGGTGCGATGTTGGTGTTTTATTGGTGTGATGTGTTGGTGTGATGTTTGTGTGATGTGTTGGTGTGATGTGTTGGTGTGATGTTGGTGTGATGTTTGTGTGATGTGTTGGTGTGATGTTGGTGTGATGTGTTGGTGTGATGTTGGTGTGATGTGTTGGTGCGATGTTGGTGTGATGTTGGTGTGATGTGTAGGTGATGTGTAGGTGTGATGTTGGTGTGATGTTGGTGTGATGTGTAGGTGTGATGTTGGTGTGATGTTGGTGTGATGTTGGTGTGATGTGTTGGTGTGATGTGTTGGTGTGATGTGTTGGTGTGATGTTGGTGTGATGTGTTGGTGTGATGTTGGTACGATGTGTTGGTGCGATGTTGGTGTAATGTTGGTGTGATGTTGGTGTGACGTGTTGGTGTGATGTTGGTCCAAAAAGCACAGCTGGGTGGCCGCGATGAGGAAGAATCTTTGGGGCTGCCGAATATGGTGGTGGACGTAATGCCAACTGAGAGCGTCAATAAGCAATGAAGCGTAACACATTAGAGCTAAACAATAAATGTACGTAAAATTAAATATTTTATAAATGATATAAAATTTCACATTCGTTTTATATAAAATATTTTTTTCACCAAAATGTTGTAACCGACAATGTGTTACCCTTCATTCGCTTATTTACGCTCTCAGTTGTTTCATTAAGTCACACACACACATTCTGCAGCCCCAAAGATAAAATAATAAAAACATGTTTTTGTTACTCTGATCACATTTGCAATTCCCCCACACAGCCCGGCCACCCACCGACCCTGGGAACGGACCGGACCACCGGGAATTTGCCCTCTGGCCCAGCCCGCGCCTCAGTGTACGTGGTGTTGGACTTCTTCTGCACCGTACATAGCCAACCGCGATAATCGGAGGCTCCGTGTGGGATTCTGAACGCTGTCTTGAGAGGTAGATCGACAGCAAAGCCAGCCCTGACTCCCCTTCGAGCGGTGCTGACTTCTCAAAGGGATGAGCCGAGTAGGGGGGGTTAACCCCTCACCAGGAGGCAAACCTGTAACCTGCCGACTGAGAGGCTAGGCGATTTGTCTACAGCGATGCCCGGCGGCATCCTGTCACAGCTAACGATGGAATCGTGAGCTGTGACTTTCACAACTTAAACACCGCACTGGAAGGCACTTTTAAAGGGTTCAAAACAACCACGTGGACATTCGACGATGCCCTGTCTAAATATTCCTACGACGGCACAGCCAAATAGTGCAGGACATCCACACACACACACACCAGAAGTGGCATCACGGACCCTTTTAATACCCTCCTGCAGTGCTCTCGCTCTCAGACACACAAACACACCTCGTCCCCAAGGTCAGCAACCAAAACAAGATATTTTTTTCTCTCTCGAATTCGGTAACAAAACAACAAAAATGTCTATATTTTAAGAGCCACAACAAATGTGAATAATCTTGATTTGAAGCTTTCGTGACTGCAGGAATCCATAATCTTTGGTTCTTTCGGTAAAGTCACGCAGGTATAAAACTAAATAAAATAAATCACGACGTTCCGGGCGCAAACAGTCTGCCTCAGCAGCAGACCATGCTTTCCCACCTGATGATGGATGCTTGTGTTGCGGCCGAAACGTCGTGATTTATTTTCTTTAATACCTACGTGACTTTACCGAAAGAACATGTGAATAACTGCACGAATCAGTCCTTGAAGAGCCCCATTCGGCTACGGAGCCGCAGATTGGCGACCCGTGCTCTCTCTCGAGCCGAGCAGACGAGTTAGTTGGATAATTATCTTGCGCCTAACCTCCAAATATTTCCAGCACGCATCCTCAAGAGCCGGCCTCAGTTAAAGTTCAAAGCGAGTTTGAATGTTTTACTTTCGTGGCCAGGTCTGAGATCACAAAACTCGCCGAATATCCGAAAACGTTGAAACTATTTTGTATTTTACCAGCTATGCCAGCTGATTTTTAGAAGCGATCTGCCCACAAATGATAGCTCAACGAAGTGGCTTATCATGTGAACATTTATATCAGCTGCATACTCTAATCGCATGTTTCTAAATGTGGAAGGGAAACCCCGAAGGATCTAGAGAAAAATCCACACGAACACAGGAAGATAAAGACTTGCAAACTCCAAATATGTAACAAGCATCAGAGTCAGAATCGAAGCCACGACCTCCTGTATACCAGGAGAGGGAGTTAACATCTCGCCACCGCGATGCCCCGAATCTGGCTTGACCTGGCAAGAGGCCCTGGGTTCAAACCCAAAATCGCATGCCTCGTTTCCTAACAGACACTGCTTGGGACCCACTACTGCTATCAAGTCGTTGCCTCTGCAAACTCGTTCAATTACATTTTTAAGGAGGGGAAGAGGCTGTGCCTGTCTGTCTGGCCAGAGGGAGGAATGTTGGGCTTTACCGTCGACAAAACGGTGAAATCACCGCTTAGCTCCTTAACTAATGATCTCTCATCCAATTCAACAAAAGGGCCCACTGTGACACGCTGAGTAAGCCGATTAAGCGTGGCTGCACATCAAAACTAAAACCTACGTGCCGCACGAGGGTGCCACTTAATTCGGG
Organism: Lethenteron reissneri; assembly: GCF_015708825.2. Taxonomy (NCBI): domain Eukaryota; kingdom Metazoa; phylum Chordata; class Hyperoartia; order Petromyzontiformes; family Petromyzontidae; genus Lethenteron; species Lethenteron reissneri. The sequence continues at coordinate 16,492,243 of NC_083805.1, read as the reverse complement.
GTTGTTATTTTCAAATGCACGCCTCCCGGTTTTATTTCGTTTGCTGTTCAAACCGAAGCCACTGCGAGTTTAGATACAATCCCGGAATGAATCGTCATTGGTTTCTTTCGGGCCGTGGGAAGTTGCCCGCAAAAAAACTGTTGCAGACGATTTCTGTTTGTTGTCACGAAATACCAGATATCGTTTTAACTGCACGGTTGACCGACAAAAAATTGGGTGGTGAAGGTGGACTGGTGTGCTGGCCCAGAAAGGTAAAATGGAGCTCCGATTGCAGGTCGCCCAAGAGTTGCGCAGCAGACAGATGCCCTCCAAGGCAGTGCCGGATTAAGCGAGTGCGGAGCCTGTAGCATATGTTCTAAAGGGGCCCTAAATAAAAAACACAAATATTAAAACACGTATTTTTTTACTTGCATAGTAAAGTAATTGTATTTTTTCATTTGCTATACAGCCAGATAAAACGACAACTCGCTAACCTTATACACCCAGTCGTTCATAAAAGTTTAAGGAAGTATAGTACTATAGCAATACAGCAAGTGCAGCATCATTTAACCAGAATTGATAGCTTGAAAGCATTTTGCGCGGGGCCCTTGAAAGTGCGGGACCCGTAGCTACTACTACACATGTAGCTACTTTTGCAACTAGGATAATCCGGCACTGCTCCAAGACCTGCTCTTCCTGGTGACCTCTACGATGGTGTTGGAACCTCCATCAGAAGCCGCGTCGTGACAGCTGATGGAGCGCAGTGGCCACCAATGTACATCGTTGCCTCAACACCGGAGGCTCTTCGGCCTTTTAGAAACAATCCCATTCAGTCCTCAACAAGGGTTTACGTTGTTCTCTGACAGTGTGTTTCTTCGCTGCGTCTCACATACACACACCTGTATTTCTGGATTGAATTATCACCAGGTGTTTTTTGTTCTTGTTTAAACATTCGAAATGAATCTGGGGCTGAAAGAAAACGTATAACACAAATCCCCGATATTCACTGGGTGCTCCAAGTCATTGGTATAGGGCAGGGGTCAGTAACCAGAAGAACAAGAGGAGCCGTGTTTTTAGAATTCGGTAACAAACTCAATAATTCAAGAGCCGCAATGCAATGTGAATACGAGATGCTGGGTCCTTCATAAAACACATTCCTGCGGAGGGAGCTGGTAGGAACGTTGGGTTGCTCGGTCAATGGCCAGGGTCAACGGCGGCGTGGTGTATTCCGCAAATATGCCCGACTATGAGGGCGGGCACAAGCCGGCGTGAGTAGGTTAAACGTTGAGTTTTATAAGGGCACCACGGGGTGACCATCCCCTCCCCACCCAGCCCACCCCCCACCCAGTCCCACCTTCCCCACTCAGCCCCTCCCCACCCAGCCCCTCCCCACCCTCCCCACGCAGCCCCACCCAGCCCCTACCTGCATGACGGACGGACGGACACAATAATCCCCTGTGGGCTGGTGTAACCAGGAGGTTCCTACCAGTATAACGTCGCCACGAAGCAGCAATCCTTAAAGAGCCACGCGTGTGGCTCCTGAGCCGCAGGCTACCGACCCCTGGGCTACGGTGAGAGAGAGAGAGAGGAGTGGATCAAAGCAACCTGGAAATGTGAATGGATGACAATGCCATTTTGAGGTGACCCTTAGACCAAAACTAGCAAACTGAGAGGCGGGTAGTGATCCCAGAAAACCCGAAACGTCACTTTTCCACGTGCTTATTGAGTGGCACCCGAATGCACACGTTAAACAAAACACGTTTCCCGAGCTTTACAGCCTTAACATAAAAAACACGCACAGATGTATTTACGGAACACATGCCACAGATAAGCGGTGCATCTCAAGATGGCATGAAGAGTATTTGCTTTCGAGAGCTGTAACAAAGCGACACACCCACGGGGTGCATGCAATCCTTCCGTCTCGTGCACAGCGCGATAAAAGCAGCGCCACACTCATCCGGACGGAGCATCTTTGTATGAATGTAGAACTTCCTTCGCACCGTACGTCGCCAACCGTGCTGATCGATAATAGCGGTGGACGTGGATCGGCCGGGTGGACACGCACACCTGTATCGGTGGAAACCGCTCATCCGGAGTAACGCGGAGAAAAGAGGGCGGCCGATTGCCTCGGCAATGCTGCGTCCCAAGGTGAACCCTGAACCTGAAATCCGCGAGCAATAAAACAGCAAAGTCACAAAACAGCTGGAGCCTGAGTCACCGCCCGCCGCGCGCCGCTCATCGCCGCACAGGAAGTGCACGAGTGGAGCTGGTGCATCACCCCCGTTCCTCGTCACACCACGGGCTGCAGGAAGTCACCCGCGTGCACGCGTCGCTCCCTCCCCCTTGCCGAGTGCCAGGGGTTTAATGATCGATGGAAACTTGCGCGCCAGTTCATCCGCGTGCGGCAGCGTGGGATGTTAAGAGCGCACACGGTGGCTCAACGGTCTTGCCGTCACGCAGAACATTTAAAGAAGGAAACAACAATTCGATTTAAGTCACGAGAATTGCATTTTTAGGAATACGTGTAGTTTTAAAAATCGGCAGCTAACGGCGGAAGGATGCGAGGGCATCGCCATCCGCTCCGTGCCTACGAATCGCTGCGTAACATTTACAGTGACGGCCAAAGCGGTCGCGTCGCCCCAATGACACGATCACCAACACCGCCGACGGATGTTAGCTGAAGGCGGTCGCGATGCCACCGTCCTACCACAGAAATTGGACGTCTCCACAAGGCCGCGGGAAGCGATCCGCGATCCGCGAGGGGGAAACCGTTGCTGACGATTTTGTTTTTCGTCACGGAATAAGAGACAACGTTTTGACTGGAGGGTGGATCGCGAGAAAAATGCTCGGCGGTTCAGTGGTTTTGTGCAGGTTCAGAAATATCAGTCGAGGAGCACCCATCCATCAAGAGTTGCACGGCTCACAGATGACCTCTGCCGGGTGACCTCCAAGTTGGTGTTGGAACGTCCATCGGCAGTCGTGGCGGCTGGGTGGGGCGCAGTGGCCACCCATGTCCATCGATGCCTCAGCACCGGAGGTCCCTCCGGCCTTTTAAAAACCATCGCACTTTCAAGTCCGTGTGCCCGGGATTTACAGCATCTGATGACGGACGCTTGTGTTGCGCCCGAAACGTCGTGATCTATTTTATTTTATACCTACGTGACTTTACCGAAAGAACCAGAGTATCCACAAACAAGGGTTCACGTTCTATTCTTTGACGGTGTGTTTCTGCACTGCGTTTCACACACGCACACACACACGCCTGTATTTCTGGATTGAATTATCACCAGGTATTTGTCCCCGTTCCAATTGAATCTGGGGCTGATTATACACCTCCGATTGGCCACGGTTGGCTAACGTACGGCGCGAAAGAAGTTTGACATTCACGTGATTTTTTTTCGTTTATGCTCCATTTTTGTGCTACTCTATCGTCTTTTGCAAATATGCTCGAGCACATCGCGGTACGGTTTACGAACGCAGCTGAGGCAGGCTGTTTTCAAGGTTTGAAATGGGTGTAGCCCAAGGGTCATAAGTGAAGATTGTATGCTGTACTTGTACGAATGCTGTCTCCACATACTCATTTTTTCCGGACTCGTGAGGATTCCCACTCACTGCGAAACATCTTCTAATGTTGGTATTGTTTTTATCGTTAGCTATTTGAAGCTTGGCGCAAGTATCTATTTTCCACAGCTTCTTTAGGAAAGCTATATCTCCACCGAGCGTGTTCCATTCTGCTTGCCACAAATGAACCACAACATCTTGCTGATCTCGTCAAAGAGTGTAAACCATCGTCACGCCAACTCTGGTCATGCTCGCAACAGCACCCTGTGGCTAACCATCGAACAAAGACGGTGGCCACCGCATCGCGCGCTTTCGGATGCACTTCAGCGGCCGTCTGGAAGGTTCTTCCTTCCGATATTAGGAAGCCATTGGAGCTATGCACTTTTAAATCTCGACTGAAAATGTTTTTTTTTCGATTTAAAGCTTTCGTGACTGCAGGGATTCATCTTCTTGGTTCTTTCGGTAAAGTCACGTATAAGGAAGTAATACAATAATAAAAATAAAACATAATAAAATAATTCTCACGACGTTTCGGCTACAACGCAAGCAGCCGTCTTCAGGTGAAGAATGAGACACTACCAAGCTAGGAGCTTATATATAAGCTGGGTTGGAGGTGGAAGAGCACCTTAACAAAAAGAATGTGCATATGAAGAGGAATTTAGCATATTCATGGGAAATGCGTAGGAGGTGGGTGGGGGGGTTTCATAGTCATGCATGGGCATAATATGACTATGAAACCCCCCCACCCATGAATATGCTAAATTCCTCTTCATATGCACATTCTTTTTGTTAAGGCGCTCTTCCACCTCCAACCCAGCTTATATATAAGCTCCTAGCTTGGTAGTGTCTCATTCTTCACCTGAAGACGGCTGCTTGCGTTGTAGCCGAAACGTCGTGAGAATTATTTTATTTTTTTATGTTTTATTTTTATTATTTTATTACTTCCCTTCTACGTGACTTTACCGAAAGAACCAAGAAGATGAAAATGTATTTCTTTAGAACAGCGTTGTGTTTAATTTGCTGTCCTTTCCCCACACTTCCGATTGGCACGGTTGGCTACGTACGGTGCGAAAGAAGTTCAACGTGCAGTACGTTGTTACGTTGTTATAGGAGCTTGTGGAAAGAGACGATGATGGGAGAGAAGATCCCACGGTGGAGGAGTGCGAGAGAAGAGGCCGAAAGAGCGGCGCTGTGACCTGCAGTGCCGGTGGTTCAACTCAGCGTACATACATAAGATTCACATCTCAGATAATGGAACAGACTTGGCAGTGTCGTCAAGAGCTCCACAAAAAATGGGTCAACACCAACAGAGGGTCTCTGCGAGAGACCGGCAGAGCCGTGGAGGTGCCACACGGGAAGCACCAGAGCAAGTGGCCTGGCGAGTGGGCCACAGTCAAGGCCCCTTTCTCGCGCTCGCTCGCCGCGGTCCACTCCGTCCCATCTCTGCCGTCGGTCGCTCTGATCGCAGAGGTCCAACCCCCACAACTGAACGGGTTACGTCTCTCGCTGTGTAAACCGAATTTGCCATCTGCGGCACTCAAATCCGGCAGTAAGACCAGCAGATTTGCACAGGATTGTTGGTTTAAATTCCCCACACAGCTTAGCCCAGTGGTTACCAATATTTGTGCAGCAAAACCATTATTACTTTTAAGATCTAACAGCTTTGTATGTATTATGAACGTTAATTCTAGATTTGAAGCTTTCGTGACTGCAAGGATTCATATTCTTAGGTTTTTTCGGTAAAGTCACGTAGATAAAAATTAAAATTAATAAAAGTAAAATAAAAATCACGTTTCGGAGGCAACACAAGCTTACTTGATACAACAATCGTGCTGTGACGGTTCCACCTGAAGACGGAAGCTTGTGTTGCCTCCGAAACGTCGTGATTTTTATTTTACTTTTATTAATTTGAATTTTTACTTACGTGACTTTACCGAAAAAAACCTAAGAATATTATGAACTTCTTTCACACCGTACGTCACCAACCGTGCTAGACATGTGAATAAGGCTTAGCTATGGCAAGCCCCCAGCCGGGCACAAGGCCAGCAGATTCCCTCAAGGTTCGCGATGGCATTAGCTGGTGGGCGTCTCGGAGGAAGGATTTGAATCAACCGCGACTCGTCGAGGCCTGAAGCCTGTCGTGGGCCTAGCCACACCAGCGGCCGCGTTCCCACGGGCCGGCGATTACAAAGCCTCAAAAAACCACGTGCGCCGCACTCGCGGCATCGACAACTCGCGTGCAAATTCGACACCTTATGTACGTCAACACGCGCATTTGTAAGCGGACATCTCGATAGAGGCGAACATTAGTTTATTGTAAGTACAATTAAAATAAGTTATTTACAAGTTGACGGTTTCAAAAAAACAAAAACCTATTGCCGTTGTGAATTCACAAAAGTTAACAAAAATGTAACGCAGAAACAAACGAGAGACCACGGGCAGATGCACACAGCGCACCAACACTGAGCTACAGTCGGACTAACGCGACACTCATAGAGTTAAATTATTACTTTAAAACATAAAATAATGTACGAATTTGATGGGAATCAAATCATTAAGGAGATGGAGAAGGCTCAAGAAGAAAATAAAATGCAGCCGAAGTTATACTAAAAAATTGTCAAGTGTCTTTCAAAATCCTCTACTTTTTAGGTGAAAATAAAAATAAATTGAATCAAAATCGCGGGTAAAAATCAGCCGAGCCGATGAGTAAAAGGGGAAAGTGCAAGTGGGGCGCCAAGTGACTGGACGATGCGACAACCACGACAACCACGACAACCACGTGTCTCGTCCGTGGCGTGGCGGCCTTGACCGACGAGACGCTGGCAGTGTGTGCTGGGCAGTAGGCACCACCGACATCCCTGGCGCTACGAGGACGAACAGCTGTGACCCCCCCCCCTTCCCACCGGAAGTCTCAAAGCACGTGTGTGGGGGTGGTGTGTGTGAATGCATGTCTATATACCATTTAGAAAAAGTATAAAACAAATTAACTGTAGTGTATCCTGACGGTTGATTATGTTAACGCGAGTCGGTACGCGCACCGGTAGACAGGCACTCCAATGAACCGCTGCGGATATGGGACCCGCATACAGAGGCGCGCGGTGTCCATGCGCACGAGATGGAGCTTCATCATCAGCCCGATTAGGTGCGGCTGCTCCAGACACGCAGACCTACAAGTTTCCACGTGGATCTTTGCGTCGTGGAGTCGGTGTCTTCGCTCTCTCGCGGTCCCTCGCAGTCCGATACAAACCGATTCTTGCCCTCGAGTCCCATGCTCTGGGAGAGAGTCCCTCCGTTCAATGGGCTCACTGTACCGACATTTTAAGTGCAGAGTGATGGAAACCGATTCGATTTAACCAGAGGCTCTTCAAAAACTCAAGGTCCTCCATGTATATGAGAGGGGGAGGAGCCCCCTGCGTGACCCGCTACGCCACAGTAACGTGAAGAGGGGACGGTTTTTCAAAGTTGCGGGCAGTTTCAACAATCGGCGCACAAATCGCCCGCTCTCAAACACCGTCAAGATGGGGGGGGGGTGGAGTCCTTTAATGTCCTCCCCAGCGGACAGCAACAACGCACCGCTGGAGTCACCGCGAACAGCGCCGGCTACCCACGCTCGCCGGCTCACCGCCGAATAGTGCCCACCACCTCCCACCCCACCACCTCCCACCCCACCACCTCCCACCCCACCACCAACGCCGGCTCACCGAGTCGTCGTCACACGGCGGTGCTGCGGCTGCGCCTCTTCAGCCGATCCACGAGGGCCACGTCGTCGGGGTCGTCGTCCCCGTCGTCCCCATCGCACTCCGAGCCGTCGACTTTGGTGCATCGTCCCACGGGCATGACGCCGCCATCGCTAGGGCCACCCCCGCCACCCTCGCCAGCGAGTCCACGGAATGCGCTCGAAGTCTTCTTGCACCGCTTCAGCTCACTGCCACCCTCCACCCCGCAGACGTCGTCCTCAGCGTCGCTCTCGCTGGAGTTCACATTTCTCCAAGTTGCGAAATTTTCACTGCCGTTTCCGGCGTCGTGAACGTAGTTGTCGACATCGTCGTCGTCGTCGTCATCATCAGCTCCAGCGTCTGGTGAACTCTGGCTTGCGAGCTTTGTCATTTTCCTTCTTTCTTCGTCAATTTCATAATCATCGTCGTCATCGTCGTCGTCATCATCGTCGTCGTCGTCGTGGGCGCTGATGTGGATCCGTTCCAGGGCCTGCGCTGTGACACCGAGCGGTCCGCCCCTCAGCCTCTGCACCTGGCACGCGCGCAAAGCCACACGGCGACAAGTGTAAATTGCGGGAGAGCTCCGCCTCTTGCGTCACGTGGTACTCATCGGCTGGCCCGGTGCCGGAGCGCCACGCGGCAGCACGAAGCAGCGCGCGTGTCCGTTGAAGGGACCTGAACCAGCGGTGGAAATTCCACGTTCCTCGTGCAGGTCTAGTCATTTAAGAAAACAACCAGTGTTGACTTCCCTATTAAGTGTTACTCATTTAACGGCCCCCTTAAAGATGATAGGCCCAATCGGCCCACAACCAGAATTTTAACTTATCACATTCTTATTGATAGTCGTGGCTCGTACTATAGAGCCGGATAATTGATCGATGAATCTATAAACGCAGGAACCTGGACTTGATTCAAGTGGTATAGGAGCCTTTCCAGGACCTCCTCTAGGTCAACTCGGCCTTAAAGAAGTGCCCGGTTGGATGTATAAACATCAGGACTTGGCAGACAAAAGTGGCCGGGCATAGAGCTGGCCATATCATGCACACTTGCAGCGTCACCGCGGTGCTCGCTACAGAACTTACCGGCATGATCCCGGAAAATGCAGATGGTACACAGGAGGGCTTTTTCATATGTAGCGAGCAAGGTTTTGCAAATGTGTGTGTGGGCAAGCTTGTGTGCAATTATGGGCACAAACAAATGTGCTTGTACGTGCGCGCGTGGACGAGCAACCGTGCCGTTGTGCATGTGTGCTGCACGCGTACTGCATACTTCCTGCATGTGTGTGCACTGGGGCGTGTGAGCGAGCGCGTGTACGTATGCTCCACGTGCCGAGTGTGTGAATGAGTGCCTGTGAGCGAGCGTCTCATGTGTGTGCATGAGCAGATGGAAGGGAACATTCTTCGTGTACTGTATGTACTGTGTACACTGTATGTGCTGCGTCTGCTGCATGAGTGTACGTGAGCGAGCGTTACTGTATGTTGCACATGTGCTGCACATGTGCCGAGTGCGGTTGGGGGTTGTGGGAGGGGCGGCACCTCTTCCTGCAGCTCTGCGATTTGCTCGGTGAGGTCCCGGATGTGCTGCCGCGTGTCCGTACGCGTCAGCTGACCCGTCAGCTGACCCTCCTCGTGCTGGAAACACAATGCCATCATCAAAATCATGAATACCACCGTCACAAACTTAATACACCAATGTCGTTCATTGAACCAACGGAGAATCGACTGAGGCGCAAAGATAGGGCACCACGGTGGCTAGGAGATGTTAACTACCTCGCCTAGTATACAGGAAGTCGTGGGTACGATCCCAACCCTGACACCTGCTGCTGTATATTTGTCATTTGTGTTCTCCCCGTTGTCGTGTGGATTTTTCTCCGGGTTGTCGGGTTTCCCCCCCCACATTTAGGTTAGGTCGCTTCTGAAAAAAAGCTAGATCAGCTCAGTGGGGCCTTACCTGGTAAACAAATAAAAACATTTAAAATGAAAATTATTTCAAGGATCTATGTTGCAGAGATGACCTGGATGAGCTTAGTTGCATGCACTAGCTCGGAGGACGACATCACAAAGATTTGCATCTTGTAATGTATGTAGAACCTATTTCACACTATACGTAGCTCACCACGCTAAAGCGGAGGTGCGGGGCGGAAAACAACATACTAAACACAAAAAGCACCTCTAAAGAAATGAGTTTTGACACGAGTCAAAATTGTCTGCGGCACAGGACGCCGGTAAGAATGACCGGATATTCACCGACTCCGTGCGCACTTGTAAAGCAGCGAGCGAGGTGTCACGCTGCCATCCACCAGACGCGCCGTTCTCACGAGTCACCACAGAACGCGAGGAGCATGAAGGTGTGCAAGCGTGAAGGTGTGCAAGCGTGAAAGTGTGCAAGCATGAAGGTGTGCAAGCATGACGTGGGTGCTGACGGTGGCGTCGGTGGTGCTGCCGATGGCAAAGTATTGGGCAGGGTGGGCATGGTTGTGGTGATATTAATTTGACCGATTACAGCGGCGATGACTGCGGTGATGGTCGTAAATTGTGGTGGAAATTGCTGAAAATGTTACGACGATTGTTGTGGCCACTTGACTGTAGTGGTTGCGATTGTGGCGACGACAAATATGGTGAGTGATGACTGCGGTGAGAATTGATGACTTTACTATTGTGGTTGCGAATGTGATCGCGATTGTGATGATGATGGTGGTGGTGGTGCCGACTGCGGTCGCTACAATCGTGATGAGGCTTGTGGTGGCTCGGATTGACGTTACGACGACGAGGACGGTGAAGGTGTGGTGGACACCGGCGGTGCCGACCGTGGTGCCAAGCGCATCGCACCTGGATCTCCAGCTCTGCGATTCTCTGCCGGAGCTCGGCCACGGCCGCCAGGTGATCGGCATCGCGGAGTCGCGCCGACATCGCCTGCTCCTTGCTCTGCCGCCGTCGGCACCACAACGGGAGACACAACGATGCTCATCACCGCTCCCAACTCCGCAAGCACTTCCACCGCCGCACACCACCACACTACACTCTTCAGTTGTCGGACGGACGGCACCAAAATGTACTTGCACGCTCGAGTCCGATCTCCTTGCATCTGCCTCAATCCTCACTTTGTCGCTGGCTTCTATCAAATTTGATTGCAACAAAACACCCTTCAGTTGGAAAAAATATAAGATTCCTTGCAAAAGCTTTCTATTTAGTGTTTGAACATCTTAACACCTATATTTTGACACCTGATGATGATTGCTTGTGTTGCAGTCGAAACGTTGTGAGAATTTTTATAGTTTTATATTTGTATTATTTTATTATTTCCCTTCTACGTGACTTTACCGAAAGAACCAAGAATATGAATCCCTGCAGTCACGAAAGCTTTAAATTAAAATCTTAACACCTGTTTAATTGCCAGAAAGGGTAACACCTATTCTTATTTTTTGTATACTTTGATACTGGCAAAAAAGGTCCCACCTTTAAGTTGTATGGCGTTAATAGGGAGATGATGCTGTTTGGGTTACTTGTTAGCTTCACGAGTAATTTTTATGCCGAGCATCTGCTGTGTCTTGTGGAGCGCTTTGAGATCCATGAAAAAAGGCACTTTAGAAATGCAATTATTATTTCCCAGCACCTCCGAATAGCACGGTTAACTGCATGCAGTGCGAAAGAAGTTGACCTTTTTAATCACACGCGGCTGCCCGCATTCAACCACCCACACCACACGTGGCCAGCTCCTACCCCGACCCTCCTCCACTCTGCATTCCAACGGGTTCTCGGCGATGGTAGAGCCGCCTCCCGGGCCCCATTACCTAGCACTCGAGCTCACGCAAAGTATTCCCACCGCCGCTACCTGGCACTGGTGCCCCCGTGCCGCTTCCCACTACCTGGCACTGGTGCCCCCGTGCCGCTTCCCGCTACCTGGCACTCGCGCTCACGCCCCACGTCCCCGCTACCTGGCACTGGTGCCCCCGTGCCGCTTCCCGCTACCTGGCAATCGCACTCACGCCCCACGTCCCCGCTACCTGGCACTCGCGCTCACGTCCCCTTCCCAACCCCGCTACCTGGCACTCGTGCTCGGCCATGCGGCGCTTGGCGGTGGCGGCGGCGGCGTGCAGCTCGCTGTTCTCGCGAGTGAGCGCCGCGACCCGCTGCTGGCACGCGCTCAGCTCCTGCTCGGCTCGCCGCAGCTGCGAGCCCACCAGCTGGCTCTGCACAGACACACGGGGGGGGGGGGGGGGGTCAGCCTGCCTCGCAGACCACGCGGGGAAGCGGCTGGGAGCTGCTCTGCCTCTGCTCGCTCATCCCGCTTTATGTATGTTGCACTTCTTTCGCGCCGCACGTCGACCAACCATGCTAATTTAAATTACTGGGTAATCGTGACTCCCACGATGAAGCGACTCCACCTTCCGTGATATCAGGCTTGGTTTAATAGCCCCCCTGGTTACATTTAGAAAACTATCTGTTCAACATAAGTCTCTGTCCACATGCGTTTCTTGTTCCTTCACTTTACTGAAACATCAACATTTCTTTCTCCAGGTTTTCCCCATCACACCTAAAGCTGTGCATCCAAAACGCCTTTGGGTTCCGTCTTTCTGACACAGCCTTTCTACCAGTCTCGAGATTGCCATCAGCCAGCATATATTTAAGGCTGGTTAAGGCATACGAGGGAGATGGTGTGGTCAATGTCGCACCCAGTGTTGATTTTTTACACACTGCACCAGACACTCATTTAAGGCCTAGTTGACCAAGGAAAGGTCCAGGAACAGAAACAGATACCACTTATAACTGATGGGAATAGGTCTATGTTGGGCAGACTTAATGATAACCACAGCAGCTGTATGAACCACTGTCCAAAGCCTCACCCACTTCCCCTCGATATCAGGCGGGAGGGGAGGAAATTGCCAACCCCAACTGCAAGCGATGACTACATTTCTGACTTGCCACTCTCATCAGCTGTTCGAGACCAGGCTATTGTGGGTTTTAACGGGGTCCTAGATGAATGCCCACCCTCCCAGTAGATCAATGGCATGTGCACGTTGGAGATAATAAGCTGACGGTCAGGGGCCAGATCAACTCCATGACAGGTCCTGGTTTCAAGGACTTGGGCCCGCATACACTGTTCCATCACGAATGTAGTCTAGCAAATGTTCTTGCTTGGACTCTGTGTGCATCAATGAAGTTGTGTGGATGCACCAGTAATGGAATAGCATGCTTGTAATTACAGGAGCACGGGCAGGCAGTAACACAGGCCTAGCAGCCTCTTACCATTATTGTTGAGCTGATCAGGCTTATGCCTTCCAATCACACTCGATCAAATGCTAGCGTCACGATTCACTCGCAGAGACACACATCATCACACAGAGAAATGCACATAAACTCTCTCAAAACAAAAACAAACTCAAACAGACAAACAAAAACACACACACACTCACATACCAACGCACACAGACACACAGATGCACAAATAGACACACGTGGAGACACAAAAAAGACAAATATCGCCTGTATAGCTTCAACAGACTTTTGGGGAAATGCTGTTAACGAGCACCGATGAAGGCTGGAAAGGCACGTGATAATGGTCAGTGGTGTTGGTGGCTATGAGCGGGAATCGAATATGAGTCACCAGGTTCCAAGTGCAGTGCACTAAGCGCGCCACTACCGCTTACCCAGACACACAAAAAGACAAAGATCCCCCATATAGACTGTTGGGGCAAGTGCTGTTAGCGAGCACCTATGAAGGTCGGCATGGGACATGAGGGGTTGGGTGGCCAGCACCACGCCCGGCCGCCTTTGTCTCCCTAGTGGCGATGTTTACACAACGCACCAGGTACTCATTTGATGTCGATTCGACCTCGGGGAGGCCCAGGAACGGTTCAAATAATGCTCATCTGGTGTTAGCCGTGAGCGGGAATCGAACTCGGGTGGCCGGGTTCGAAGCGCAGTGCGCTAACCGCTACACTACCGCTCCCCCAAACCCAGACAGACACGCATGCAGGCAGGCAGACAGACACACACACACACACACCTGTGTCTGTAACTCCAGCACGCGGTGCTTGGTCTCACTGAGCTGTGCGCGGGTCTCCCCCTCGCGAAGCCGCACCGTCATGATCTCCGCCTGCAGCTCGCCCAGCGCACACTTCCCACGCACGGACGTGCGGGACACGTGCCTCTGGCAGCAGCACACAGTTGCATACACACACGCACGCCAATCAGAATACAGCATGAACATATCAACACTAATTGGCGGATAACACCACATATATATAGAGGAACCCAGAGCTTGGGGGGGGGATTTGGTGTCCAACTGCTGCTTTCCGTGCCTCCGATTAGCACGGTGGGGTACGTACGGTGTGAAGTTCAACGTAAAGTACATACATTCCCGCTTGTCTGCGGTTTTTCGCACCCCCCCCCCCCCCCCCTCCCGAGTCGTTCTCTCTTCTCTCTCGGGGTCTCTCGCTCATCGAAAGCTAGCGAATACTGTGTGTGGAGCCGTGTTACAAGTCTAATTTCTATCATCATCATTATTATAGAACCACACGTTAATCAACAATGGAGAGAGTAGTGAACCCCGGTGAGCCGGATTTCACACGTAGCTGGACACGGTCGGGAAACAAAAACACCCCATCTAAAAGGCATAGAAAATGCAAAAAAATTATAAAATAGATACTCTATACTTCGATATATATGTAACATATAATGCATAATGCACGTGTTGTCATGTGCATGATGTGTAACATAAGTAGTTGCCATAATGTGGTAATTTTTTTAAGGCAATACGTCAGTAATGGTAGGGCATTGTGGGGAGGGACGATAGGGGGCGGGTGGACACCGCTACAGTGCTGTACAGCACACATTACGAAAGTACCCTGGTCATTTCGATCTGTACACACAGGCTATGACAAAAGCTCTCCCGTCTAGCCTCCGACAGACTGTTGGGGCAAGTGTTTTTTCGCGAGCACCTATGAAGGCCGGCACGGTACGCGAGGGGGTGGGTGGCCAGCACCACGCCCAGCTGCCTTCATCTTCCCAGTGCTGACATTCAACAAGCAGCAGCAGCTACCCATTTAAGGCCGAGCCGACCTGTATACTAAGACTCGCACACACACCACGCGTACTTCACGACGGTCACTGCATCGCGCGCTTTCAGATGCGCTCCTGCGGACATCTGGAATGCTCTTCCTTCTGAGATTAGAAAGCTACTGGAGCTACTATGCACTTCTAAATTTAGGTTCTAAACTCATTTCTTGAGAAATGCTTTCTGTGTTTAGTTTACCGTCCTTCCCCCGCATCCTTGATTAGCACGGTTGGCTACGTAGAGTGCAAAAGAGACATCCAACATACATACATAACGTGTTACACACATATACGGAACATCAGTACACACAGTGTTTACTTGCACAAACGAGCGAAGTGACGTGTCCCCTCTGATCCCCCTCCTTGCCCCCCCCCTCCTCCCGTTTCCCGTACCCCCTCTCCGGACCCCCGGGGTGCTCACCTGCCAGGCGTCCTCCAGGTCGCGCACCTGCTGATGCAGCTGCTTGAGCGAGGTGAGCGCCTCGGCCTCGCGGATCTTCACGGCGATGAGCTCCTCCTGCAGCCGCGCGACGTTGCTCTCGTCCGGCAGGGAGCTACAGCGCTGGGAGACGGAGAGAGCAGAGCGCGAGACAATGGGCAACGCGAGAGAGACGGGCAACGTGCAAGACGGGCAATGTGGCCGTCTCGCGACTGGCTGCCCCGCCCATGCTGTTGACGCTGCACAAGCTCTCCTCCTCCCAACTCTCATCCCCCACCCACTCACTTTGGAAACCCCTAGAAGCAGTTGCATTTGGAGGCTTGCCCCCCCTCTTTTCTCTCTCCACCTGATGAAGACTGCTTGTGTTGCAATCGAAACGTCGTGGGGTTTTTTTTGCTTTTATTATTTTACATTTATTATTTAAAAAATTTTTGCATTATTTTTATCTTCTATCTACGTGACTTTACCGAAAGAACCAAGAATATGTGTTAATAGCTATGATGTGGTCAGTGCACATATTTTGGCAGTTGAATTTACATGCACGGCTGCATGGGTCACACGGAGACTTGGGGTTTGCAGGTTCCAGTGAAAGCGGCAATGTATCAACGAACCGCAGTTCGATCCAATTGGCGCCAGATTGCGAAGTTGCTTTGTTATCTTCACCGAAAACACAGTTTCTATGTTTCGCAGGGCACAGGGACGTCCGAGAAACTGAAGTGCTCAGCGCGATAACGCACATTGCAAAGAGTTTTACCTCGGAGCTTTGGACAGTAAAGCTCGCAGCAAACCTGCCATGTAAATCGCAGGCGCTGCACGCTGAAAGTCGTGCCAGTGCCTGACCTCACAAAGCCAATCCCCACCTTGAACCCCTCTCCTCCTCCTAAAAGCACAAGGTCGGGGGGTGAGTGGGAGAAGAGGTACGGCAGGACAAACACACACCGCTCACTGGCTCACCTTCTCCATACCAATGACCTTCTCCTGCATTTCGTGCAGTGCAGACTGAGCCTCGGCCTCCTTGAGCCGAGCCATCACGAGCTCCCGCTCGAGCCCAATCACAAACTCTTCCGAGTAGCGGCTGCCCGAGCCCTGCAGGGGGCACGCGGTGCAGTCAACGCAGCCGCGTTCACCGGCGAACAACACCATCCACTGCTGCACACGAAAGCCTCCCCCCAAACCATGTAGCCATCTTTATATATATATATATATAGGTCAGGGCCGGGAGATAACACCAGCCCTGTTATATGCCCTCCAAAGCATGTTCATCACATGTATGGCTCAGTTTTGGCATATTCTGAATTCAGTAACTGGTGACGTTGCTGAGACCAGCGACTCTCTGATGAAACTTCATCACAGCGGGCTGAAACCCAGACGGTAGTCTTGCGTCACCTCGGTACTCCGACAGGGCCCTTACGCGGCCATCGAGTGAGCAGGGCACCCGGCGGTGGCGGTGGTCGTTACCTTCTCAGCGAGCAGCTGCCGGAGGGTGGTGTGCGCTAGAGCCAGCTTGTCGGCCACCGTGGCATTGTGGGCGCGCAGAGAATCCACCTCACGGCGGAACTGCATGTTGTCTTCCGCCTCCTGGGCACGCGTCACCTGACCCTGGGTTGGAGTAGAGAGAGGGGGGAGGGAGGCGAACGGCACTAAGCTGGAAGCAATGTCAGGTTTGCAGGCACAGCGATGTGGGCAGCAGTCATTAAAGAAAGACGGAACCCACAACACAAGTAGATTATGCCGTCGCTGGTTAGCCAAGCTCCACAGCCTGCAGCACCAACATAGCACCCTGTAGTGGCATCAGAATATGAAATAATAATATTTTTTATTCATAGTAATAAGGATGAGGAAATTGGTCCTGCGCACAATATTTCACGGACATGGATGACCACAACTCTTGAGGTACGGAGCCAAGCTCGGTGTCGCCCGAAAGCCAGGTGGTGGGGCCTCTAAGAGGCCAAGGTCTGTGAGCGTCTATAAAAATTCGGGTGGATTGAACTCTGCGGCGAATGTGCAGTGAGACAGATGGCCGCGTTCCAGAAGGGTGGGGGCGGCCATTGATAAATCTATCAGAATATGTATTTATACTCGAGAAATCCGATGAGCTATGAAGCTCTTCTTCATAGATGTCCTCTAAAGCATCAGACTGCTACCCTTTTCAAAACAATAATGACAATGTATAATTTGTGAAAACATCTTTCGTTTAAAATTCATTCCCATTTATGATTGAATGCAGCCGGCACCAGGGTACAATCACACGCACAGCTGGATGTGCCCGTTGGAAAATAGCGATGGACGCTCGCACGTCGCGAACAGACCAGGCTTGCACCTCAAGCACAACCAAATAAACTCAACTAAGCAAGCAAGGCGCCACACCGTGTGTGTGTGTATACGATGGTGAACTTCTTTCGCACCGTACGTAGCCAACCGTGGTAATCGGAGGTGGGGAAAGGACAAACTGAACACAAAAAGCAGTTCCAAAGAAATTAGTTTTCAATTAAAACATTTTTTCAACGTACCTGTATGAGCCTGTCAGCCAGCGCTGCACTCTCCTGGAGCGGGGGGGGTGGGGGGAGGGGGGTCAAACAACAGCCGTGAATTCGGGGGCCGGTCCAAGCAACTCGACACATGGCCTCGCATTCATTCGGAGTTTCATCGCGAATAAAGCCACATTGAAAAGAGAACATCTTAGAAGTTTCCGAACAATATTTGAAGTTTTCTCTACACGCAGCGTGCCGAGTTCCAAGCCTAAGGCCCAGCGTACGAGAAGGCGCGCTCCCCAAACTCAAAACTTATTTATTAAACGCCGTCTGCAGAGCGAAGACCGGCCCGTGATTCGAGGTCTGATATGGCTCGGAGTAGTTTTGCACAAGTAGAATGAACATTTGTTTACACAGAGGCCATGTGCATTAATCATCATCACGATCCATGGGCAGATAGCCCCGTAGGTGTCCACTGCACATTGCACGTGATTCGTTTTCACTTCCCTCTGTCTTGTGGCAATATGCTCAAGTAGTGGCCACAACTTTCTGGCACCGATCTCTTATGTCGTCGTCAAGTCATTCTCATTTAGGTCTTCCTCTCTCTCTCTCTCCGGTTCCTTCGATTTTTTTAAACAACACACTTGCACATTTTCCTTTTGTTGTATATCCTACATGTGTATCCAGTGCCAGTTTTCTTCTCACGTGTGCATTTATATACAGAGTTTATACACTATCCGGGAGTGCACTGGGAGCCAGTATAACTGTCGAAGAAAACCCAGCCAGTCAGCGGTGACGGACACCCTTAGCGCTGCACCCAGTGTCTTCCTGTGCACGTTTGTCATGGTTCACTCACGTGCGGCAACTGCTGTGCACGTGTAGGTGATAATAGTGTGCGTGCGCGAGCGAGTGGCGATGCTGCTACCTTCTCCAAGTTGTCTATTTTCTGCCTCAGCAGCCGATTCTCCGTGCGTAATTTCTGTGGGAACAGAAGGAGGGAGGCAGGGAGAGAGGCAGGGAGGGAGGGAGGCAGACGGACTGAGACAGCTGAGAGAAACTCGAACACTGCATGGCTGGAAGAGACCGTGTGGCTCAGAGTCAGAGCCCTGGGCCAGCAACGCTGAGATTCTAAGTTTAAACTGCATTCTCAAGCGCAGGGGAGTTGATCGTCTCAGCTCAGTCACCCCTGGACAACAAAAAAACCCGATCACATTAAATTTGGTCCGTCACTTAAATAAAGCATTGCAGGTGTGAAGCAAAAAAAAAATGATGGCTTGAATTGCCATCAAATAAACACCCTTTGCAAGACAAGAGAATTCACGAGTAGTTGTGTAATGTCAGTTGTTGCAGGCCACGCTGCTTCACAAAGCAACACCTTGTGGCTTGCACCCGAGTGAGTGAAAAGTCCCCAAGGGTACAAATGGCTGTGCATTACCTTGATTTCAACCTGTTCCTCCATCTCTTTCGTTTTCAGAGCCATGTATTCCTTTTCCAACCTCATGTGCCACACACACACACAACAAAGACAGCCTTAACAGAAGACTGCTGGGGCACGAGGCGGGTGGGTGGCCCAAACCACGCTGCACATCAGCTGGGTAAGTGACATCGCAGAATACAGCAACGAGCAGTGGAGTAAAGTAACAAAAATATATATACAGTGTAGTTTAATTCTTTGGGATGCAGGCATCGCAGGCGGACCCAGCAATTACTGCCCATCGCTTCCTTTGCGGGGAGGAGGTGCGAAATGGAACGGATGGGTAACTTGGGGAGGCAGCCCCAATGCACAGAGGCGGCAAGGGGGCAGGAGCAGCAAGGAAGGCCGAGGGCTTTTAAGAGAGGAGCCAGTCCCGGCGAGCGCGTTACGCCCGTGCGCTGGCTCTGGCGAGCACGTTCAGCGGTGCACACGCTCTTGGGAGACTCACTTCTTGAGGCGCTTCGGGTTGTACTTGACCTGCGTGGCCGCGGCGATGAGCTTGTCGGCACAGCCGTCCCATCGGTGGGGAATCACCTTTTGAAAAAGCTGCTCGTACAAAAGACAAAGATCGTCCCGCCCCTCCCTTAAAATTCAGAGGCAAGTGATTATGCACAACCCTGCCAAGTCACGCCCTTGCCCCCCCCAGTTTACAGAACATTCACTCAGCTGGCCGGGTATAGAATCACCTCCCTGACACATTGTCGGCGAAATCACCGATTCTGGTCTCCAGGCATTCAAATGCCGAGCACATGGACATCTCCTAACTTCACCGCACGCCTTGTAGAAGTGAGTCTTTGAGCTGCAGTGAACCCATTGATTATGCCGATTAGATGTATTCATGTCCAATGGCTGTTGTTCACAATTGCACGCGGTAAAAAAAATAGGGCTACCTAGCGACCACCTTGCTAAGATCGGCATGGCACGCGAAGGGATGGTTATGGCCAGTACCGCAGAAGAGGTTGCCTTCATCCCCACACGGCCGATGTTATTTGGCACGCAGCGTCAGCTACTCATTTAAGGCTGGGTTATTTTGGTGGCATCATTTTCCCGGGGTGGTGTCTGCACATGATAAGAAATGCTCTGCCACCTGTGGAGTTCTGAAATAACATTTCTAGGTCTCGGTGACAAAGATCCACCGTATAACCTTGAACAAACTATTGGGGCAAGTGCTGTTCGCGAGCACCTATCAAGGCATGCACGGCACAAGAGGGGGTGGGTGGCCAGCACCACACCCCGCCGCCTTTGTCTCCCTAGTGGCGATGTTTATGTACCACACGAGGTCGACCTAGGGGAGGCCCAGGACCGGTTCAGATAATCGTCACTGGTGTTGGCCTTTAGCGGGAATCGAACTTGGGTCGCCGCGTTCGTAGCGTAGCGCATTAACCACAACACCACCACTCCCCACCAGGTCTCGTAACACGAAGCCATCAACAAACCTAGAAGATAATGGAGATAAGTAATTAAATGAAAAATCAACATACGTACGAATTGGTCATAATTCAACCCTGCCCAATTAGCTTCCCTTGCCTCTGCTATCCTAAATATATAGGTACCCTCATTCAGAAGGCAGCTTCTGATTCATGTGGTCAGAGCACTCGACTCAACAACCGTGAGGTCGGCAAATTCAAATCTGGGCAGGGGTCAACCGAAGCAATCCTCTGCGTGCTGGTCACGACGCGTTGTGCACGCTGCTAGCTGCTCCACCTCCGTCTATGTAGCCTGGGGCACGGAGGGGAACGTGAAGCACCACACCAGAAGCACTCATTTCTGTAGCTCTGGGCCGGGGTCCTTAACTCAGACTGAATATATAGCGTATACATAGACATGGCAAATCCACTGCTGAATGATGGCTTCACCAACCTTCCCCCTCCCATCTATCATACACGCATCAATAAAGTAAAACAAATGTTAATGACACTGAGGTGTTTTGAAGCTTGTCTAACTTCAGGAACCCGTACTCTTAGGTCTGATCGTGTCCGCGAGCACAAGTCAGATCTGAAACACGGCAGAACTGATTCTTCTGCCGTTGCCGATCATTGCTACAACTCGGTGGGCTCTCACGAATTGTCTTTTCCGAGACCAAGGTTCTCTGCAAACCTCCCGGCTACCATCAAAGGTTTGTACACGAAGCCATACAAATATACAAACACAGACATAATTTCAACCGTGATGATGGGTACAAACTTAGTAATCATTGGAAAGATGTTATCAACCACGCAAAAAAGACTTAATTACACTTTTTTGGACCATCTTATCTGACAGGCACTATTTGACTTTACTTTACCGAGTGTTAACATTCCCAGTTATTTTTTTAACAGTACTCTCTTTATTGTTCAGCCAGCATTGGTATAAACATGGGCATTTTCGTTCTTTTGTCTTTCATGTGTATCAGGCCTCCCCTCCCCCTCTCTGCCCCATGTGTTGAGCACTCCGTGCTGTCTTTGAGCCCCGCCCCCCTCCCTCCCGATACGTTTCCATTCATTGGCTACCACATTCTGATGAGCCCCCCCCTCTCCTCCCCCCTTCAACTTGCTTATAAGGGATTACATCTTGAATCATTGCCTCACTTGATGCAGCTAATTCGGCTGTGACGGTCCCACCTGATGACGGAGACTTGTGTTGCCTCCGAAACGTCGTGATTTTTGTTTTATTTTATTTTATTTTCATTAATTTTGATGTTTTACCTACGTGACTTTACCGAAAAAACCTAAGAGTATGAATCCTTGCAGTCACGAAAGCTTCAAATCTAGAATTCAGGAACCCGCTTTCTGTGCTACCTGCAGCATGCCCTCCATGTCCTGTGCGAGCAGCTCATCCTGAAGAGCCGAGAGGATGGCGACACCCACCCGGAAAACCACCTCCAGGCCCTGCAACGTAACAGCACCACCAGCAACATTAGCATGGTCACTCACATCAGCATATACTCCATAACCACATAAGGAACAGCAAATATTCCATAACCACCAACAACAGCCACCATGCGCCAATAAGTGGCAGTATCTTCACCACGGTGCTTGTGCCAGGCCAGGTGCACTCTGAGGCCACATGAAGTGTTGAAGGCTCACTGACAGGAGGTCATGGGAAAGACCCAGGTGCCATGGATTTATGGAGATGACTGGCACATGCACCACCTGTGCCCCCTACTGTGCCAACTTACTGTATTTTAGTCGCCTGGTGTTCCGCTCAAATTTGTGAGGGTCACTCCTCTGCCCTCTGCTGTTGCTGGAGGTGACTGCTTCTAACTACCCAGTAACGTCTTTCACAAGCCTCCTCCATAAGGGCCGATCTTGGCACCGCTGGTATCAGTCTTTGGAAAGTCCACTCAGCTCCAAATCCTCCTGTAACGCATCAGTCCATCTCTTCTCCAGCCTGTGCCACTCCTTTTTAGCCCTCTCTATCTGGGCAAATAGAAGCTGCTTGGGCATGCAGTGGCTAGGCATGCAGTGGCTAGGCATGCAGTGGCTGGGTATGCAGGTTACATGACCCAGCCAACGCAACATTGTCTGCCGGAGGAGCTCACCGATGGGAATGTGTCCAGATCTTTCAAGGATTTGTGAGCTCTTCACAAATTCCAGACTGGTTATACCCAGGATGGATTGTATGCAGACCAGTCTTAATGCTTTAAACTGGTGCAGATGTTCTATCAGAAGACCTGGAGCTTGTGACAAAAAGATGCCACCCTGCTGATTCGGAGAGAAACCTCTGCTGCCAAACTGGAGTTGGTATAACCACACGACCCAGGTATGGAAACTTCTCCACAACTGCCGCATCACTCATGGGGGGGGGGGGGGGGGGTTGAAGGGGTGGACTATTGGATGACACAAAATACCCAGGCCGGTGCTAAATTTTGGTGGAGCTGATGGTAAGATTCCACCTCTTAGTGGCACGCTCCAGGTCTAGCAGCAGCGCCTCGCCAACTCCTCCTCTGAGTAAGCAGCAACCACTAGATCAGCGTACATAACGTGGTTGACCAATAGTGAGCCATTCCTTGACCGTATCCGGGCATCGATCAACCACCCATTGTATCTGTACCAAACATACATTACTCTGGTAAAACCATGCAAAGCTTCTCCAACTACGTGGTCGAAGAAGATGGAAGATACTGTGGGAGCCAGATGACATCCCTGTCGCATCCCAACTTGAACAGGAAATTACTGACTCCCGACCATTACCCGGGCCTGCCCACCATAATGAAGGTCCCTAATAATTGCGAGTCAGGGACCCTGAAAGCATGAAGAACAACCCAAAGTATTGAAATTACATACACCTCCACTGTAGCAGACAGATAAAGAATATGGCATGCATGCAGGACCGGTCCAGAGCTGAAACCACAAAGGGTCTCCGTAAGCCTTTCCTCAGCATACCTGGCAAGGCAATGTTGAATAATCCTTGCCAGGACCTTTCCCAGCACACTGAAGAAGGAGATGCCCCTGTAGTTGTTACAATGAGTACCGTACATTCGCCCTTCTTAAAGAGGAGGACCACCATGGCATCCGTCCAATGCTACGGAGCCGATCCTGTGGTCCAGACAGTTGTGAAGTCATCTAGGACAGTCTGCACACAGACCCTCCCTCAGCAGTGCACTTGGGAGACCATCTCTGCCCAGCGCTTTTTCAGGTCTCAGACTCCAGATCGCCCTCGTACCTCCTCAATAGATGGCACCTCATCCAGCCACTCACAGGGGGTGACTACTTCTGTCAATAATTGAGGCACCGCAGCCCAAGCAGGGTCGTCCCCACCTTGCCTCATGACGTTATTTGGGCGGAGGGAATTTCCCTCACCCAAGACCTCACAAATGCTCCGTAAACCTATACACCTGTTCCTATGAGTCAGAGATTGGATGACTATTCTTTCCCTTAAGGATGGTGATAGGTGTGGCGCTGTAGATTACTTTTTGATGCAGTGATAGTGATTTGTAGTCGCGGGCTACTGAGGCAGATTCCATCTCCTCAGCAACCCACGACCACCACTCATCCTTGTAGCACTACACAGCTCTCAGAATCTCTGAGTGAAGGCTGCGGTAAGCCTCCTAATTTTCAAACATGGGATGTTGCAGATGACGGGAGTGGGCCTGTCAATTTCTCTCAGCTAGCCAGAAGATGTCCTCCTTCAGTCAGGGTCTCTGGGGAGGTCTGGACTGCAAACCCAATCCGGCCATTACAGCTTCATTAGCCCAAGTCTTCAATCTTTTTTTTTATTGGGTGCAATTGTGAACAATAGCCAAATCAGACATGAGTACATCTCATCGGCATAATCATTGGTTCACTGCAGCTCACCCATTTCCCCTCGGCATCAGGAGGAGGGTGAGATGATGCCAACTCCAGCTGCAAGCGATGATGAAATTCTCACTTGCAACTTTCGTTAGTTAGCTGAAACCAGGTCATGGTGGGTGTTAATGGAATCCTAGGTGGAGCCCACCACCGCACTGGAAGAATAGCAGGCGCATCTTGCATGTGACAAGCTGATGGTCAATGGCCAGATAAAACTCCACAGTGGGTCCTGGTGTCAAAGACATGGGACCGCATTCGCTATTCAGTCACTATATAAATCAGATGTTCTTGCTTGGACCCGGCGAGCATCCTTGAAGTTGTGTGGATGTGTCGATGTTGGAGCAGTGTATTGGTGATTACAAGCACATGGGCTGCACAGAAATCTAGCATCCTCCTAATATTGTTATTGAGCTGCTCTGGCCAAGACATTCCAATCACTCCAGCCTAGGTGCCTGCACCATGACCCGCTCAGGCATTACAGTCACCCAACAAGATGACTCTCGCAAGGGGCCTCATTAGCTAACACCTGTGACAGGAGGTCATAGAAAACATCTGAATCACCAGCCTTGCCTGCATTCCTCTACCGATGTTCATCTTCAATGGAGGCATAACCAACCACCACCATTCCTCGCCTCCCATTGATGGGGAGATAAGCCCATAGTAGCATACAACTCGCAGCTTTTCACAGCTATACCGCCATGCTCCAAGTCCCCTTCATTCACCACCACTCATACCCGCACACACTCAATAACAACACCACCACCACCACAAAGATCACCATGACTCACACCAGCCAGCACTTCATAACTACTGCTACTACTATCATCTGCATCACTATCAGCACCATAACAACACCAATCAATACAATCACCACTAACACAATCTTTACGACCACCATCAACAGGCTGTGTGCGTGTGTCTGCGTGAGCAAGTGCATGAGCATTTCGGTGCATTGGCATGCGATGGTGCATGTATGCACGAGTGCACATTTGTGCATGTCCATGTACGTCTGTGAATGTGTCCATTTACTCGTACGTATGTGACTGTGTGTGTGTGTGTTGGTCAGTGTAAGTTCAAATGCGTGTGTGTGTGTCGCGTTAGCGCAGTGATTAGTGCGCTGTGCTATAAACCCGATATCCTGTTTTCAATTCACACTCACGACCAACATCGGTGAAAATATCGGAACATATCCTGGGCATACCCTAGGTGTGGTGTGTAAATATCAGCACTTGGGGAAAAAAAAAGTTGGCTGGGCATTGTGCCTGACCACCCACCCCTTCGTGTGCTGTACCGGCCTTCATGAGGTGCTCACTAACAGAACTTGCCCCAACAGTCGAAGGTTAGAGGGGGAAACTTTGTCTTTGCGAGTGAGTGCGATTGCTGTGTGCGAGCCCCACCTCGCACATGAACCAGTCGAAGATGCGAGCGGCGAGCGGCAGCGGGAAGGTGGTCAGGAACACGGTGAGGAACCAGGGAGACGCGAACATGGAGGTGTGCACACTGTGCGCGCTCAGGTGTGCGTGCAGCTGAGACAGCTGATCCTGCAAGCCCATATGCGCACGCACAGGTACACGCCAGCAAGCGGTCATTACACGATTTAGCTCTGAAAGGCTCTTTTGGAACCAACGCAAAACAAAGTCAAGCACAAGCCACACGTCACACGTCATCCCGATCCAAATGAGCATGGGGCAATGCTCGCCGACATGAGTGGATACAAGCTAGCAACGGGAATTCGGTATTCCTACAACAGGGGCCAGTTTATCCAAAGGAAAACTACTACTGACTTCCCACAAAGTGCAGTATGTTTTTCTGAGAGAGGAGAATGATTGGCTGGACCGACCTCTGCCAGGATTACACAATTAGTCCCCACCGTTGAGACCGTCCACCTGTGAATGTAACAATAACAACATGTCCAACTTGTAACGTGCCGAAGCACAGTAGTCGTTCGCTCTCGAAGACGGAGAGCGATTCGGAGGCGTGAAACACCACAGACGAGCGGGAAGGTAGCAACCACACAGGTAAGCCTGCACCCCCTAGCTCTGCGGTCCTCTATATATGAAGGTGTTCTCGGTCAATTGATGAGTGTTTAGGCGTTCTAGTCCATGCTCAAGACTTTCATCACCTCTGCCTCTACAAGGCCGCAACGTCTTCGCTCACACCTCACCTCTCCATCGTCATCTCCGTTCCCTCTCTGCCCCGCAGCTTCCCACCACCTCTCTCCTTCCCCTCCGATGCGAATTTTTTTTTTCCTTTCCGGATTAATGTTTAGCTTTAAATAACAATAATAAATCAAATGCATATCGCGCCTTTCGTCAAAGCGCCCTTCCACGGCGACGTACAATGCCTCTTCCACAACACCACCATCGCACTGAACTTGACATAAATTGTGCATTCGACCTCAGAGCAGGTTTTAAGTTCTTACCTAAAACTAAGCAAAGAAGAGGTTCTTTCTAGATTTGAAGCTTTCGTAACTGCAAGGATTCATACTCGGTAAAGTCACGTAGGTAAAAAATAATACAAATAAAATAATAATAAATGAAAATAAATCAATTAAATCACGACGTTTCGAAGGCAACACAAGTCTCGTCTTCAGGTGGGACGTCACAGCTAAAATTACTGTATCAAGTGATTAATTTTATTTTCATTTATTATTTTACTTTTATAATTTTTTACCTACGTCACTTCACCGAAAAAACCTAAGAGTAAAGACTTTCTTTGTTTAACAATCATATGCGGTCCATGCACAGAGCAGTTCATAACCCTCCGTGCAAACCCCTAGCCATATATATTTTTGATATACAAGCATTTGTTTTCGTCATTAACAAACCCGGAATACAGTGGGAGTTGCAAAAACAAGAGATGACGTATTACTAGCTCAACGTAACGCACCCTCAACACGAGAGAGCGATCGAGAGCGTCCAAGCTCACCAGTCTAGCGAGAGAGGGGTAACGAGCGGGAGCGGTGCATTCCGACGTGAATCTTTAAGAACCCTCCTCTTCTTCAAGCCCCATTGATATGTCCACGTCCTGTATTTGTACATTGCCTTGAGATGCAGTCACATTTAATACCCTTCACTAGTACAAACGGTATCCTACTGTACCATATCGACAGGCCAGGCACAGTCTCTCTCCCCCTTAATCCCTTGCTGTCCATGTTATGGTTACAAATTGTGAATTAATTGACGTGGTTTAAAGTCATTGGATGGAACGAATTTAATAGAGTTATACAGCTGTATCAAGAAAAAATGAGTTTTTTTTCTGATCCTAATGGGTTTAATGATATGTGTCCGGTTTCAGCGAGTGTAATGAGCTTGAATTCACTTTGGATGGATTATCGAAAATTATTCTCCAATGACCTTTCTGCGCTTCTAATTGATCCGTCCAGTTTGGGTATAAAAATACATGCCGGGTTATTTATTATTTATACACGGGCAAAGGGGCTCACTGCGACACTAAAGTGTGTGTTGCAGGGGAGACCAGCCAAAACACATCGTGTCAGTAACGTACGATGTTCAACATTAACACAAAAAAGTTAACTACCGAGCGTACAAATGAACAATAATTATCTACACTGCTGGATGACGGCCTCCCAAGACCATGTTGATGACGGGGGCTGTTTGACCATACTTCACCACCTTGATCAGTGAGGATTGGTGAAGGCAGGGACCCAGCATCGGTTCAGGTACCAGTGGCCACCGATGTTAGCTGTGGCCAGGAATAAAACTCACAAGTCGCCGAGTTTTGTAACAAAACGTCGTACGAATTATGATTACACACAGCACCAAGCTGATACATCACCGAAACTAATTTACATAACGCAGTTAAACACGAAAGCACATTAACCATGTGCAAGCAGGCAATACAGTTAGACGACTGGCAGGTCTTGTATGGTGAGGTAAAGTGTGGGTACTCCCACCTCTTCCCAGATATCTGGCCAACGTGGAAGAGAAGGCCAAAGAATACCTTCTAGAGGGGCTCTCTAGAGCTCCCTCTAGTGGCGGTCCTTCCGCTAGCAGTGGCGTGATCGAGCACTTGCAGGGCTGCACCTAAATGGGAGCAATGCGCCAGTTGTTGGCGGTGCAACGGAGCCTCCCGGGGTCCCCTCGCGCGCCCGGGGGCTCCTCGTGTGCTCGAGGCCCTCACCTGCATGAGGCTCTCGATCTGGTACATGCACAGCCCCAGCTCGGCCATGCTGGGCTTGAAGAGCTCACGCAGGCGGTAGTCGTGCATGAGGCGGATGAACACGCAGAAAGCCTCCTCCTCCGGCATCTATGGGGGCGACAAGTGTGGGATGCGGGGGACGCGGGGGAACGTGGACAGGGAGACAGAGGGAAGCAGGGACAGGGGGGCAGGGGGACACCAGTTCACACAGACATCAGGCAAGCACAATTTATTTACAAAGGGCACTGTATATGTAGATAAATAAAACAAACTTTCATTAATCGCTCTGCAAAATATATTTTATTTATATAATTACCCATGTCTCACAGCGACGCACGAGCTTTTATACTTGTTGTGTTACGCAGCCAATGTAGTCCAGAATGCCGCTGACCAGACCTCAGGCCCTCACCCACAGACGGCTCCCAATCCAATCCCACATCATCAATTACGATCACCCTTCGTGAATACATCTCCCGGGATCATGGGCACTTATGACAATGTGGGAGAAAACACCAGCCTTTCTGCTGGGCGGCGAGGGGACACATTGCCAGGTAGCTCAACGCTCACACCCCCCACGTCATCCTCCTCACCACCAGGGCTCGTCAATTGTTAAGGTAAATCGTCATCAGTGTGTGCACCTGCAGATTGGCAACAGGCCACGTGCTGGGTCCTTGAGTTGTATTGGAAGTTGAGCTGTACGTGTAACCAATTATCTGGTGATGATGCCAGTGGTGCACAAGCGCAAATAGCACTGGGCCTTTGAGCATTATGCAGCAAAAAAACTATCAGTGGTTCCTGAAAAACTGAAAACATGATCCTCTTGTCTGAAGATCTGAGCAAATGTGACCAACTGACAGCAGCAGCAGAAGTGACGATGCAGTGAAAGACAACTGTGGTTCTTAGCCTTGAATGCAGATGTGCACCCCTTTGGTTCTCAATAGTAAAACAATTTATCTTAATAAATACATAGGTTTCATGAAACAAAGCAGTTGTACTTACGTGCCCTTGCTTAATTTGGGTTTCGATGATTTACCTTCTCCGAAAATCTCGGCCAACTCTCACACCCCCAGGGGGTGCATGCACCCCACGTTAAGAACCGCTGCTGTAGACCGATGGACGACTGCAGACGGTGGGGACTACTTCAGATTGACAACTGCACTCTCCTTGCTGTTGAATTTCTTGCTTGTTAAGCATGAGGCAGGCGGTGTTGACCCCAAATCGTTGTCACGGGGGAGCAGGGATTTTCAACACGCACGTCACCGTGCACCGGACTCGTCAATGACGACGGATTATATCGCTCACGATAAATGCATCTAATTGCGCGAGATGACAATTGATTGTATGTAATGTATGCAGATGATACGCATCGCCAGGTCCATCCACAAGTTCCCATACCGAATCGCGTCGGCTGTGCCGTGCGTTGCAAGTGGTGCGCGCGCCGGTACATATGTACATGTCGGCATTTCACCTGCATCAAGAGAAGTCCGACGATGAAGGCGCTGCCCTGGCAATATCCGACCTCGCGGTCCACCAGCGAATACGCCTACACGGCACGCACGCACAGCAACACTCATTTGCCTGCGACGAGGAGTGGAGGCCGTCAACAATGGCGTCGTGCGTTTCATGCGCGCCGAGGCAGCATACAAGGGGCAAAGGGGAACGTGCGGCCAGATACGGCGTTACACACATGTAAAGCGACAACAGCGGCAGCCACCAATTCGCCACTAAGCAGTAGTGATGTCATCGCATTGCTTGTGCCAGGCTGGGTGCACTTTGAGGCCGTGATGCCAAGTGATGAAGGCTCGCTGCTGGCAGGAGGTCACGGGACACACCCAGGTGCCATGGGTTAACCGATTGAGATTACTAGAAGATGCACCAGCTGCGCTCCGCACTGTGCCAACTTGGCACAGTACATAGACACACACATACCCTCTACTCATAATCAACTGACAGACCATTGAAACAAGTCGATTTTGCAGCAAGACTCCGGAATTACAGCAAAAAATGTATCGCAAACGTTGGTCCGGTGAGAATTTAATCACACGATGTCCTTTATTTGATTTAGAGGTCACTAAGCTCTATTAGTTGAACGTCTAAAAATCTGGTCAGAGACATAATAATTCATTATTTTAAGTTGCTCTCAACTTAATATGCACGCTGCTCTGCTCGTTAGCATCGCTCTTCCACCTCAAGTTGTTATGGGAAGGCTGCCAACGCTACCTACCCAGCAAGCCCTCCCCTACCTCCCTCTCCTTCCTTCCTCCCTCCCCATCCAGAGGCTGCCCTGGCACTGCCAGCTACTTCTTGCGGCGATCGTGAACTGCCCCACATCATCCTGTTGCACTGTGCCCATCGTAGTACGGGTGCCTCGTTGAGAATTTCTATTCATTGCTGTTGCTCACATATTTGCTCTCGGGAAGCTGTGAACATTAGGATCTGTGTGCATGATGGTTAGCATGTAGGAGGCAATAGCGCCATATTATTGGTTCATTCATTCTTGAAAGAGAATTCGATGTTCATTTTATACATATAAATCTACGTACAAAAAATTCCCAGCTTTATCCGAATTGGGAAAACGGTTTTATATCATGCAGCAGAGCAGTCTGCTGAAGGTGATGTCGCAGAACTGCTAACAACAAATTTGCCAGGCAACATCTCATCCACACAAGGAGGGGCGGCACTCTCCCAGCCACCCTGATCTAAAAATAAATGTCCATCAATAGTTTTAGCTAAAGTGAACACATTTTTATATAGGTTTTTTGTGCAGTTGATGGTAACCAGGCTGCACTTGACAACCTAGTTTAATCACAGGTAGGCTGCCTGGATTAAAATCCAGGTTTCTCAGCGGTGTCAGCTGTGCACACTGAACTCCGAGCCACTTGGCCTCCTCCAAGGTTTTGATTTTAATGAGGATTTATTTGCACTTTTGATCATTTCCCTTTTTAAAACGTTTTCATTATTGTGTTGTGGTCGGACATTCCATCACGGCCTGCATGTCACAGCAGCGTAAATGCGGGGGGGGTCTCAGTGGTGCTGGCTCAGTCCGACCACGCAATCATCCCACGAGTTACCCGGCCACACTCACACCTCGCGTGTGTGAGTGTATGCGATCCCTCGTGTAGTGGTCAGTGCGCTGTGCTACGAAACCTGCAACCCGAGTTCGATTCCCGCTCAGGGCCAACACCAGTGACGATTACCTAAACCGGTCCTGGGCCTCACCTAGGTTGACTCAGCCTCAAATGAGTACCTGGTGCTGTGTGTAAACATCGCCACTGGGGTGACAAAGGCGGCTGGGCGTGGTGCTGGCCATCCACCTCCTCTTGTGCCGTGCTGACCTTCATAGGTGCTCGCTAACAGCACTTGCCCCAACAGTATGCTCAGGCTATACGGGGATCTTTATCTCTGTTTGCGATCCCTAGTGTAGCAGTTAGCGCTCTGCGCTATGAACCCGGTAGCCCGAAATTGATTCCCGCTCACGCCTAACACCAGTGACGATTATTTGAACCGGTCCTGGGCCTCCGCTAGGTCGACTCGGCCTCAAATGAGTACCCGGTGCGGTGTGTAAATATCGTTGCTGGGGTGACAAAGGCGGCTGGGCGTGGTGCTGGCCACTCACCCCCTCGTTCGCCATGCCGGCCTTCATAGGTTCCATTCGCTAACAGCACTTTCCCCAACAGTCTGTTAAGGCTACACGGGGTTTCTTTGCTCCCTCCCTCCTGTGCCCACCCCCCACTCCCGCGGGCACCTTCATGACGTTGAAGAGCCCCTCCTGGCCGGGGCCGTCCGGCTGTCGGAACAGCACGTGCTCTGGGTAGGTCCGTGCCAAGTCTCGCCGGATCAGCTTTTCCGACGGAGATGCCATCTTCAGGAGCTCACTGTACTGATCTGTCGAACACACGTGACATGAAAAATACACATTCTGCACGTACTGCATACTAGGCACGGGTCATGGACTTGCTAGCGTGCCTCTGTGCTAATAATCGTGACGTTACCCGTTGCCACGTGTCGTCACTCTTGGTAGAGGTGACGTCATCTCCAGTGAAGTCATGTTCTTGGATCAATCCGTAACAAAACAAACATGTGGATAGGCCAATTAGATGAATATATCAGGAGCCAATTTTTCAGACTAATCCCAAAATCAGAAGAACACATCTCCGAACGTTGAACACACACCTACAGGTTTGGCTGTGAACGAGCATTCTCAAGTTTATGAATAATTCTTGTGTCAATATCAGTGTCTCCGTGCTTGATTAGAGCAATCGCCTGGCACTCCACCCCCCAGTGGTGGCCCTGAGCGAATGGTGGGAACTCCCAGAACGGAAGTCTCGCGATCTAAAATGCAATGCTACCTGCCAAGACAAGGCTTTTGTAGTGTGGAGTATGGAACTAAGGAAACTACAATACCAACTTCCTGTGCCAGGCCAGGTGCACTGAGGGCACGTGAAGTGCCGAAGGCTCACTAACACGAGGTCACGGGACAGACCCAGGTGCTATGGGTTGACCGACTGAGGTGACTGGCAGATGCACCAGCTGTGCCCCCTACTGTGCCGATTTGCTCCATTTTAGTCGCTGGGCGCTCTGCTCGTTATTGTGAGCGTCGCTCCTCTGCCCTCCGTTGTCGTTGGAGGGCGACTGCTTCCAGCTGCCCAGTAGCAGCATCCTTCACGAGCCTCCTCCATAGAGGCCGATCTTGACACCGCTGGTACCAGTCTTCGGCAAGCCAACTCAGCTCCACATCCTCCCGTACCGCATCAGTCCATCTCTTCTCCAGCCCGTGCCGTGCCCGTTTAGCCCCCTCTCTCCAGCCAAACAGAAGCTGCTTGGGCATGCGGTGGTTGGGTATGCGGGCTACATGACCCAGCCAATGCATTATTAATTACAAGGTCTTTGTCAATCCACTCTTATGATACAATGTTGGGCTAAATGGAGTCATTATCATGTCCAACGGCGTCTGCTTCTTGAAGTAAGTAAAATCAAGAAATGAGGTGTTTGGTTTCATTGACAAACTAGATTAACACTTGATCAATCCATTGACCAAGACCCTCCCGGATAAAGACATCTCAAGTCACAACGGTTTCTACTCCGTGACATGCACAGGCCATGACCCTGCTCATGACACTTGGGGAAATTGAATCCGGCCCAGGGTTTCGCTTGGTCCAGGTGGCCACTGCAATCAGTTTATTCCGGGGATCTGAAAATAAGCACAAGCTGTTTATTTACCGTTATAACCCACGACCTGCTGACACAGCTCAGAATTATTTAAACGCTCTGTTTTTAAACATTTGCGAAAAAAACTTATTTCTGGGGATTTTTTTTTACCCTTTCACATTCGAGTTTTTCCCGATTCCGTTCCGATGACGTACGTGTAGGTACCTGTACGAATCGGAAGAAAAACTAAAATAACTATTGGTACCGAGGCTCCCTAACAAGGCCATGCGGGAGGGCGTGTGGCACAGTTGGGCACCACCTATCATAAGAGTGCAATCGTGTCACTACAGTTCTCAGTGGTGAGTACAATGTCTTTAAATAAAATTAATGCTAACTGATTAAGTGTTCAGAGGTTCAGCGGTGAAAGGGACCCACCATGCGACTTGTCGACATCTAAGAACGGGAAAGGGATAATTTGTAATTTAATCTAAATCCCTAAGCACAATCAGCCGTTCCTGCAATATAAACGTCGCAGCATCTCCAAGGTCCACTTTACACTGCATAATTTACGAGTGGCCTATTGTAAAATAACCGTCAACTCCCTTGCAGACTGGCACAGTGGTGATCGTGCTGATGACTGGTGTCGCTCAGCTGCCGAGAGACATCTTCCGAGGTTGGGAAATGGTGCCGATGAACAGGGAGGAGGGGTCATCGGGGGAGAGGATTTACCCTTTTCAGCGACATTTTGAGCATCGCACAGGAGCTGCCAGACGATTCCTCTGAAATGGTGCGGAATTCCTTCCCGGACAAGATCCTACATGAATCACACACATACATGGATATACACACACACACACTTCAAATTTACCCAGAGACACGGATACGCAAAAACGAAACAAACACATACAAACACAGTTCAAATATGAACTAAATTTGTTTAATTTTACCAGGTAAGGCCCACTAAGCTATATAGGTCTTTTTCAGAAGTGACCTGGCTATCACAAATGATGGCTCAACGAAGCGGCTGACCATGTGGAAATTTACAGCAGCCAAATACTCTTAACGCACGTTTATAAATATGAAGGGAAAAACCGGAGGACCCGGAAAAAAAACCACGCGACCACAGGGAGAGAGACAAATATACAGCAGCAGGCGTCAGGATCGAACCCACGACCTCCTGCATACCATGCGAGGGAGTTAACATCTCACCACCATGGCGCCCACACTGGCAAATATACATATGACAATCACGTACACGCACAAAATGATACGCTCATGAGGACACAAACGCACGTGTATACGTGCACGCAAACACACTATTTCTACAAGAACACGGGGGGGTGGAGGGAGGGGAGGGAGGGGCACCTTGACGCGCTGATCCTTGTGGCAGCGCGACTCCTGCCACTCGGACACGAGGCCGCCCCACACGGCCCACAGCTCTTCCTCGCCGGGCCGCGCCGCCTCGCCGGGCCCCCCCGCCGGCGGCGGGCCACTCGATACCGCCTGCAGCAGCCTGCCCACACCGGCGCACCACGAATTATCACAGCACACAGCAAACCACCACGGTACACACGCGCCACACCGTAGACACGTGGCACACCGCGGAACACTATGGAATACCGCAGAACACCATGGTGCACCACAGGCAAACGCAGATTTGTATCAACCCCCAGTCAAGCCATGGGGGTTCTTTGTTGTTGCGATAACTTTCTGTTGTTTGTGCTTTTTGTGTTGGTGCCACGACCAACTGGCCAAGCGACGCGTGTGCCCGGTGAATGAACGCGGGTGGACGGACACGTGCCGCCGCCGTGCACCCCCCACCCCCCCTACTTGTTCTGTTCCTCCAGCTTTGAGAGGAGCTCCTCGTCCTCGGCGGAGAGCGCCCCCCCCCTCGCCGCCGCTGCCGCTGCGCCGTTACGCTCGCTCCCGTGCGGTCGGGGCCCGGCATGCGGCGCCGAGGGGACCGAGGGGGTCGCCCCGGTCGCCGTCACCGTCTGCGTCACCGTCTGCCTCACCCATGAGAGTGTGGCAGACAGCTTGTCCGTCACCTTGTCTGCCGCCACCTGGACACACACAGACAGAGACAAAGATCCCCCCCCCCGTGTAGCCTTAACAGACTGGTAGGGGCAAGTGCTGTTAGCGAGCACCTGTGAAGGCCGGCACGGCACACGAGGTGGTGGGTGGCCGGCATCACACCTGGCCGCCATTGTCTCCCAAGTGGCAATGTTTACTACATCGCACCAGGTACCAATTTGAGTCCAAGTCGATCTAGGGGAGGGCCAGGACAGATTCAGATAATCGTCACTGGTGTTGGCCGTGAGCAAAATTGAACTTGAGTCGCCGGGTTCGTAGCACAGTGCACTAATCGCTACACTGTCACTCCCCACCTGGGCAGGCGCGCAGAGAGGATGGTCAGCTCGTTTAATAATTACATTCGTAAACAAATGTTTCTCTCACTTATATCCCTAACAAGACGGTGCCACCGACAACACAACCGCTCATGAAGCTTCCAGCACGAGTGAGATCAAGTCAAGTCAGGCTGTGCCCTCCACCACCCAGCCACAGTCTACATCGGGTGCAATGCCCCACTTTGTCCACACAGGGGGGGGTCCACTCCACTCATTGCGATGGGCATGGCCAAGCGATTCATGCATGTTTTTTTAACTAGATCAAAAGCCATAGGTCAAAGATAATGGTTGTCTGGCTTGAATGTGAAATTGAAGTTGTTTCTCTGCATCTACATCAGCCATGAAAAAGAAGATTCATATTATACACGCCTGGATCGTTCCTTTAAAAACAAGCCACCAGTCAACATTGTACGATGGAAATCACTCAAGAGCTATAACCGCCTGTCGTATAAATGACGTTTTTTGTTACACGTCTCGCGCTATGTTATAGATGAAATGAGACTCGCAGGGGAGCAGTATAACATCACACGTTTCGAGAAGAGCCTGCAGAAGTTGACATCAGAGAACTGCTTCTAAAGGTCACCTAAACAGTTTTCTTATTTGCACTTAGCAGCACACGTGGCATTGTTTATTTTATTATCATTGTGCTCATTTATCCAGGAAAAACCTCACAAAATCTCAAGACTAATTTTCAGAAGTGTACAAAGTTTTTCGCTGCGGGAGGTGATGTTGCCATGTGTGATTCCAATTGAGTAATTTTCAGGATTTTTTTAAGTGATTGAGATATTTGGCCAATAGCAATTGTGTTGAATGTTTTTGTTTAGCTATGGGAGAAAACCAGAGAATTCGGGTTTTCAGGACATACAAACTCTTCGTTGGAAGGCGCCCGAGACGGGAATCGAATGCAGGCCCCCTTCTTGCTGCGAGGCATGAGCGAGCGTTACCCCTGCGTTAAAACTGCGCCACCCTGCCGCTCCATCATGTGACCTCTCGTGTGCTCCGCAAAAAGAGTCGGAATCAGAATCATTATCGATGCTGGAGGAATACGATGAGCTATAAAGCAACCCAACCGAGACCACAAACACACTTCACTGGAGAAACCAGTCTAGTCACGGACGACTGCCAGGAATCAAAACGCAGATTTCCGTCTGGGCTGCCGCGACGCTCCAAGCACATCGGGAGCACCTCGTGCCAGTTCCCATTTGCACAGGAGGCCACGCGGCCGGTGGGGAAGGCTGCTCTCGACACCAAACTCCCAAGCACCCACGTGGCAGTGGGGAAAGCGTGGCCAGGGCTGCTCCCACAATGCATCGGCAGACATGAGCCAAAGGTGGAAAAACACCAAATTACATGGCAGGAGACCCGCTTCCATGGATGACTTCGCACAAAGCGGTACTAACTTTATTGATTGCGAATTGAACACCTATGACCACATTGCAACCAGACCCATAGATATTACACGAGCGATATTGCACATTTTATTTATTAATTATTTCTGAAATTATGGGTAGTCTCTGACAATTACAATATTTTAAATCATCAAAGGTGTTCCCCCGCAGATCAGACGATGGAAGTACGGTGTTTATCTTTATCAGTCAGAGTGCTGCCTGGAGTGAGCCACGCACCACATCACTCAGCGAGGGGCATCGCACACAGCACCACATCCCCACGGGGAAGCGTTATCAAAATAAACGCTGGTCTATTCCAATCCCAGCGTTGTGCAAAGCGCCCTATTATCTATTACAAAGCCACTGGAGCTTATTAAGACGTCACCGTAGCTATGCATTTTCAAGTCTAAATTGAAAACCAATTTCTTAAAAACTGCTGTCCTTCCTCCACACCTCCGATTTGTATGGCTGGCTACGTATGGTGTGAAAGAAGTTCAACATACATACATTATTATTACCACCGTTTACCCAGGAAGGCAACATGGCGTCTCATTACTCTTTTTCAGGACGGTTCCAATTGCTGTTGGGGCCCGATTAATGCTACCATCCCGATTGATTAATTTGTGGTGGCTTTTTTCCAAATTTGGACCACAACGCCGGCAAAAAATGGTCTACACCCCCTGCCAAAGACGCCACGGGGATCTTGAAGCATCCGCTGTGAAGTGGACGGCACGCATTTCTGCACACACTATGACGCTCGGAATGATGACCGAGCAGGGCGGCTGCTGGATTCGAACCGTGAAAACCCCGACCCGCGGTGAAGTGCGTGGCCCGCTGGGCCCCGCGTCACCTCCTACAAACCACACCGCATCTCGAGGCCAGCAAGTCGATGCACCGCGAGAGAAAATACGCAGAACTCCTCCATTTCAACGACATCTAAATTGGAGGTCTTGAAACTCACAGGCTTTTTTCTGGTTTAAGTAAATAATGAATACATTTGATAGATACGTGGGGGAAGATATGGGGAGCAGAGAAGGACCTCCTGTAAGTGGGAGGCATTGCCCAAATCGCTGGAAAATGTTGACTTTAGTTTCATCGTTTGTTGCAGCATGAGCAATACTTTCAATTAATCGATTAAAATCGATTATGAGAGTTGTCATCTTAACAGCTAAATAACGCGTTTGAATGACCTTCCATAGCCGAGACACAACAATTTCTTGGGGACGTTGCTTTTTATCCTGTGCTCAATTTATTAATGGAAGTTTCTTAAGTGTGTGTGTGCCAACTTTGCACTCATGTGACCCTATCAATACCTTGCTCTGCCCATGACAGCCAGAGAAAGGAGTACAGTGTGCATCGCATGTAGCAAGTGTGAGCAAGTCTTCTTGGAGCACTCCCCTCACATCACGAGTGGCAGTCCTGGTCGAGGTTGACTAAGCCTGTCCCGCTCATTCCTCCAGTTGATCAAAAAAAATTTATACCACTTTGTGGAAACGTTTCACTCCCATCAACGGTGGATGCACTTTGGAGTGATTGGCCCCCGCGTGATGAAACGGGAACGTGAAATTGTATACCACTCGAGAAGGGCCGTAAACCGAGATGAGCACAGCCCTGTGCTCGCATGGGCTGACCTCCTGAAGTTGGTTTAGACGCGTTTCACAATTGTGAACGAGCATGCACTTGCCCATTTTTTTCACATCACATTTACAGCAGGCTGTACACTGCCGAGTTAAAAGGGCCTCCACAGGGACGACCTGGGAAAGTGGTAGATGAGTGACAGTCAAACGGCACCGATTTCCTTCTCAAATGAGCAGTGGGAGCAGTGCTCAGTTCATGTTTACGGCTCACGAGCCAGGAGGCATACCATTCCACGTTCCTCTGGCGGGGCCAGTTGTTTCATGGCGAGAACACGAGCTGTTCGACCACTCAACCCCCTCTGACAAAGGCAAGCAGTCAGTCACTCTCACAACCTGTAATGACTTTACAAGCTTATAGCCACTCAACGAAGCGGCAGCAGTGTCCCCTCCCCGGTAGCATCAGAGCCAGCCAGCGGTTTGCTTATCATTGGAAAGTTTACTCAGCAAGCCACTCTTATCTACCGCAAACTCCCCGTCACCTAACCTGTGACCCACACCCCCGTGTTATTGTGGACCACAATCAATGCAATGTCCTTCATGCACACTGGATGTTGCTGCGGGGGTTGGTGCTGTGCGCCACCGAATTAAACCTCATTCTAAATGTACATTGCAGGTGAAACATCTATTTACGTTCATCAGCTCAAGCCTCCCATAAATCACGTGACTTCTGTGTGACCCAACTCCCCCCACTCTGAATCCCTGTCCCGTCCCAGCCGCCCCCCGGGAAAACAGACGCTGTTCTGTACAACAGCGTTGAGGCCCTGATGTAGCCTCTTCTACATCACCATTTGCTCCCATTTTTCCATATCTTTCCCAACCATTTCCTCTCCCCCCATTCTCTCTCCTCTTTCCCGTTCATATTTCTCACTCTATGCATTACATCCTTGACTCTAGTCCCCTTCCCGTGGTGTTGCCCAGGTAAAAAGTTGGCAGTTAAATTCGGCTGCTGTAGCTGGGGCAGCCTTGAGGTCGGTAAGCTCACAAGTGGCATCGTTGGCTCCGTTTCTCAGTCCGTAATTTACGCAGAGAATTAACCCAAGCACGCCATCCCTATCATGTACAGCAGGGGTCCCGAACCCTCGGGCCGCGGACTGCTACCGGCCCGTGGCCTGTTAGGAACCGGGCCGCACAGCAGCAAGAGGTGAGAGCGGTGAGTCCGCGCGTGGCCCGCCCCCATTGTTTTATTATTCACCACTTCCATCCGCACCTCTTTCCCGCACTGCGCACTCGTCTCAGTCGCAGTTTTGGTAAACCCAGAAGCTGCTAACCCCGAGCCACAATGAGTAAAAAACAAACGTCACTGGAGAGCTTCTTTGAAAAGGAGGAAAGACCCAATGATGACCCCCCCCCCCCACCGGTCTGTGAAAAAATTGTCTTCCACGAAACCAGTCCCTGGTGCCAAAAAGGTTGGGGACCGCTGATGTACAGTAAATGAATTTGTAAGATGCGTATACCGTGACTGTGTGCAAGACATTCTTTCAATTAATGATATCATGTTAAGATAGTTTAGATATAATAATAATTCAAAACTTAAGTATATATTTCTGGTAATATTTAACGTCGGTAAGACATAGAATGGCTGTACAAAAGCTCGAGGGGAATAGCGTCAGTTTAACACGCGGGCTTTCGTGACCAATATCTTCCATAACAGGTTATTTTTTTTGGGTTACATCGCGTAAATGGCATCGTCCGATGCGACCGTCATCAATTGCGGCGAGATAAACAGCGTGTGCCATCAAATGCTGACCATCACCACTTAAAAACAAATGGGCAAGGCCAAAATCTACGCGAACTCCAATTGAACACAGATGGGTCCCACAAGCAAGGAAAACAGCAGTGATCGAATGTGACCCCTTGTAGCCCAGAATAGGAAATCGGTCCCCATTACCCCAAAAGGTCCTGTTTACTGTAACCAGACACTCCCATCGCTCATTAGCGGCGCAATCCGCTCGGCAAGGCCGTCTCCCTCGCGCCAACCAACAGTCACCTGGCTATTGAGAGGCCCAACGCCGCATACGCAGCTGTTATTTAGTCTGTGCCTAGGCTGCACGCCACGGGGCCGCCTCAAGCTTCGTTAATGAGGAATAAATAACTGAAAGCTACAGCCATGTGACGTATTGGCGCGCCATTGTATCGCCCTGTTTGTGTACGCCGGGAGTCACCTCATGTCACGAGGTCGCCTCGCGTTATAGTCTGTGGAGCGCGGCGGGCAAAGGGGACTTTGAAACCCACATTGGCACCACGCAGAACGGTGGTCACAAGCAAAGTTCTGAGAGGGGAACTGGAGGGGGTAGATACTGCTGAGCTGTATTGTTTTGATTTTAGTCAAATTAAATAGCACCCAGCTGTCTCTCTGGGTCACATCTTTCTTGAATTCCCGGG
Organism: Lethenteron reissneri; assembly: GCF_015708825.2. NCBI lineage: Eukaryota > Metazoa > Chordata > Hyperoartia > Petromyzontiformes > Petromyzontidae > Lethenteron > Lethenteron reissneri. Next base: position 16,451,154 of record NC_083805.1, on the reverse strand, counting down.
GTCTCTTATACAATGCCTTCACTGCGAGCCAACAACACAATTACAGTAACACCTCGGAGATCGAACGCTCCAGAACTTGAACAAATCGGTGTTCGAACGACATTTCCGAACATTTTTTGCCCCGGAAACCCAACCAAATTCGGAGGTCGAACGGGCAATCGCGGACTTGAAAGAACCTGTATGGCTGAGACGCTTATGGCCAGCGTGCATGACGCTTGCCCAGACAAAGGTTTTACCGTATGAGAGGCTCAGTTAACGGGTAGCTCTCACCCAGTGCAGATCCGCAAAACATCGTTCCTTAACTTTTCCGTTAATTTCCTTTAGCTTAGTGTTTTTTGGTGTTTATCCATACACAATGTCTCCATTTATTTACTGTGTTTCTTGTTTTTTGTATGATTTTATGCATGTAATTACTGTAAACTTCGCGTAAAAAAATTTATAATGAGAGATTTCTTGTGTCTGGAACCAATTAATGTCATTTACATTCATTCTTATGGGGAAAATTAATTCGGTGTTCGAACAAATCGGTGTTCAAATGGCCTTCTGGAACGAATTAAGTTCGGCCTCTGGGGTACCACTGTACTGTGATGCTGTGCTGAACAGCTAAAATTTCAAGCACACAAATGAATAAAAAGCACATAGCCTCTGGTGCGTATTCCAAAAAACCATCAGCTTTTTATGAAATACACTGTGGCCCTATTGCCTTCGGTGACATTGAAAATAAATGTAAGCTAATGTGGGCAACTCACAGCAGCAGTGAGGGAGTGATAAGACACCTTCCATACTGTGGAAGTGAGGACTCCACATAAATGGGTTTCCAGAGACAGACGTTGCAGCAGCGATCATAAGTGAATATACCGTGTTGAGGAACCCTTAATTAGGACGAAACTGATCCACAGTAGCCGTCTATCACTGCATTGCTGCTGCTGCTGTTGTCCGTCTGTCACATTTGCTCAAATCTATTTTGATGGTGACCGAACACAAGAGGACCACAATGCACTTTTTCAGGAACTGGTGGTGATGATATTTTGCATATGCACGCATAGAGGATGTGTGCTTTTGTACACGTGTCTGGATTGTTGCTCGAAACTCATGGTTTTCCGGCCTGCACAATTATACTGTTATGACGATGGGTTTTTTTTCTAGTCATTTATAGTTTTTTATAGTCATTTACAGATTTGACAAAACAGCCGAAACTGAAACATGGCAGTGGTGTGCAAAGCTCAAACACCTTCAGAACCCACTCCATTCTCCAAGTAGTTTTAACTCAAAACTAAAATGTGATGCCTCCTCGAAAATATTTTCTCTACGACCTAATGCTTGCTCACAATATTTTTCACTGCAATGACCCAGACACTAGCCAGCGTGATATTTCAGCGCAATGTCACATAATAAAGTTGAATCCCAAGCCTACTACAAACGAGGTTTTATTTTTTTTGTTGAGAACGTTATCAAGCAAAGCCAATGCCATGTTTATTTGAATACGCTTTAAAGCTTGGCATGCCCTGCAAAAGCAGGGTGCATTGCTTATGTTCAACCACAGCGTTTGGATAAAGACTGCGACCTCCTGCCGTCAACAGACCCTTGAGTTCGGTCAGCTGATTAATCTGTGCAGTACAAGTGCCAAGTTGGAGTCTCATTCTCTCCATTACAACACTGTATGTACAACCATTCAGTATATCGGGAGATATTTTTCACGTATTCTAAATCGCCGAGACTCAAACATTTACCGACTGAAATTCAGAACCTGGTTTTATTTTGTCCGAAAGCACAAGATGTGCACCTAGGATGCCAGCTGAGCTGACATTGGCAAAGCCCGCCGTCCCCCGTGCTGTGCAGATATCGTATCGATGCTGCACGGGTGAGTAACTGTTGCTAGAACAATCCTGTTCCATAACGCGGTAGTTGCGTTCCTGAAGAACACCGCGTTATGGAAAAATCGTGTTAAATTAAATCATGTATAACACAGTCCGCGATAACACGAGAGATGCGCATGCAGGCTGAACAAAGACTGAGGCACGTGGGTAGCATCTAGAAGCATCCAGCAGCATCCCGCTTTGCGTGATGCTATGCCGAGGCAGCCGTACGATCGCTTATTGTTATTCGCGCGACGTAGGTTCGATCCAAGCCCTGGAGTTTGCGTGTTCTCCCGGTGTTTGCCTGGATCTTCCGCCGGGTCCTCCGGTTTTTCTCTCCACATTTAGAATCAATATATTTGGCTGCTAGAAATTTCCACGCGACGATAAGCCACGTCGTTGGGCTATCATTTGCGATAGCCACGTCACTTTTGAAAAAGCTGTATAAGCTCAGTGGGCCTGACCTGGTAAAATAAAAACAGCAAACCGTCTACATGTCTGCTGGGGATGAGCCATGCTAGTGCTGCGTTGCGTGTCGTATCCCGTCCTGCGGGGGTTTGAGCCAGCTCTGTGCAAGTGGAATGTGCTGCAAAACGTCCCTCGGCCACACCGGCCACACGCACAGTCACCGTGTGCGAGGGTCGTGAGGGTCGTGAGGGGCCATCCATCTAGTACGTACGCATGGAGGGGGGGGAGGGGGGGTTAACCCAAATGGGTACTCTTGCATATGGGGGGTCTACTGACAATGTACGTACGTATAGGAAAGGGGGGGGGGGTGAAGCCTCTATAATAATGTGTCTACATTGGCCTTCAAATGAGTTAGATAGTCCGGCGGTGGACTGTTTGCTTAAACACGTTAATATTATTCATCCTTGATCGCTTCTGCATGGATTAAATATCGGCCGGCCGTTCTATAGGATGGGGGGGGGGGTGCGTCAAGCGTACGTACGCAGGTGGGGGGGGGGTGTAAAAAGTACGACTTGCGTACAGAGGGGGGGGGGGGGTCAAGTTTTGACAGATTTTTGCGAACGTACTAAATTGATGGCCCCTGACAGCACCGAACCACGAGTAGAAATTCCCCATTGGTCGGATCCCATTTGCCGTAGACATCGCTCCATCCCAGGGTTATCATATCAGGCTTTTTAAGTGCCGTTAAACGAAACCACTTTTAAATGACATGCAAACTGTAAAACGGCAACTGCCAACAAAGATTTTACGTCTATTGAAACACTTGCAGGGATTTCTAAATATATATTTTAAAGCGTCATACTTGGGATGTTTGGCAAATTCCTTTTCGTAAATTCTTTTTTCTTGCCAGAAACGGCGGCGAGAACAAAGCACGGACACGCGAGGGGGCATACTTTGTTGTACTGCACTCCTATGTGCACCTTGAGCCAGAACCTGTGCAGGGCTGAACGTGATACTCCTGCTGTTATGGAGTGACTCATGCTGCCAGCTATGGCTGCAAAGTTTGGTTGTACATGTTATGTATATTGTTTATTGTTAAATTTGAATCACAATATATATGATCACTGTTACATTGTTTTTTAAAGCTTATTTTGGTGATTTCGAAAATGTGTGGTTAAGCCATGTTTGTTGAAGTACGGAGTTAGCCTGATAACTTTATCTAAATTGTTTTATGGTTATTGTTCGACTGGCATCCCACTGGGATTTTTGCACAAAGCGTTGAAACACGGTGCTTTTGTCTGTAAGATTTTACTGGTTTTCCTGGATGTTTCTGTTGCGCGTCGTCGCTTTAAGATGTTCTTTGTTCATGTTTTTGTTTGCTGCGGTTGCATCCGAGTCAATAGCCTCATGGCTCACAGGGCTACACCTAATAAGTAAAAACTGCTTGGGGTTGGCAGCTATAGTGGTGGGCGGCCAAGGGCAAGCGCAGCATCGTCCATCGTTGTACTGTACTGCTCCGACGTCTGTGCTCCCTCCACACCATCGCCAACCTGCATTGACCAGGGCAGTGGCGTTACGGCCAAGTAACCCGCACGACCCTCATGGCGTGGGGAGGCCTTCATCCAGCAGCGGACAGATAAAGACGCTTGCAACGAGGGCAAGCACTGCACCTGCCCTGTGTGTGTGACACACAGATACGCGATTCCATCTCTGCGTGATCCACCAACGCCACCGAGTGGCTGCAGCACAGGTGTGCACCACCACCACTACCACCCCTGGTGTATGATGATGGCCCCACGACCCCCAAGGTCGCACAAATAACCCCAACTGCGGCTAATGACCTCAAAAATTCAAGAACAAACGGGCCATACAGCATCACCCAATAGGGTTCACCACGACCCACCGTGACCCTATTACGTAGAGAACGTCCCAAATCGCTTAAGAGGAGCCCCATACCCCAGTGACCCATGGCGAGACATCTGGGAGGGTTAAAAATAAATCACCGATGGGGGCTCACGAACAAAAGCCGACAAAATCGACACCAGAGGAGGGCCCAACGTGCCCGCGGTCTCTCCACCACGACCACGACGAGGTCAACGTGCAGCCCGGGGCCGCGAGGGTGACGGACGGGGCGAGGCACCGACACGAGACGGCCGGGACCCGGTGCTGTGGTGCACGCGAAGCCGACTGGGTTGTTCGGTCTCCCCCGAAAGGAAGACAGAAGGTCGAGAGGAGGAGGCCGCCAAGTGGCTTCGTGGATCCGTGGGGCACAGACCCCGGGGAAGTTATTACGATGATGGTGGTGGTGATGATGGTGGTGATGATGGTGATGATGGTGGTGATGATGGTGATGGTGGTGATGATGGTGGTGATGGTGGTGATGATGGTGGTGATGGTGATGATGATGGTGGTGATGGTGGTGGTGATGATGATGATGATGGTGATGATGATGATGATGGTGGTGATGGTGATGATGATGGTGGTGATGGTGATGATGGTGATGATGATGGTGATGATGATGGTGATGATGGTGATGATGATGGTGGTGATGGTGATGATGATGGTGGTGATGGTGATGATGGTGATGATGATGGTGATGATGGTGGTGATGGTGATGATGATGGTGGTGATGGTGGTGGTGATGATGATGATGATGGTGGTGATGATGATGATGGTGGTGATGGTGATGATGATGGTGGTGATGGTGATGATGGTGATGATGATGGTGATGATGATGGTGATGTTGATGGTGGTGATGATGGTGGTGGTGATGATGGTGGTGATGGTGATGATGGTGATGATGATGGTCATGATGGTGATGATGATGGTGGTGATGATGATGGTGATGGTGTTGATGATGGTGTTGATGATGGTGATGATGGTGGTGTTGATGATGATAGTGATGATGGTGGTGGTGATGGTGGTGATGATGGTGATGATGATGGTGATGATGGTGGTGATGATGGTGGTGATGATCCCCTTGCATTGCGCGATTATCGTTTTACCTCAACGCTTCCACACACACACGACGCTTGTGCTGGAAGTATCGCTGGGTAGGCACTGACCCCACTCCTGGCGAGGGAGTCTGGCGGACTTGGCGGGTCTCTCCGGGCTGAGCGGTGTCGGTGTGGTGGTGGTGGTGGTGGTTGTTGTTGTTGTTAGCGCGGGGCACCTGACGGCTCCTCTCACCGTGTCGCCGGGGCAGCCTCGGCCTTGGCGGGAGTCGCTCCTTCGTGCCAGAGCTCGCCGCCCTTCGTCCCGCTCCTCTCGCTCTCTCTCTGTCTCTCTCTCTGCTCGGTCCACTCGTGAGTGAGTGGCGATGCCGTGCGGCGGTGTCGCTGTCGGTGGCGGCCGCGGCTCCGTCTCTGCTTGACGGGGGCCCCGAGTCGGAGGCTCCTCCCCGGGCTGGGCTGGGCCGCCTCCACCACTCGCCGCGAGCAGAGGGGACGCGCGGCGCCCATGTTGGGTGAGGCGAGCGGCGTGCAAACAACCCCCCCCCCTCAACCCCCCCCCGCCCCCTCAACCCCCCACACCCCCAACCCTCCCACCGCCCCCCTCACCGCCCCCCTCAACCCCCCCCACCTCCCCCTCAACCCCCCCTCAACCCCCCCAACCCTCCCCCTCTCAACCCATCACCGCCCCCCTCAACCCCCCGCCCCCTCAACCCCCCACACCCCCAACCCTCCCACCGCCCCCCTCACCGCCCCCCTCAACCCCCCCCACCTCCCCCTCAACCCCCCCCTCAACCCCCCCAACCCTCCCCCTCTCAACCCATCACCGCCCCCCTCACCCCCCCCCCCACCCCCCACCTCCCCCTCTCAACCCCCCACCCCCCTCTCTCAACCCCCCCCCTCTTAACCCCCCCTCTCAACCTCCCACCTCCCCCCTCAACCCCCCCACCGCCCCCCTCAACCCCCCCCCCCACCGCCCCCTCAACTCCCCCCCTCAACCCCCCCCACCCCCCTCTCTCAACTCCCCCCCACCCCCCCTCTCTCAACCCACCCCCCCTCTCAACCCCCCACCGCCCCCTCAACTCCCCCCCTCAACCCTCCCCTCTCAACCCCCCAATCGCCCTCCCTCAACTCCCCCCACCTCCCTCCCTCAATCCCCCCCACCGCCCCCACCGCCCCCCACCGCTGCCAACGGCAGATGGCGTCACGGAGTTCGCGTTCCGCGTGGATGACGTCACGACGCGCACTGCTGCCCCTGACCACGATGGCGGCTGCCCCCTGTTGGAGCTTGCCGCGTGCGCGGGGCGGCGTGCGCGCCACGTGTCCGGCCCCGCGTGGTTCAACAGCAGCGACAACATCGACGGCAACAGCATCCCGAGCAGACAGTCCGGCAAAGTGGTGGTGGTGGCGTAGCTGTGCTGCTGCATGCACGTGGCCTCTAACCCGGCACTGTGGGAGAACAACTCAAGTGTGGCGTGCACTGCAATGTAAATTGTCCAAACGTGCGAGTTAATGACTCCACAACCATGTAACGGAGAAACATGAAAGTTGAAACTCTTTTCCACATCGGCAATGCCCCTCAAAACTCCAAGTTTGACATAAATCACTTATTAAGCAGGTTTTTATAATGCAGATATCTGAAATTATGTTTTCACATTTGTTGATGACAATCATTTTTCAACCACTTTTTAAACACTAAATTGACAGATGTAGTTCTTAAACACATTCCTGCGGAGGGAGCTGGTTGGAACGTTGGGTTTCTCGGTCAATGGTCAGGGTCAACGGCGGCGTGGTGTATTCCGCAAATATGCCCGACTGTGAGGGCGGGCACAAGCCGGCGTGAGTAGGTTAAACGTTGAGTTTTATAAGGGCACCACGGGGTGACCAGCCCCTCCCCACCCAGCCCCACCCTCCCCACCCAGCCCCACCCAGCCCCTCCCCTGTGGGCTGGTGTAACCAGGAGGTTCCTACCAGTATGAGATATTTTGCCTTTTCACAGCTCTAATGTTCATAAATGTATAAAATTGCACGAAAAAATAGATATTTTCTTCTGTCAATTCGCATAGTTAAAAACACAACAATTTCCATGAAAATTTGCAGAAATATAGATTATAATGTGCTGGTGTGCCTTGTCCTTGTTTGGTTTTTCAAGAAGGTAAAATTGAGAAGAAAAAAATATACATTTCCTCATTCAATAACACTGATATGTAAAGTGTAAACAAACCGGTTGCCACGGCAACCGCCACACACCAACTAATAGTCACCACTGATGAAGCAGCAACACAAAATGACAATGGGTGGGGGGGGGACAGCACACCCAATGATGTCGTCACAATGGGGACAGCACACCCAATGATGTCACAATGGGGGACAGCACACCCAATGATATCGTCACAATGGGGACAGCACACCCAATGATGTCACAATGGGGGGACAGCAGACCCAATGATGTCACAATGGGGGGCTGCACACCCAATGATGTCGTCACAATGGGGGGACAGCACACCCAATGATGTCACAATGGGGACAGCACACCCAATGATGTCACAATGGGGACAGCACACCCAATGATGTCACAATGGGGGGCTGCACACCCAATGATGTCACAATGGGGACAGCACACCCAATGATGTCACAATGGGGGGCTGCACACCCAATGATGTCACAATGGGGACAGCACACCCAATGATGTCACAATGGGGGGCTGCACACCCAATGATGTCACAATGGGGGGGGCAGCACACCCAATGATGTCACAATGGGGACAGCACACCCAATGATGTCACAATGGGGGACAGCACACCCAATGATGTCACAATGGGGGGCTGCACACCCAATGATGTCACAATGGGGGGGACAGCACACCCAATGATGTCACAATGGGGGGCTGCACACCCAATGTCACAATGGGGGGGCTGTACACACGGTCTCCGGAGCAACAAGCCCACACGAGTCCTCTTGGAGGCCATCTTGCGAACTGCTGTCGATGGGACGACCGTGCAACAGATGACATCGAGCAAACAAGGCAGCGACACCAATGTCACTGGGAGGTTACCGAGGAGACACCATTGTAGCAGTGTGTCGGTAGCAACAGGGCAACGCCGACCTGGCTGTAAGTTCTGCGAGGGGGGATGTGTGTTGCACTTCTGTTCCCACTGTTCGTAGCCAACCGTGATAATTAGAGGTTGCGGGCTTAACACCCCATTACTGTACTACTATAATAAGCCAAGAATGTGTGTGTCCCGCGCGTGACGTCACGCCACATGAGCCCCCCCCCCCTCATCAATAATCATGAGCGGATGACGTCACTCCACATGAGGCTCCCCCCTAATCAATAATCATGAGCGGATGACGTCACTCCACATGAGGCTCCCCCCTAATCAATAATCATGAACGGATGACGTCACTCCACATGAGGCTCCCCCCTAATCAATAATCATGAGCTGGTGACGTCACGCATGTGGACCCCGCCCCCACCCCCTTATCAATAATCATGAGCGGGGCATTATTTTCGATTTAATATTTCAGATTAGGGGCCATCCATTTAGTGCGTACGCATGGAAGGGTGAGGGGGGTTTAACCAAAATGCGTACGCTTGCGTATGGGGGGGTCTACTGGCATAGAAAACGGGGGGGGGGGTCAAGCCTCGATAATAATAATGCAAACGGCGGTGGACTATCTGTTGTTTGCTTAAACACGTTAATATTATTCATCATTGATCGGTTCTGCGTGGATTAAATATCGGCCGTTCCATAGGTTTAGGTTGGGGGGGGGGTCAAGCGAACGTACGCATGGGGGGGGGGGTGTAAAAAGTCCGCGTGCGTTCAGGGTGGGGGTCAAGTTTTGACAGATTTTTGCGTGCGAACTAAATGTATGGCCCCTGAACTGCAATACACCCCCGTCCTTGTACGGGCTATAGGCTCGTTCATAATAACACTACGTGGTTTGCTGGTCCGCCCTGTACGTTAGTTCCCTGGAGAAATGAGTTCACGCAAATGCCACTGCTGTCGTGCTATGACGGAAACTACAACTGATATCCTGAACTTTGGACCAACAAAAAATATGCTATGGCCAACAACGCAATGCCTGTTTCCTCGTGTACTGGCTCTGTGAATGTTGTAGACTCTTAAATTACAACCATACAGATTTGAAGTTTTTGTGACTGCAGGGATCCATACTCTTAGGTTCTTTCGGTAAAGTCATGTAGGTATAAAATAAATTCAATTAAATCACGACGTTTCGGGCGCAACACAAGCGTCCGTCATCAGGTGGGACAACCACAAGAAACAATTGCTGATTGTTTCTTGAAACAATTTTCTTGATTGTTTCGTGAAACAATTGCTGATTGTTTCTTGCTGTGGTTGTCCCACCTGGTGACGGACGCTTGTGTTGCGCCCGAAACGTCGTCATTTAATTTATTTAATTTTATACCTACGTGACTTTACCGAAAGAACCAAAGAGTATACAACCATACAGCTACGAAGAGATACTGCTAAGAACCCCTTATCAGTCACTCTCAATACTGCATCTCCCAAGTTTCCTGGGGTTTCCAAGTGAACAAAGTAAAATATATTCACACACACACACGTGCAAAAAACATGAACATTATTTACAAAATATACTTTGTAAAATAGTAAGGTTGAACAAATTAACAAAGTATGGACATCTCAAATGTAAGTTTTTTAGAGGTTGGTTGATATCACGTATTCTGTCAAATGTGTAGCATTCGTTCTGGAATATTGTACCATGACAGTTTAAACTATTTTGATTTAAAGCTTTCGTGACTGCAGGGATTCATATTCTTGGTTCTTTCGGTAAAGTCTCGTAGAAGGGAAATAATAAAATAAAATATTTATTACATTTTATAAAATAATTTTTATTGTATTATTTCCCTTCTCCGTGACTAAAATATTTTTTTAATTTTAGAAAAATATTTCATTGTATTATTTCCCTTCTACGTGACTTTACCGAAGGAACCAAGAATATAGTTTAAACAATGTTTTCGTGATATAAGACCACTTTATTCAGAATATTTATTTCGACTGGAGGAATCCGATGAGCTGGCGGAGGAGGCAGGGCGACTGGTTGTTCTAAAGGGTAGGGCCCAGGGCATGGGTTGGCAAACATGCGGCTCTGTAAGAACTGCTGCTTCGTGACGTTGTTTACTAAGGACTCACCGTCTCGTATTCACCACACAGTGCATTTTGGCTCTTGAAATATTGAGTTGTTTTTTATCGAATTATAAAGCAAGTGGCTCTTCTTGTTACATTTTGGTTTGCCGGCACCTGTCCTGGGGGGAGGGAGGAGGTTGCTTTCAGAATGTACATGACGGCCACAGACACTGTGACTCCCCACAGAATAGCATTGAATTCACAGGATAACGGGTCTTCCAGACTTGCTTCAACATGTTTCGTTTGTTCATGCCGACATTACCGAGTGGTGCGTTGTATACTGTGCTGTGCTTGCACAGAGGCCCCAACTTGTTGAAATGAAAACGGCTCAGTTGGCACAGTGGGGAGCACAGGTGACGATTCATCTGCCTGTGATCTCAATCAGTCAAGCCATGGCACCTGGGTCTGTCCCGTGACCTGTCAGTGAGCTTTCAACACTTCACGTGGCCTCAAAGTGCACCTAGCCTGGCACAAGCGCCGTGGTGACCTCACCTCCACTTAGTGGCGAATGGCTGCTGTATTTCCTGTTTACGTGTTTACACATGTGTGCGTTGACATGTGTGTGTTTCCAGATCGTTGAGCTCCTCCGGCAGGCAAGGCTGCGTTGGCTGGGTCATGTAGCCCGCATGCCCAGCCACCGCATGCCCAGCCACCGCATGCCTAAACAGCTTTTGTTCGGCCGGATCGAGGGGGCTAAACGGGCGCGGCACGGGCTAGAGAAGAGATGGAGTGATGTGGTACAGGACGTGGAGCTGAGTGGACTTGCCGATGACTGGTACCAGCGGTGTCAAGATCGGCCTCTGTGGAGGAGGCTCGTGAAGGACGCTACTGGGCAGTTGGAGGCAGTCGCCCTCCAGCAACAACGGAGGACGGAGGAGCGACGCTCACAACAACGAGCGGAGCGCCAGGTGGTTAAAGCACAGCAATTTGGTACAGTAGGGGGCACAGGTGGTGCATCAGCCAGTCATCTCGGTCATCTCGGTCAGTCGACCCGTGGCACCTGCTGGGTCTGCCCCGTGACCTGCCAGCGGGCGTTCGACACTTCACGTGGCCTCAAGGTGCACATGGCCTGGCACAAGCGTCGTGGTGACGTCACCGCCACTTAGTGGCGAATGGCGGTTGTTGTTGTTGTTTCCACGTGGGGAGAGCGGTAGTTGAGCGGTTAGCACCAGTGATGATTATTTGAACCGGTCCTGGGACTCGCCTCGGTCAACGCAGCCTCAAATGAGTACCTGGTGCGGTGTGTAAACATCACCAGTGGGGAGACAAAGGCGGCCGGGCGTGGTGTTTGCCACCCCCCCCCCCTTCATAGACCATCGCTAACGGCACGTGCTCCTACAGTCTGTTGAGGCTACACGGGGGGGGTCTTTGTTTGCACGTGTGTGCGTGTTTACGCGTCCTGGTTACACGGAGCGAGGGGCGCGTCCCTTCGCCAAAGCAAATTCCGCTGTCAGTCAGAAAGGCGTCGTCTTCGTTGCGTGTAACGTGACAACATACATCAGCATGAGGCAATACGCCACCTTGTCTCAACCATCGCTCCCTCCACCTACCGGTTTGAAGTGTGTTTGACACTTCCCGTCAGCCACACGACCTTCTGGGAGCGCATACTTTCGGCAGAATTCTCTCAATAAACAAGCAAACATCTAGGACCGGTTTCGAGAGTTTGCGTGTACACAATCAGCGCTGCTGCAATTTTGAACAGCCAGGCGGTGGTGCGGTCGTTGCGTTGTGTAATAAATAATAAAATTTTATTATTATTACACGCTTTTATTTAACTCACTCCGTCTGTTGTCGTATCCTTAAAAAATATTGTAACTCAATTTGTACCCACTTTCCAATGTGCTATCGACTGCAAACTTGGTATACTTATGTCATACTAATGACAAGACTATATTCTATCATAAAAAAAAACATTTTAAAAATGATTTTACACGCGTTTGATAAACTCACTCTGTCTGTTGTTGTATCCTCAAATATTGGAACTAAATTTTAACCCACTTCCCAATGTGTATCGACTGCAAACTTGGTATACTTGTGTCATACTGATAACAATACTATATTCTATCATTAAAAATAAAATATATATTTTTAAACATTATTCTTTGTCATGTTTCGGCTTGGGTCTAATTGTCCACGCTAAACTGACGTTGGCTGTAAATCACCACGGCCCCTTACGTTAATGCAAACTTCGGGGCCACTTCCTGGAGTCGTGGAGTTCTTCCATTACTAGCACGGTACATTTCATTAAAGCGTGTTTTAAAAAAAAAGTTTTTTTCATATATTACTTTTACAGTGGGGTATGCAGCTGGTCTGTCAAAGACAAAGTTCCCCCGTGTAGCCTTAACATGCTTTGGAGGCAAGTGCTACAAGCGAGCACCTATGCAGGCCGGCACGGCACACGAGGGGGTGGGTGTGGCAAGCACCACGCCCGGACGCCTTTGTCTCTCCAGTAACGATGCTTACACACCACACCAGGAACTCGTTTGAGACTGAGTCGACAGTAACCACAACAACAACCATCAATGACCACCAACAACAACCACCAGCAGCAGCACGCGATCAGCAACCACAACAGCACTAACAACCACCAATAACAACCACCAGCTATAAAACAAAGCCACTTTTCATCACCAACAACTGTAATCATGACCAACAACCACTACCAATGTCAACAACCACCACTAACCACAACAACCACCACTAACCACAACAACCACCACTAACCACAACAACCACCACTAACCACAACAACCACTACTAACCACAACAACCATAAATGGTCGCCAACAACAATTACATCTATAACCATCACCACCAACAGATAGCAACCACCGCTACCTATAACGTCAACCACTACCACGAACAATAACAAAACACCAACAACCACCAATAAAACAACCACCATCAACACAACAACAATCACCATCAACTACCACCAATAAAACAACCACCACCATCAACACAACAACAACCACCACCATCTACCACCAACAAAACAACCAACACAATAACAACCACCACCAACAACAACCACCACTTTCAGCCACCACCAATAAAACAACCACATCCAACACAATGACAACCACCAGTCAACACCAACAACCACTACCGATAAAACCAACCACCACAAACGGATAAAAGTACCCTTCACCATCAGCTACCACCAACTACAGCAACAACCACCTCCGCCAATGCGCCCAACACCACCACGCACCACCAGTGCACGCCTCAATGTGGCACCCATGGGTCTCGAACGAATTCAAACGATGGCCCAGCTCGATGTGCACGCGGCAGCGTCGCTGATTGGACGCCTCGCACGAGCACACGAGCCACGTGACCCGAGAGTGGGCGTGCCCAACTCTGTTACGTCACCGCGCCGTGACGACAACTCACACGTGCGCTCACAACGACGATCTCTAGGCTGTGTCCAGGCTGTGCCCACGCTGGTCCGTTCGTGGTTTACGTGCGAATTGATTGGAGAAGCAGAACTCAATTGGCGTTAGAACACAACGGGAGGGATACAACAACAATTCCTCGTCACCAGTGTTGGAGAGAAGTCCCGTTTTGAAAGAAAAAGAGGTGAGCGACCCAACTTGTACTTCTACACTGGGATTGTAGTGACTCGGGGAAAGGCCGTCCTTGATATTACAGAGATAATCATAGCACATAGAATAATCATAATAGACTGATCATAGCACGTAGAGTAATCTACAAGACGTAGAATAATCATAGTGTATAAATAATAATAGCATGTAGAGTAATCAAAGTACGTAGATTAATAATAGTACATAAATAATCAAAGCTTTTAGAATAATAATAATAGCACGTAATATATTCATAGCACATAGAATAAAAGCACGTAAAATAATCATAGCACTTAGAATCCAGTAATCGTTGCACATAGAATAATCATCGCTGATTGGGCGGCGCATTAAGAACGGGGGTCACGTGACCAGAGACTGGGCGTGCCCAACTCTGTGACGTCACTGCGCCGTGACGTCACCACCCTCGCGCTCAGGACGACGATCTGCAGGCAGGGCTCACTCTGATTCGTTCGTGGTTGACGTGCGAATCGATTGGAGCAACAAGCGCGTTGTGACATCGATATAATCTGAAGGTGCAACGGTTATAAGAGGCGTGGCTGCTTTGTCTTGGGTGAGCTGCCTTTGAACAGCTGCCAAAGCATCTTATTCGGAGTGTAAGTCCAGAAAAGCACAACCGTTACACTGGTCAACACACTTGTTCTGGCATAAGGTATTCCAACGGTTTTAAGGTAATTTTGGGGTGCTGATTCCAAATCTGGCATCAGTTTTTCAGCTTTTTGAGATATCAAATATTGCATTTTCAATAAAAACTGCAGAAGAAAAATATTAAATAAATGTGGATATCTACATAAAATTATATTATAAACACACTATCCTAAAAATACAGCACCATATTTTAACACTAAAGCAGTCACTGACTCGCAACAACTTGCAATCATAAGTGACAGAGTTAATTTCGGTTAAAGTCAATGAAAATGGGGTATGCCGATAGCATAAAAATGAGATGTGATAGAGCAAATCTGAGATCAGATTTGGAATCAGCACCCTGAAATTAGTCTATATCAGCTGCAAAAGTCCAGGCCAGAAAAAAATGTTTTTTTTTGTTGACCAGTGTTTTAAGAGGCGTGGCAGCTTTGTCTTGGGTGAGCTGCCTTTGAACGACTGCCAAAGCATCTTATTCGGAGTGTACGTCCAGCAAAGCACAGACATCATAGAATGTGGGAAATACAAATGCAAAGTTACGGGAAAATTATCGCGATGGTCAATAAAATCGTTCAAATTCTCGCATCGTATCAGTAAAAATGCTATCCTAGTTACCTTATAATTCACAACTAAAGTCAGAATCTTTATTTTTACTGGAGCAATCCGATGAGCTATGAAGCTTTTTCTCACAGATGTCCAGCAAGGGCAAAGGACAGGGAAAGCCAACACTCACCCAAATCATCCAAATGAAACTAAACCATCCCCATCCTCCCAGGCAAAGCCCGCGAAGCTATTAACTTATTTTTCAGAAGCGACATGGCTAGCACAAGTGATAGCTCAGCAAAGTGGTTCATCATTTGGACATTGATAGCGGTGGCAATGAGCAGAGAGGCTGGGGAACGTGGAATGTGCGCCACGCCTCGCGCCTGCGCAGAGGAGGAGTTGAGGGCCGTGAGCAGGGAAGCGCTCTGCTGCTGCTGCTGTTACTGCTGCTGCTGTTACTGCTGCTGCTGTTACTGCTGCTGCTGTTACTGCTGCTGCTGTTACTGCTGCTGCTGTTACTGCTGCTGCTGTTACTGCTGCTGCTGTTACTGCTGCTGCTGCTCCTGCTGCTGCTCCACCTGCTGATGTTGCTTCTGCTGCTGCTCCTGCTGCTGTTACTGCTTCTGCTGCTGCTGCTCAGCCTGCTTCTGCTGCTTCTGCTGCTGCTTCTGCTGCTGCTCCTGCTTCTGCTGCTGCTACTTCTGCTGTTGCTGCTCGTGCTGCTGCTGCACGGGTTTGGCTGCGAGGTCTCTCATTGGGGAGTCGTTCTCCTCACTGAGACATTTCCATTCCTCGCCTTGCTGCCAGTGACGTGTCTGGTTTGATGGGGGCGTGCGCGCTGCTATCGTTTTGAGTGCCCACCCTCTTTCTAAGATTCATCTCCTTCCCTTGACTGGTTGGCTACCACCACCACGGACCCTTGCCCAATGGCAAACGCTCCACTGTTATCTATAACTGGTCGTATCGGTTCTAGTTTTTAACGTGAACTACGAATCGTTGCGCGAAAACGTAAACACGCCACGTCAGTGCATTTGGTGATGTTTTGGCTTTGATTACCAAATGTAGCAATCTTGTTTACCGTAACGCAAATGTTTTAAATTTTTTATGACCAGAAAGTTCTACAGGGACTCCTCTCCTGATGAATATTCGACTTACGAACATTCAGAGATACGAACAAACCTGTCTGTACGTCCAGTTTGCCTGTTCGGACCGGGAGTCGTAAGTTAAACCGCCGCGCAATAGATGGCATTGGTGGCAGCTACATCTGCAGAACATGAAAAACCAGTGGCATCTATATTTATAGGAGATTATACAACTTTTAAAGCCATTCTCCATATTTAGTGGACATGTCGTACAAAATGTTCTGAACCGACATAGGCCGCTGTCGGTAGCCTAAGAGGCCTAGAAATAGGGTTTCGTTCCACCAAGTGGGGCACTACCTACTTTTTTAAATATTTAACATCAGAAATATATAGAGATTCCTTAGGAAAAAGTTATCCGCACACAACCTTGCAGTTTTTGAGAAAAATGATGCTAAAGGTGCCCATTTTGAAAAAAGGGAAACCATAGGGAATGTTGCACTTTTAAACCTGTTTATCATATAAACCCAAAAATGCAGAATTACCACTTGAAATACAAAATTAACCAGTTTGAAATGTGTGATATACCTGAAGTTGCTATCTATGCACAGTAAACATGATAAGATTATCAAGAAAACTTCTGCTGTAGCATTAACATCCCAATTACTTCTCATTATGTTGTTCCAATTGAAAGGTAATATTTGAGGTAAAATCTGAATAACAAATAGAATTAAGCCAAAATATAATATATAAAAAAGCACTTTTCAAAATAACACATTTAATGGTGAATTGTCAATTCGCATACATGAGCAGCAACTGCACTACATGTACATATTCACAGCAATGATTATTGTAAACAAGATTGAATTTTGATTGATTTATATTAAATATATATGTCCTATATTAATTTTATTATCATATACACATCACTAAATCTCAAGATCACTGTCCTCACTATCAGATTCACATGAAACAATATCCTCAGTTAATCTCACATTGTCACAATGAACACATTTACATAGGTCAGTGCAGGCCAGGTCAGCCTTGTGGCATGAGCACCTTCCACCTGTACAAGTACGAGACTTACACCCACAGTGGAGTGACCCCAAAATCTGTTGAGAAGCTGGATCTTTAGTCCTCCATGATATGATGAGATCACCATCCTTGACAATCCATCCAAAGCCGTCTGGACTGGGAGCATTTATAAAAGGATCCAATGCTCTCCTGTGGATTGCAGCTAGGTAGTTAGCACGCTTGAAGTGCTCTGTAAGTGCATCTTTTGTTGGAGGTAATGCCTGTTCGGAAGAGGCCTGGACACAGAACCTATTGTATCTGGCCAAATTAACATCTGATACCTTTTCTCCATACAACTCACACACAAAACGTTCTATGGTCACAAATGTGGTGCTGTCCATTTCAAATTGCCTCCCAAGAGCAACAAATACACGGATGTACTCTGCATTTCCAGACACTATATTTAGTGGTTTCTCTTTTCCTTTCCCATAAAAGGAACTAGTTGAGTCTCAGCCAGTGAATGTGTGTAGTCCTATCAGTGCCTCTGTTAGTGAAGGACCCAAAGCAGAACCAATAGCCTGGAGATCTAACATTCTTTGCCTGTCTTTTGTTCCTGTCAGAAAGTACATCTTTGCTGAGGGAAGCTTAGCCATTATTGAAAGTGAAATGATAGCAACATCAGTGTCAGGACTCTGGATGATTATCTTATTATAAAGTTCACTCCAGGCATGTTTTGCATGAAGTAGGAGCCTCGTGTCCGCTTCTTCATGGTCACAAGTCAAAGATTCTACCTCTTTGACAGACATAATGCCATCTTTAAGAGTGAGTTGATGACATACATTTCTGTGTGCCACAAAGATAGCTATGTCTGTTCCAGCTGCTTGTAAAGGTACAGTTCTCCATGTCTCAAAGAAAAAGTCCGTCAAGGCTTTTTCATTTTCACCACTGGCTAGAAACTTGGTCCACTGACTTGGAGTCTTCTGCTTGATGCTGTATATTTGCAGTAATTGTTGTCCAGCAACAGCACGTCTTGATCGTTCAGCATTTTTGATGCTCACTGCTGAGTAGCGATCAATGACAAAATCGACCCTTGGACAACTTTCTACCCATCTTAATCATAAGTTGAAGAAGATCATCAGCAAGCTCACCCAATGTGTCTGGTATATTCTTGAGACTCCTGATCAATGCCATGCCATCTATCAGTAGGGCACCATTATCACCAACAGTCTTGTTCACATGACAGTCCTTGTTCTTTGATTCTAAACAAGCTAGAAAAGCAGCCTTATTTGTTTTGGCTAATGAACCATCAGTGCTTGCTAGCGGGGATGAGATATTGGCAAGTGAATATGTCAGAATCTCTTTCAAGTTTACAGACAGGGATTGACTTATCACTAACAGTCGTGCAAAGAGTCTCCTGTCATTTTTTAGAATGACTTGATTTCCATCTTTTGTCTTGGATGATTTCTTCATTTGATCCCCAAACGCAGTGAGCTTCAATGACTTTATTGGAGAGAAGAAGTCTGTTTTTGATGACTGGACTCGATCTTGGATGAAAATTTTCAGAGCTGTTTCACCT
The DNA here is from genome assembly GCF_015708825.2 of Lethenteron reissneri. NCBI lineage: Eukaryota > Metazoa > Chordata > Hyperoartia > Petromyzontiformes > Petromyzontidae > Lethenteron > Lethenteron reissneri. The sequence continues at coordinate 16,432,309 of NC_083805.1, read as the reverse complement.
TTATCACAAGCACGTTGTATGTCATCTCTGACAGTCTTTGTAGCAACAACACCAGAGCTAACACATACAAGATCTTCACGAGGCAGCAAGGGATTGATCATAGACTCAACCGCTGAAACCAAAGATATAACAGCAGCATTGTCTTTTGCAATTCTTGTTGCATCCAACTCTTTATGACCCCTCTCTTCATGTTGCATTCCAGCCATCATTTCACACTGCCTTGTGATTGCAGAACGTTCAGGATGAGACAGTATCCATCGCTGGATGGCACCTCTGTTCAATGTTATCCCAGTTATGCCGCCTTTGGTCTTTGAATCACGGTTGCAGGTTTGTTCTATTGCTTGGTCACAAGCTATGGATGAGAACCTGTTAGCATCCTTACGCTGTACTGTCCAGTTTCCTTTTGCAGTAACTTCTTCATAGCAGTGTGGATGAGTCTTTGGAAGATTGATCATCTCGACCCAATATGCTGATAGGTACCTTGCATAATTTTGGCGGTCATATGCAAAATACCATGCCAGCATACGTCTCACTGTTGCTAAGTGAAGGCTCCAGTCAGAGCATTAGATAGGACATGTATATTTAAAGCCCTACCTTCTATAGAGAAATAATTTGATTATGGAATTACATTGCATTCACACGCAATATGTAAATGTAATTGGAGTGACCCCACAGATTTGTGAACAAACATTTTTTTTTACCTACCTATATGTTTTTCAGTTTTGCTGAGAAATCTTGTGTAATCTCGATAGCAGGATTTGTGGTATCGGACCTCGATTGCAATGCAGTCTTTCCCACGAATGTGTGTCAGAATGCTCTCATCTGATTTCATTTGAGCTGCCTCACGAAGAAGTCCTATATTAAAGATATGAAGAATAAATTATAAACCCAGTTGGCAATATATTAACTTGCATAACATTCAATTCAAGTGAGTAAACATACCTGTGTTAATCGAGTTTGATCGTCGCTATCAGATGAAGCTGCGCTGCTTAAGTCCTCCATGTTTACATGTGCGTAGTGATATTGGCTTGATTTTGGCTCTGACCTACTTACATTTTCGATGCTGATTGGTTGAAAATCTAGCTCAACAGTTTTATATGTCTCAATACGCAGTCAATATAGTGCGCCAATAAATTACACTTTTCTCATTAACTGCAGGATAATGCGTGGAGAACTTTTTGCTTGGATACCTTTTATTAACGTTGAACATATTGAGCAAAATAAAAAGTAGTGCCCCGTTTGTCGGAACGAAACTGAACGATACAGCTCACGTACAGCGGCCTAACAGGAGTAAGTTGGACTTACGAACAGATCAACTTACAAACTGACTCTAGATTTGAAGCTTTCGTGACTGCAAGGATTCATACTCTTTATTTTTTGCAGTAAAGTCACGTAGGTAAAAAATAAAATAAATGAAAACTAAATTTAATGACGACGTTTCGGGCGCAACACAAGCGTCCGTCATCAGGTGGGAAAGCATGGCCTGCTGCTGATGCAGAACCCAGAGTTTAACTTACGACTCTCGGTCCGAACAGGCAAACTCGACGTACAGACAGGTTTGTTCGTATCTCTGAATGTGCGTAAGTCGAATTTTCATCAGTAGAGGAGTCCCTGTAGAACTTTCTGGTCATAAAAATGTAAAACATTTGCGTTACGGTAAACAAGATTGCTAAATTTGGTAATCAAAGCCAAAACATCAGCTGATGCTCTTGGTTCTGACTCGTTCGTAAGTAGAGGAGTCCCTGTATTTCCAAAATCGCCCGCGTTAACGGGTGCCTGCTCACTAGCACAACGAGTAAAGGTCAAGTCGCTAAACGTGACCCCTCTCTCGCTCCCCAGGACCATGGCTGCCCAGCGCTCCTCGTGGCTCGTGACCGCCGCAGTGCTGCCAACGCTGCTGCTGCTGCTGCTGCTAGCCGCCCGCACGTGCGAGTCGTGCTTCAAGTGCACGGAAGCCATCGCGGTGCCCCTGAAAGCGCTGCTGAGCAGGATGCAGATCGACAGGCCCTTCGTTCGCGCGAAGACGTACAGGGGCGTGCAGAATATTATCTCCAAGCTGCTGGGAGAACAGTCCAAGCGCTTGATCTGTGAGTCCCCCTGTTTGCTTTCATTCTTTTTTTACTTTTTATATTGACCAACTAAGGACCACTGAGCTATTTAGTTATTTCTCAGAAGCAACTTGGCTATCACAAGTTATAGCTCAACAAAGTGGCTTATCACGGGGAAATTTATAGCAGCCAAATATTCTAAACGCGATGATGTTGCATTCTAAATGTGGAGGGAAAACCGGAGGATCCGGAGAAAAATCCACGCGACCACGGGGAGAGTGTCACGTTTTCTCCAAATATACAGCAGGTGTCAGGGTCGGGATTGAACCGACAACCTCCTGCATACCAGGCGAGGGAGTTAACATCTCCTAGCCACCGAGGGCAGCCTGTATCTCGGCTCGTCACATCAACTGACAGGCTCAGCGGCATGCGGTGCAAAGAGTAAATATGTTTAATCAGTTTAAAATGCGCAACTTTAAATAAATACAGACAACACATTCTACTTAATTAAATATACTTTTTAATAAATGTTTTCTCCTACAACATCAGAGTGCAGCGCCACATTAAACACGCACTACAATGACAATAGTTTAAAGCGATTTGAAGCATGTTTTATTTTAAAGATGGAAACATTTTTTTTTTTGGGGGGGGGGGCAGAGCTTTGAGACGTCATATTTGAGTGGGGGGGTCTGACTTCTTGAGACGCCGTGTGACGACGGGGGGTGGGGGGGGGGTCAAAAATCGTCCAAAATCGCGTGACGTCATTTATGGACGGCCCCGCTCGCTCTCCCCCCTCCGTCGGTCCTTCTGCTTCTCTCCTCTCGCACCGCCCTCTCGTCTCCTCCTGTTGTATTGCCCCCTCTGGACATTCGCCCCCCCCCCCCCAGGGCTTTCCATTCCCCTCTCCTCCACCGACTGTCCACCAGAGATCGTTTCGTTTGGCTCGACCGCTGACGGCCTCGTCCCTGCCCTGCTATTGGTTTAGCCATGTTTGTTTGTTGTACTACAGAGTTAGACTGATGGCCTTAATCTAAGTTGTCTTGTGGTTGTTGTTGTTGTTTGACTTGCATCCCACTGGGATTTTTGCACACAGCGTTGGTGTACGGTGCTTTTTTTCTGCAATATTTTGCTGTCTTTTCTTGGATTTTTTTTGCACTTAGTCACATATTCACTTTAAGATGTTTTTTGTTCATGTTTTTGTTTTTTGTTTGTTGCGGTTGCACCCGATTCAAGAGCCGAATGGCTCACAGGGCTATACCTAATAAATGAACTTGAACTTGAAATGAACTATTCCTGCATGCAAGATCAGGATATGTATTCGTGCTGGAGGAATCCGATGAGCTATGAAACTCTTTCTCACAGATGCACAGTCACCGTGCCCCGACTCCTGCCCTCTGCTGGCTCCACACCCCGGCCTCTTAGATGTCCCATGCGCCGACTCGCTTGGGTGATACAGTTATATATTGTGATGAGACAATTAGGGGAGGTTTCGATTTAAAGCTTTCGTGACTGCAGGGATTCATCTTCTTGGTTCTTTCTTTTTGTATTTTATTATGTTGTATTTTGATTATTTTATTATTTCCCTTCTACGTGACTTTACCGAAAGCACCAAGAAGATGAATTAGGGGAGATGTTAATTTACAAGAGAAGAGAGATGCATTCGTCAAGAGAGCTTTCAGATGATTTACATTTGTAGCGAGGTATGAAAGAACGATAGGAATTAGAGGCAGTAATTCGAGAAATATAAGACGTAGGTGAGAGGCATTCAGTATAAATACACGGAGATATAATTACGATGAATCTGTCCTCTGTCTCTTTGTATCTGGTTGTCTCATCCTGCGTACATCATGCGTCTCTGTCTCTGTGCCTGTCTCGATGTACGTACACTTGTCTGCGTGTATCCATGTGTGTCTCTCTCTCTCTATGTCTCTGTGTGTCTCTCTCTAACTGTTTCTGCTTGAGTCTCTGTGTGTGTCTGTATCGCCATGTCTTTCTGTGTCTCTATGAGCCTGTCTCTCTATAACTGTCCTTCAGTGAGTCTCTGTGTGTGTCTATATCTCTCTCTGAGCCCATCTGTTTGTGTGTCTTTCTGTAACCGTCTCTCTGAGTCTCTGTGTCTGTCTCTGTGTGTGTCTCTGTGTCTCTCTGAGCCCGTCTCTCTCTGTCTCTCTGTAACCGTCTCTCTGTGAGTCTCTGTGTCTGTCTCTGTCTGTGTCTCTCCGTGTCTCTCTGAGCCCATCTGTTTGTGTGTCTCTCTGTAACCGTCTCTCTGTGAGCCTCTGTGTCTGTCTCTGTCGGTGTCTCTCTGTGTCTCTCTGAGCCCATATGTTTGTGTGTGTCTCTGTAACCGTCTCTCTGTGAGCCTCTGTGTCTGTCTCTGTCTGTGTCTCTCCGTGTCTCTCTGAGCCCATCTCTTTGTGTGTCTCTCTGTAACCGTCTCTCTGTGAGTCTCTGTGTTTGTCTCTGTCGGTGTCTCTCTGTGTCTCTCTGAGCCCATATGTTTGTGTGTCTCTCTATAACTGTCTCTCTGTGAGTCTCTGTGTCTGTGTCTGTCGGTGTCTCTCCGTGTCTCTCTGAGCCCATCTGTTTGTGTGTCTCTCTGTAACCGTCTCTCTGAGTCTCTGTGTCTGTCTCTGTGTGTGTCTCTGTGTCTCTCTGAGCCCGTCTCTCTCTGTCTCTCTGTAACCGTCTCTCTGTGAGTCTCTGTGTCTGTCTCTGTCTGTGTCTCTCCGTGTCTCTCTGAGCCCATCTGTTTGTGTGTCTCTCTGTAACCGTCTCTCTGTGAGCCTCTGTGTCTGTCTCTCTACTTGTTGTCTCCGATTCACTCCACTTCTGGCAGCGGGCGCGTGGTGGAGTAAGTCGTGGGTCCTTCCAACCCGTTCGAAGGCATCTGGCCAGCGGGGATGAGTAGGCCAAAATACCCTCTTTAGTGGAGGCCCTTCCGCAGTAGTCACACGAGCAAGACATCTCAGGAACGCACCTTTGCGTGACTGATTATTTTGATTTATCTCTCTCTCAACCAGCTGATGCACCCAAACCAAACAGATAGCCGTGGACGATTGTAGTTCCATCTCGCGTGTGTGCCTCTCATCCCCACGAGCCTGTGTTCACCAGAGTGCGCGCTCCTTGTCGGTGCGTCTGTGTTGTTCGCCGTCTCGTAGATTCGGGAAAAGGCTATCCGTGTTAACTGGAACGCTCTGTGTCCGTGCGTGCGTGTTGTTCACCGTCTTGTAGATTCGTACGAGCAGGTCGAGCAAACCATGGGCTCCAAGTTTGTGGAGATGAACAACAGAATTGGAGACGGTACGTGCGTTCGGACTCTAGGGGGCATGTCAGCGGGCTGACTCGCACGCTATCGGCAGAAGTCGTTTCAGCCCCTGGCCCAAGAGAACGCAAACAAAGCGACACTTTGCTCCACAGTTTTCCAGATTTTTGGAGAGAGAAAAAATCCAACACCTGAATGTGTTGTCTAACATATTTATTTAAGCTGCAATTAAGCAGCGTGATGCCAAGGTGTAATGGTTTGTACACCATATAACTTGTAGTCTAGTGGTCCCCTGTTAACTCCCTCGCCTGGTATCAAGGAGGTTGTGGGTTCGATCCTGACCCTAACGACTGTACATAATGGTCGCGAAAGCCTACGTGTATATTTGGAGTTCGCATGTCTCTCTCTCTCTCCCCGTAGTCGCATGGATTTTTCTACGGTTTTTCCCTCCATATTTAGAAACATACGTTGAGAGTATTTGGCTGCTATAAATTTCCATTTGATAAGCCACTTCGTTGAGCTATAATCTGTGGCCAGGTCGCTTCTGAAAAAAAGATATTTAGCTCAGTGGGCCTTACCTGGTAAGAAATAAATTAAAAGAAAAAAAAATCTTTCTCCGCCATGGCAGTTGAAACATTCGTGCAAGTTTATGAAATATATACCTTGCAATTTGCAATTTCATATTCATGAGCATCTAAATTCAACCAAGCTGTGTTGTTAGCCAAACGCAGCACCTGCAAAATCCACTGATCTCCTTTGCTCCAATGTCCAGCCCTCACCACTGACTCCAACCCACACCGACCAGCATGGTGAAATAACCGCCATGACTAGTACGGCATGGGGAAACCCTCATCCATCAGTGGATTGAGAAAAAAAAGTTATCTACGTGTAGCAATGCATTGGCATATGAAGACAGTGTACCGAACAGAGGGGTATGTGTGTGTGCTAGTGGGTGTATTGACCATTGGCACAGTAGGGAGTACAGCTGGTGCATCTGTAGTGCCGTAGATGGGCCACGCTTACCGGCAGTGGTAGACGAGGTCCATCTGCAAGGGTGCCCCGTACCGCCAGGGGGAGGGGGGGGCTGCAGGGGATCTACGATCCCACGCAACGCCACCCCTCGATGGGCAAAGGGGCATAAAAGGGGACCTCCCCAGCCGATCGGGACCAGTCGCAGCTCAAGACCCAAGACCAGCCAGCTTAGGACCCTGGAACCCCTCGCCCCGCTTGTCCTTGTAAAGGCCGGGACGCTGTGCAGGCCAGTGGTGGGACTCTGGGACTCCCGGCTCCACGTCCTTGTAAGGGCGAGTTCCGAGGAAGATAGAGTCGAGACCCGCACCTTGGCTGGGTCGGGTCAGCCTCCCCTAGGGTAATCGTAGCCGGAGGACCCGAGAGCATAGCCAGTGTCAGGCACGCTAGGAGTAGGCTGTGTCCCTAGGCTCTAACAGTGTATCAGGACTGTTGGAGTGTTGTATTGTAATAAAGAAGTTACATCTACAAGTGTCTCCGGAACCCATTACATATCTACCAGTCGTCTCAGTCAGCCAGCCCATGGCACCTGGGTCTGTCCCAAAACCTCCTGTCGGCGAGCCTTCGATACTTCACGTGGCCTCAATGCACCTGGTCTGGCACAGGCGCCATGGTGACGTCACTGTCACTTAGTGGCGAATGGCGGGTGTTGCTATCGGTGTTGCCCATTGTGTGGAGAGCGGTAGCGTAGCGGATAGCACAGTGCGCTACGAATCCGGCGACCAGAGTTTGATTCTTGCTCACAGCCAACACCAGTGACGACTATCTGAACTGGTCCTGGGTCTCCCCTAGGTCGACTCAGCCTCAGATGAGTCGACCTAGGGTGTGTAAACATCGCCACTGGAGAGACAAAGGTGGTCGGGCGTGGTGCTGGCCACACACCATCTGATGTGCCGTGCCGGCCTTCATAGGTGCTACTCGCTAACAGCACTTGCCCCAACAGCCTGTTAAGGCTATGCGGGGGATCTTTGTCTTTGCTGCCCATTGTCAGATTGATTTGAAATATCCAAAAACGGGCCTAGTTATATTTTGGATGATCTTTCTTTTTTTGCCACTTTAGTTGAAATCGTGTGACGTCACTTTTGTAAGCTCAAAGGTACTTCGTAATTACCTCAAATCAATGATCTGAAAGTAACAAAAAAGAACGTCAATTTGTTTTACAAATCCTAACATCGAAAACGTTGAACTCTGAAATATACAGGCCTACTGTGTTTGTGCAAGAGGAGAGACGGTCACCCGTGAGTGTTGCTACTCACGGCAAAGACTGACAATTGCACGCATATCGTGGGTGTTGCGATGGTTAACTTGAACGAAAAGTTTAACTACATGAAAGTAATCAGGGCCTAGATTGCTACGAATTAAAACAGCTTTCAAAGTAATGACAGCGAACATCGTGGATAACAAATCGGTTAATTGAATACAAATACAGTAATGGCATTAATACATTTCAATACCTCCCCACCCTCCATGACAATGTGGAACGATTCAATGACACAATTGGTGGCGAGATGTTAACTACCTCGCCGGGTATACAGGAGGTCGAGGGTTCGATCCCGACCCTGATGCTTTTATGTTTGGAGTTTGCATGTCTCTTTCCACGGTCGTGCAGATTTTCTCCAGGTCCTCCAGTTTTCCCCTTCACATTTAGAATCAACGTCATGCGTTTACAGTATTCGGCTGCTATAAATGTCCACATGATAAGCCACTTCGTTGGGCTGTCACTTGTGGCCAGGTCGCTTCTGAAAAAGAACGACATAGCTCGGTGGGCTTTACCTGGTAAAATAAAACATAGTTTACAGTTACATGCTAATCCCTCACATTAACATGCTTATCCCTCACATTAACATAGCCACTTCCGTGCCCTTGTTGAGGAGGCCGCTCTCCTATCTTACAGTTACATGCTAATTTCTCACATAAACATCACTAGCCCCGGCCACTTCTTTATAACCCTTGAGCTACACCCATTTCAAACATTTTACAACAGTCTGCCTCAGCAGCAGACCATGCTTTCTCAACTGATGATGGACGCTTGTGTTGCGCCCGAAACGTCGTGATTATTTTATTTTATACCTACGTGACTTTACCCAAAGAACCAAAGAGTATAGTTTTAGTAGTTTAGTTTAGCATTACAGCAAGACCTCAGTTTGATTCCCAACATGTACACCGTTCTGCGTGCAGTTTGTTCTTCGCCTGCTCTGCATGGGTTTCCGCCCAGATCACTGATGTCCTCCCATAGCAAAAAAAACATACAGTATTACTGGTATTGGCCAAACACCCGATTGCTGATCAATTATCTGCAACATAACCAAATAGGATTTCTCAAAGCAACATCACCCTCTTCCGCAAAAAATTGGCAAGACTCTCCAGAAAAGTCTCGACATTGTTGAGGGTTTCCTGGTCCAACAAGAATAATAATTATAAAATATTTATTTGATAATGGCAGTCATGTTCGTGGCCACTCGTCGTTTCAAGAGTCACGTGAGCCCGTGACTCAACGTAAATCAAAAGGGATACACCATGGACTCATACACGAGTGATTCGTTGCACGTATCGTCAGCTGAAGACTCAACGGTTAATCATTCCACCCCTGGTATCTAAACACACGATGTCTGTTACTCGCACCTTCAATGCTGTCTCAGTTTGTTTGTAATGTGCGCTTTGTACAACTCCGTATCAGCATAAATACAAACACTGCCGTTTCTTATGTGCTTGATCACTCCTGCCTTGTTAACTCTGTATTTATCCTGTCATTCACAGTTTCCAACCAGCTGAGTGAAAAACACTATGCCAGTAAGTGTGGGGAAACACATTGAGCCTGACTGTGGGAAATTCAGTTTTGATTTGTTTTGAGAGATCTGACTGGTTACTCTTTGCTATGCTTGGGAATATTTCGTCTCTAAGTTGCGCCGTAGACTCTTGTAATATTTTCACTAAAACTATTCAAAAGATAACCCCTAAAAAGGAAACTAACCACCCGGCTGTTATCAATACCAAAACCCAGAATTAGATCATTCTGGGGCAAAACTGGAAACTAAATATTTATTAAAACGTTATTTTTACTTAATAAAGGTACAATCTTTTGGGTAGACATTCATTTCAATCTCTGTGTGCCTCAAAAAGCGCAATAGTGATATAATTGGTTATGAAAATCTCGTAATCCAAGAAATTAGCCTGGCGATGGTGGCCATGCATCGCTGTATTCCAGCACTGTGGAGGCAGCGAGGGCTGGTGGATCGCACACAGATGTTGCGCAACTCCCTTCCTGTGGGCGTCTAGCTGCTGCTGTGCCCTGGCTTGCCAGGAGAAGGCGCGACAATAACAACATAGACTCCACCTGTTCCATCTGTGGGGTTATTCCGGGTGTCCTACATGTAAACACTCGTTGATTGGCTGATAAAACCTTAATATGTAGAGGGACGCAGAGCTTTGGCATTTTTTTCACCAGCTCACTGCGTGGCTGCCTTCCCGCTTGTCTGTTGCCCCTCGTTGCCTCCGAGTGGTTCCGTCTCTTCGAGAGCGAGCAAACGCTGTTCACATAATTTTAAATCATCATTTGGTTTAACACGTAGCAGGATTTTGCAACCAATATTAATCATAATAAAAGTTTTTTGGGGTTACATTTCATGTGTTGATAACCCAACACCATTTGACACAGCCAATTAGTAAGGTTTGTCACGGAAATAAAGCGTGCCAATTAGTTACTAGTTCAGCACACCGGTGTGTTGAAGAGTAAAGGCACAACATTTACAATTTGAGTAGTACGACGTTTCGCTGGTAATTACAACCAGCTTCATCGGGCGATTAATATTTACGTGATTTAACCCCAAAAAAACACTTTATTATGAATCATTATTAATGCAGCAGGATTTGTAAAATGAGCTAAATACTGCTGGCAGATCTACAGGGTGGCCCAATAGTTAATTTCCCGAAATATAAATATGGAATTAATTTCTCACTGAACTTATTTAGACCACTTTGTACAATAATATTCATTATTTACCAAAGAAATTCTGACTGAGTCTCAAAACTCCTCTTCAGGAGGGTCCCACTGCATTAGGATGTTTTGCGAAGTTAAATTTTTCACGAATTAGAGTTTTGGGATTCATGTGAGAGGACACCAGGGAACTCCACAGGCTGTTATCAGGAGCCTGAAACACACACCTGCCTGGTTCGTAAAGTGTTCTGCAAAATTTCGATTTAAAGCTTTCGTGACTGCAGGGATTCATCTTCTTGGTTCTTTCGGTAAAGTCACGTAGAATGGAAATAATAAAAGAATAAAAAATACTATATAATGAAATAATTCTCACGACGTTTCAGCCACAACGCATGCAGCCGTCCTCAGGTGAAGAACATGTATGTCGAGAAGACAAGAGTCAGACTCTTGCGTTGTGGCCGAAACGTCGTGAGAATTATTTTATTAGATTAAATTTTTATTATTTTATTATTTCCATTCTACGTGACTTTACCGAAAGAACCAAGAATATGTTCTGCAAAATGTTTAAAAGGGATGCTTTAATGATGTAACAAAATGAATGATTTACAGGGCCAGATTAAGGTTCTTGTAGACCCTAGGCACTTGTGTTTCGTAGGCCTTCAGTGATAACTTTCTACAGTTGCTGCTGCTGCTGCTGCCCCGTGTTGCTTCTACTGACACTGTCACTCGCTTGTTTCACGCGGTACTTCGTCCAGCAGCTGGACAGATGCCGTTACTGATACGTTCATGATTTAGTATGTGCCCTAAATTGATGGGAGCGCGCTGTGTGCCACAGATAACATTGACGTGACTTTGCCTCTTTGTACACTGTGCCTATCCTTGCTATGCAACATATATTTATTCAAGAAGATATCCTGGTTAAAATGTTTTTATCATACAAACACAAAAATGTGGTAAAATGTGTTTTCTTAAGCACTTTAGTTTTCGTAGGCCCTTTAGTATTTGTAGGCCCTAGGCCGATTGGGTAATACGGCCCTGATGATTTATCGTCGAGACACCAATAAGCAAATTGAAACAGGTTGCATGTAAGTATGAAGACATTGCTGGCATCCTTTTCATGGCTCGCAATATTCATGACCTTTTGGAAACTGTCGTTATGAATGGAAATGTGGGCCCCCGTCACAGAAGTGCGACCAGTTCCTGGAACTGAAAGCTGTCATCTGTAAAAAGAGTAAATTGCAAGTACAAAGGACAGATATATAAAGTCTTTGCACTATATATACAAATTGTTCACTCGTTTTTCTCTATTTTTCTCTCTCTCTCATGGCAGTCTACTGGAGGGAACTCGTCAGGTTCTGGAAGGATTTTCGGGAAGCTTTGAAAAGTAAGTCCTGCCCATTGCACCCTCACATGAGCAGTGTTGAGAATGCCGGTGTCTAACACGTTGCCGTGGTGGGGACGAGACGAACCATAGTCCGGCATTGTTGATGCTTCACGAACCTGCATCAGGCTAACACCTGTCCCCTCTCACTTGCTCTTGTGCGCCGTACAGATTTGTAACTTTAACTCTTAATGTATCCATCCATAAGAGGTTTTAGTTTGGTAGAGAATCATTATTATTAATACAGCGGTATAATTAGCTGTCGCCCGATGAGGCTAGTTGTAATTACCGGTGAAACGTCGTACTCGAATTGTAGATGTTGTGGGTTTACTCTTCAACACACCGGTTATTGCTGAACTAGTAACTGACACGTTTTGTTTACGTGGCAAACCTTACTAATTAGCTGTGTTGGGTGCTGCTTGTGGTGGGATTAACGACACATTTATACTGGTAGGAACCTCCTGGTTCCACCAGCCCACAGGGGATTATTGTGTCCGTCCGTCCGTCATGCAGGGAGGGGCTGGGTGGGGAGGGGAGGGTGGGGAGGGGCTGGATGGTGAGGGTGAGGCTGGGTGAGGGGTGGGAGTGGTAGGTCACCCCGTGGTGCCCTTATAAAACTCAACGTTTAACCTACTCACGCCGGCTTGTGCCCGCCCTCACAGTCGGCCATATTTGCGGAATACATCACGCCGCCGTTGACCCTGGCCATTGACCGAGCAACCCAACGTTCCTACCAGCTCCCTCCGCAGGAATGTGTTGTTAACACGATCTAACCCAAAAAAAACCTCTTGTGTATATTGGTCGCGAAAGCCTACACATTAAACTTAATGTATCCATGTTCGCTTCCTTGTGTCCCTAATGCAAGTTGGTCAAATCTCCCTTCCTCTGTCCACCGAGCAAGAGGCATGGGGACACATCACAATCAGTCGATCAGCACGGTCAATTCGGTGTGGCAAAGTGTGGATATTCCTGTCTCTGGCCAGCATGGAAGAGTAGGCCACATACTCTCCAGACGGGATCTCTATACCTCGAGTGGAGGCCCTTTAGCCAGTAGTGGCATGAGCAGGACACCTTGCACCCTTACCTGGTTACACTCCCTGCTGTGCGTGGTGGTGATGTATGAGATCTGTGACTGTGTTGTTAGCAAACTAATGCGAATTCTAATTTAACTAACCGTCACGTTTTGTCCTTTTCTTTTTGTTTTTCAGCTTCGAAGGAACTGTCATGCCCTGTCTGTGGTAAGATTGTGTCCACCTGTATATAGGCGATTCTGAAAGATGGTATGAGTGTCACCTTATCACGAGACAGCATGCATACGTGTGCACGTGCGCGTGTGTGTATGTGTCAGGGGAGCGGTAGCTTAGCGGTTAGCGCACTGCGCTGCGATCCTGGCGACCCGAGTTCGATTCTCGCTCACGGCCAACACCGGTGATGATGATCTGAACCAGTCCTGGGCCTCCTCTAGGTCGACTCCCCCTTGTGCGCCGTGCCGGCCTTCATGTGCGTGTGTAATGTGTGCATGTGCCCGTGTGCGTGGACAATTTACGAGGCATAAAGATCCGAGCGTTATTCCGTAAATGCCAAACGGTCTTGCATGGAATTGGCCAGACATCTAAATGTAGGACCCTGCTCAACAACAGTTTTGTTTTTCGTCTCATCCTGAACGTAACCGACTGATTGGAGTCGTCACATGTCGCTGATTTCGACCTTAAACTCGCTCACCGTGTTCTAAATGCAATTACTTGACACGATCTACTGGGCTTGTACGTGTTTATCATTCTTATCGTGTCGGTGTTGCGGTGGTTCGGGCGGTACCACGAACCCCACCGTCTGAGTTTGATCGCTGGTCATGTGTAACATCACTCGTGAGTGATATCCAAACCGATCCTGATGCCACGACCAACCCTAATCCCCCCGCCACGGTCACCAACTCACACTGAACGGTGTGATGAGTAAATGGTCAAACCACGTGACCGATATTCCTGCAGGAAATTTACGTGTTTAGTTTGTTGTCCTGCTTCCTGCACCTCCGATTAGCACGGTTGGCTGTATACAGCAGTTCAACATACATACAAATTGTTTTATATTTGTATCTATATTTGAGAAAAAAAGCTAATTATTCGTTAATAAATAGGCTGATAAATGGAACTTCGTAGAGTTTACATTTGCCCCTACTGAAAATGCACGTGACATCTGGTTCCATCACGTCGACTTTCGTGACCCAGTCTTCTCTCAATCTGCAGACATAAACAGCCTTTTAACTCCGTCCATGTTTTGTTTGTCCGCAGAACCCACGTACATATCTGCGCTGCGCTGCAAATCCTGCGAGAAAGAGAACAAGGAAGTCTGCCTGTCTTATTGTGAACGTACGTCATTCTGGAGCTCTAACGTCAGGAATGCCTCACTGCATGCAATTTACATCACTCCTGAAATATGACTCTCGTAACATCTAGTAGTAGGTTTTTACCCTTTCAACTGGTACAAAAACTGACACCTTTATACAAGGGATCATGTTTGCAATAACCACAACACAAGCAGTCAAAATGCAAACAAAAATAAACAACTCTGATAATGATAATGATATGCACTGTCCTTGTATAAAGGTGTCAGTTTTTGTACCAGTTGAAAGGGTAAAAACCTACTACTATATTTTGCCACTGGTAAATCCAAGTACGACGTATCGAAGTATTCATTTAACTCATTAACATCGATGCATCGTTCCATGCATGCGCAATGCCTTGAGATGCTCAATTTGCATAACTGGGCAGGGGTAGAGCAACAACCAGAAACATTAATTCTAGATTTGAAGTTTTTGTGACTGCAAGGTCCATACTCTTTGGTTTTTTTCGGTAAAGTCACGTGGGTGAAAAAGAAAGGCGGCTTAACTTAACCCCCCCCCACGGCCCATCCTGGCTCCTCCACCCCTTAACTTGTATATATAATATCGTGTCTCTTAAAGCTCTCTTCACTTGATACAGTTATTGTGCTGTGACGGTTCCACCTGAAGACGGAAGCTTGTGTTGCCTCCGAAACGTCGTGATTTAATTTATTTTTATTTTATTTTTTACCTACGTGACTTTACCGAGAAACATTGTAGGAACAATGAATTTCACTCGCACTGTGGTGACGTCAGAGCAGTAACATTTTAAAAAGAAGTGTCACCGTGTCATTACTAAGTCTCCATATCAAGCCTACTAAAGAAGACAATACACCTTACAGGCACTTCCTTGTCTTCTGAATTGTTTTCCTGGTGCACTCTGGGCATCGTTGTCAGGAGGCAGAGAAACCGTTCTAAAATGTCACGGCAGAGCAACCTCACGAGTGTGGGAATGGCCGAAATAGATTTGCTCACAACTTCTGATTGGAGCCCTTCAAGCAGCGCTGTCCAGAGTGCTGCTGCCAGCTCGTATCACCCAACGCTTCTGCCTTCTGATGATGTTTGTGTTTAGTTTGTTGTCCCCCCCCCACCGCCGCACCTCCGATTAGCACGGTGGCTACGTACGGTGTGAAGGGAGTTCAACGTAGATACAGCCATTGCACATTGCTGCCAGGGATACGTCTAAATTCACTCTGATTTTTTAAAAAGTCTCTAAACGTCACTAACGCACCTGCGTGTGTATGCATGTGTGTGCTACAGGAAGTATTTTGGAAAAGCAACGGCGAGCACCTTTGGAGGTTCTGGATGACGTCGATCCCGACGTCATCCCAGAGCCAGACTACGACCCTGAGTTTGAGCCCACGAAGACCAGCGTGATTGCACTGATCGTGCTCGTGCCAGCCATGCTATCCTTAATCGTCTTCTGCATCGGTGAGTCTTTAGCTTGTTCCTCCAGATAGCAGAGGCGTTCTCAACACCAAGTAGGGTCCTCTGCAGATCGTAGTGGGAGATGTACGAATGTTGAACTTCTTTCACACATTTCCGTAGCCAACAGTGATAATCGGAGGGGGCGGGGTTCAGCACAGCCAACTAAACACAACAACAAGCAGTTTTTAAAGAAATTAGTTTTCAATCTCTAAGATCTAGAGAGACACAGAGACATGTTTACAAACACTTTGAGAGACACGAAGGACAGACACAGACAGCTATATACAGGGATAGTGTCCGACACGTACAAAAATACACGCGGAAAGATGCAGGCAGAGAGTGACACAGAGAAAAACACAACACGCACAAATAGATAACTACAGATACTTCCATGCATGTGAATTTAGTGGCTCACACTAACCTGTTTACTCCCTTGTCCCCTTTTATTTTCAGTAATGTGCTTCACGCGAAATAAAAAATCAACGTCTGCCCCCGACGTGAAAAAGGGATTGGACGCCGCGGAAGCGCAAACACGACAGAATCCCAACGTGAAGAGGCCTGGGCATCCAACGAAGCCTGCCCGGGAAAAACAAACCAAAAAAGACGGCACGCACAAAGCATCCCGCGTTGGACCAAAGAAAGAAAAGCCACGCAAATGAAAGTGCGGGCAATCCCCGACTTACGAACGGGGTCCTTGTTTCTGAGGCCCGTTCATGAGTCAAACTGTTCGGGTTCACAAAGAAAGACAGATACACACATGCGCTCGCACACTCACTTTCACACACACACATATATGAGTTTGCAGGGATTGTGTGGTGCCACGGCTTCGAAGCCACACTGCAAACTCCGTGACCGCCCCCCCCTGGCCCCCACACTGAATACACACACAGCGCACACACGTAGTGTCCTGGCGTGGGATTGCTTGGCACAACGGGTTTTAATCCGAAGGGTCCCTATGAGGAAAGTCCCACGGTTTCCCGGTGCCAGGGGATTGGCTGACCCTCGCAGGACAGTTTACAACGCGGTGCCCCTGAGTTGGCTGAGTAGTGTGTGGGCGCAAAAAGGTGACCGGGCCAGCCGCGATGAGTCATTCACGACATCGGGGAAGCTGGGGTGGAAAAAGCGAGAAAGGCAGACGATGGGCTGTGTATTTGGCAGTGATTCGCCGTGAGTACAGCTATGAGGTACATGGTAGGACGCTTGGGTGAGCAGGAGTGCAGACAGTAGTAGGTCGAGGCTTTTCTCGCAAGATACTCCCCCCGGGTAGTGCCGACTGGGCAGCTTTAAGGGATTGTGGTTTGCGCCGAGAATAAAAGTTAGCACAGACCATCGATGCTGTGGTGTCAGCAATTTATGTGTGGAGCGACTGCGTGTGCAAGCCGAGTCCTGGGTAGCAGTGGGGGAACATGAGGCGAGAGTGAACGCGGGGTGATCGCGGGGTGATCGCTACCATGTTTGCGCGAGTGAGTTAATCGCTCAGGTGTGAGCGCGCTCGCAGCCCCCTTTTGTTAGTGGGGCCGAGGTGTGCATGGGCGTGCGCGTTAAAGAGTCAATCGCTCGCAGGTGGAAGCGTGCGGTCGCTGCAGCTGATAGCTAGTTCATCGCTTGCAGGTAATAGCACGGTTCGCGGCCCCTCTAATAGCGACAATGTGGTGTGCACGGGCGTGTATTTTAACCCCGTGGGCTCCGAGGCCAGCAGCACAAGCATGGGGGGCCCCGTCACTCGGTCAGCGGGGGGCTGGCGGGAGCCGACCGACGCGGTGGAGGAGGGAGAAATTTGAGACAGATGCCATCCAGACATCCACCCTACGTCCATCCTTGTGGAAGAGATACGTGGATGACACGTTCGTCATCTGCCCACATGGCCTGTCAGCACTGAACCAATTTCTCAACCACATAAATTCCATGCACCCGTCTATCAAATTCACCATGGAAGTGGAAAAGGATGGCAAGCTACCATTCCTGGATGTTTTGACCTGATGGCTCGTTGGGACATTCGGTCTACAGGAAAGCCACCCACACGGATGCCGATCTAAAGCCTGATTCCCACCACCATCCAGCCCAGAAAAATTCCCTTATCAAAACACTACACCACAGGGCTTGTTGTATCTCCGACCAGCACCACCTAGCCAGTGAGTTGGAGCACGTACACCAAGCCCTCAGGATGAACGGATACTCGGACCGTACAATCCGCAAAGCTGTCTCCCCAACCAAAACCATCACTTTGCCGTACATAGCAGGGGTTACCAAAAATATTTCCAAAATCTTAAAGAAACACAAGATCCAGGTTCGTTTCAATACAGTACACAAAATCCGTGATTTAATCCCATCTGTAAAGGATGTGATTCCTGACATGCAATACCCTGTTGTTTACAAACTAAGTTGTGGTTGCGGCAGCAGCTACATTGGGGAAACAAAACGACATGTCTCGGACCGCGTTCGTGAACACAAGGCGGATCTGAAACACGGTAGGACCAATAACTCTGCCATTGCCGATCATTGTTTTAACGCTGTGGGCTCACACGAAATAGATTTTTCCAAGAAGGAGGTACTCTGCAAACCTACCGGCTACCTTCAGAGATTTGTTCATGAAGCCATCCAGATATATAAACACAGACACAACTTCAACTGAGAGGATGGGTACAAACTGAGCAATCATTGCAAGGACGTTATTAACCAGGTGAAGTCTTAACTGATTGTGATGTTTCCATCCTACCTTCCTATGTCAGCTGTTATTTCCGACTCTCTGTGTCTCTCTCTATGCCTCTCAGATCTCTCATGCTCACATGCCCTTTGGATTGCACCCGTTGGGTTGCACTCTTGCCTTTGGATTGCACCACTCTTCGATGTCACATTAACATCATGCTAATCTCTCACATTAACATAGCCACTTCCGTGCCCTTGTCGAGGAGGCCGCTCTACTATCTTACAACTACATGCTAATTTCTCACATTAACATCACTAGCCCCGGCCACTTCTTTATGACCCTTGGGCTACACCCATTTCACACCTTTTTAAACAGTCTGCCTCAGCAGCAGACCGTGCTTTCCCACCTGATGACGGGTGCTTGTGTTGCGCCCGAAACGTCGTGATTTATTTTATTTTATACCTATGTGACTTTACCCAAAGAACCAAAGAGTTTGTATCCCTTTCCTATACTTTGCACTCCTATGTTGTAACGTTCAAAAAAGTACTTCGGCTCGTTCTGGAAAACTCATGTAGCTCATCCAGAGCTTGGTTTCCGAGCTTCACTCCTATTGTTGCTGTTGTTCAAATTACGAAGCTATGTTTTTTTTTATTTTACCAGGTATGTCCCACTGAGCTTTGTAGCTATTTTTCAGAAGCGACCTGGCCACAAATGATAGCCAAACGGCGTGGCTTACCACGTTCAGTTTCAGTTTCATTTATTATGTACAGTAAAACCTTGGATTGCGAGCATATTGGTTCCGGAAACGTGTTTGTAATCCAAAGCACTCGTATATCAAAGCACTCGTATATGAGTTGTGATCACGTGACGCTCGGCAGACAAAGCATGTACACGTAATACTCGTATTGCAAGACCTCGCTCGTTTATCAAATTAATATTTATTTTAAAAAATTGCTCGTCTTGCAAAACACTCGCGGACCAAGTTACTTGCAATCCAAGGTTTTACTGTGTAGCCCTGTGAGCCATGCGGCTCTTGGCTCGGGTGCAACCGCAACAAACAAAAACATGAACCAGGAACATCTTAAAGTGACTACGCGCAACAGAAAAATCCAGGAAAAAACAGCAAAATCTTCCAGAAAAAGCACCGTATATCAATGCTGTGTGCAAAAATCCCAGTGGGATGCAAGTCAAACAATAACAACCATAAGACAATTTAGATTAAAGTGATCAGTCTAACTCTGTACTACAACAAACAAATATGGCTAAACCAAAACGTATTCGAAATCACCAAAATAAAGCTATAATAAGTATAACCCGTAAAAACAAAGTTTTTCACTCTAAATCCTTAATATGCGTGGCGGCTAGAGTCCTCTCGTCCTCTGGCTTGAGATGGCTGCCACCTATGGGTCAGATGATTGTCTGCAGTATTAAACAATTGGTAATTAAATATTTAATTTGTTTTCCCTAAACAGTGTAAAATTTTGGATTTTTTTATTCACGAACATTAATTGTCTCGCACAACGAGTCTGTGTGCAAAATGTCAGCTCGATTGGATCACGGGAAGTGGGTTAAAAAACGACCGAAAGGTTTGCACGGTCGTAAGCAAGCAAGCAAGCACGCGAACTTAATATAAAAGATTTAAAAACAATGTAACAGTGATCATAGCAACTGTGATTCAAATTTAACAATAAACGATTTACATAACATGTGCGACCAAATGGCCACATGGCCATTCATAGCAGCAAAATACTTTGAACGCGCGATGTTGATTCTAAATGTGGAAAGAAAATCCGGAGGACCCCGAGAAAAATCCACGCGACCACGGGGAGAGAGACGAAGACTCCAAATATACATCAGACCTCATGCATAGGGGCCGTCCATAAATGACGTCACGCACCTAGGGGGGGAGGGGGGGTCAGATATTTGTGACGATGCGTGACGATGGGGGGGGGGGGGGGTGATAAATGTGACGTCACATCAAAATGCGCAACTTTAAATAAATATAGACAACGCGTTCTACTTAATTAAATTGACTTTTTAATAAATGTTTTCTCCTACAACAGCAGAGAGCAGCGCCACATTAAATACGCACTACAATGACAATAGTTTAAAGCGATTTGAAGCATGTTTTATTTGGGGGGGGTCTGACTTTTTGTGACGCCATGTGACGATGGGGGGGGGGGGTCAAAAATAGTCCATAATCGCGTGACGTCATTTATGGACGGCCCCATACCAGGCGAGGTAGTTAACATCTCGCACACCACGGATCTTCCTACGTAAAATAGTCGGGCGATAGGCTAAACGGGATCATCCGTGTAACAATTTAAATAGAAAATTAAACTTTAACGAACGAGATGGGAAAGACTGCACGTACCCCGATGACGTCACGCCTGCGGTGACCTGTCGGGAAATGACGTCATGTTATGCTGCAACGATGACGTCATCACGCAGCTGTTCCCCCGTCAAGTGGAGCCGGCGCGGGGTGAGTGGAACGCGGGTGACTCAATCCTCCTCCACCTCACTCACACCCCTCACTCACCCCTCACTCACCTCTCACTCACCTCTCACTCACTCACCTCTCACTCACCTCTCACCCACCTCTCACTCACTCACCTCTCACTCACCTCTCACTCACCTCTCACTCACTCACCTCTCACTCACTCACCTCTCACTCACCTCTCACTCACCTCTCACTCACCTCTCACTCACCTCACCTCTCACTCACCTCTCACTCACCTCTCACTCACTCACCTCTCACTCACCTCTCACTCACCTCTCACTCACCTCTCACTCACCTCTCACTCACCTCTCACTCACTCACTCACCTCTCACTCACCTCTCACTCACCTCCTCACCTCTCACTCACCTCTCACTCACTCACCCCTCACTCACCTCTCACTCACTCACGCTCACCACGAGGGTGACTCCTCACTCACCCCTCACTCACCACGCGGGCGACTCACCCCTCACCACGAGGGTGACCCTCACCTCACTCACCCCTCACCCCTCACTCACCCCTCACTCTCCCCTCACTCACCCCTCACTCACTTCGTGGGCGACTCACCCCTCACTCACCCCTCACCCCTCACTCACCCCTCACTCTCCCCTCACTCACCCCTCACTCTCCCCTCACTCACCCCTCACTTCGTGGGCGACTCACCCCTCACCCTCACCACGAGGGTGACTCACCCCTCACTCACCCCTCACTCACTCACCCCTCACTCTCCCCTCACCCCTCACTCACCCCTCACACTCACCCCTCACTCACCCCTCACACGTGCGTCTGGCTGAGCACGCGGTGTCACCTGCAGGTGGTGACGGTGATGGACCCACCACCGACTTCTGCCCACGTGGAGTCACGGATTTGTCTCGATCATATTCACGACTGGAACTTTTAGTTTCTTCACGCGTCGTGTTGTTGTGTGCCAACACGAGAACTCTGATGAAAGAGAAGAATAGGTGTTAACCTTGTTGGCAATCGGATGTTTAAACACCAAATAGATACATCAAGTCAGCAGTAACGACACGGACTGGTGGTGGATATGCAAACACAAATATGATCTGAAAAATGTGGAATCGTCTTTGAAACGTGGACTACACCAGAGACAACCTTCTTGTTTGAAGAGACAGCCTTTCTTATGCTTGGTTCTTTCGGTAAAGTCACGTAGAAGGGAAGTAATAAATTAATAAAATTTTATTCTCACTACGTTTCGATTGCAACACAAGCAATCATCAGGTGTGACCCCCACAGCAAGAAAATTTGAAAAAAGTGGCGGGTTTTTTTCCCTTGGTGCTGACGTTAAGATAAAATCGCCACTTTTTTCAAATGTTCTTGCTGTGGGTTTCACACCTGATGATGATTGCTCGTGTTGCAATCGAAACGTCGTGAGAATTTTATTGTTTTATTTTGATTATTTCCCTTCTACGTGACTTTACCGAAAGAACCAAGAATACAATTCGTATCAGTTTAAAGTTGTGCAAAGTCAAATGGGCCCTCAGAATTTGGCCTGACAGCATCGAGTGCCAAGGGAAATGGGTTGGATTGTACGCATGCTTTGGTGTGTGCAGGTTGTGACTATCAAACGCTGTGCTTGAGAACACGTTTTTTTTAGTCTCCAGCTGGGAACCGTGATTTGAATTCGGGACCTCACCATCGCTCGCTTATCTCTCATACACAGGGCATTGCTTTAGACCCGAAGCCACCTGTCACCCTCCTTTGTGCTGTTTCAAGGAGCTGTGTCACCAGTTTCAAGTGTTATTTTCTTTCACTAGGTTTACAACTCAAAACAAGAGACCAGGATGAATCTTAACTTACAAAAGCGACCTATTTGTTTTGGTAATATCCCGTCTCTTCAGTTGAAGTCCACCGTTGCCGTGTGAGTTTAATGTTTATTTGTCTTCGCAGACCGTGTCGTTTGCCTTCCTTGGGGGTGGAGGCGACGCAGAGGAACAATATTTTCTTCTGCGGCCCCCAGCCCTCAAGTGACTGACGCATGAGACTCCTGGCTGCGGTGATGTCACGGGTGAGGTGCTGTGGCCGCCCAACAGGAATCGAGCATGCAGCCAAAGCGGTGGAGCCAGCAGAAAAGGTGACATCATTTAAAATACAACATTGGTGTTGTTTCAATGTCTGAAAACACGTTCTTAATCTCTCTGCAACCGGCACCAAGTCACGAGACATTTCCTGTTGGTACTCTGGTGGAAAAACTTGGGGTCCCCTCATCTCCCGCATCTCACTGATGAAGGCCGGTCATCATACGGCTGTGTGCGGTATGTCATAGTTAAAATGCAATACAGTAAAACCTTGGATTGCGAGTAACTTTGTCTGTGAGTGTTTTGCAAGACGAGCAAATTTTTAAAATAAATATTAGTTTGATAAACGAGCGAGGTCTTGCAATACGATCAGTACGTGTATACGCTTTGTCTGCCGAGCGTCACGTGATCACAACTGATATACGAGTCCTTTGGATTACAAACACGTTTCCGGAACGAATCATGCTTGCAATCCAAGGTTTTACTGTATTTTAAAATAATTAGAAAAAAAACACCATAAACCTCTCACAAACAGTCAATGCTGTTGCTACCACCACATCTCACAAACTCACTGTGATGGTCAATGATGTTGCTACCACCACATCTCACAAACCCACTGTCACAGTCAATGCTGCTGATACCATCACATCTCACAAACCCACTGTCACGGTCAATGCCGTTGATACCACCACATCTCACAAACCCACTGTCACAGTCAATGCTGTTGCTACCCTCACATCTCACAAACCCACTGTGACGGTCAATGCTGTTGCTACCATCACATCTCACAAACCCACTGTCACAGTCAATGCCGTTGATACCACCACATCTCACAAACCCACTGTCACAGTCAATGCTGTTGCTACCACCACATCTCACAAACCCACTGTGACGGTCAATGCTGTTGCTACCACCACATCTCACAAACTCACTGTGACGGTCAATGCTGTTGCTACCACCACATCTCACAAACCCACTGTCACAGTCAATGCTGTTGCTACCACCACATCTCACAAACCCACTGTGACGGTCAATGCTGTTGATACCACCACATCTCACAAACCCACTGTCACAGTCAATGCTGTTGCTACCACCACATCTCACAAACCCACTGTCACAGTCAATGCTGTTGCTACCATCACATCTCACAAACCCACTGTCACGGTCAATGCCGTTGATACCACCACATCTCACAAACCCACTGTCACAGTCAATGCTGTTGCTACCCTCACATCTCACAAACCCACTATCACGGTCAATGCCGTTGATACCACCACATCTCACAAACCCACTGTCACAGTCAATGCTGTTGCTACCATCACATCTCACAAACCCACTGTCACGGTCAATGCCGTAGATACCACCACATCTCACAAACCCACTGTCACAGTCAATGCTGTTGATACCACCACATCTCACAAACCCACTGTCACAGTCAATGCTGTTGCTACCATCACATCTCACAAACCCACTGTCACAGTCAATGCTGTTGATACCACCACATCTCACAAACCCACTGTCACGGTCAATGCCGTTGATACCACCACATCTCACAAACCCACTGTCACAGTCAATGCTGTTGCTACCACCACATCTCACAAACCCACTGTCACAGTCAATGCCGTTGATACCACCACATCTCACAAACCCACTGTCACAGTCAATGCTGTTGCTACCACCACATCTCACAAACCCACTGTCACGGTCAATGCTGTTGATACCACCACATCTCACAAACCCACTGTCACAGTCAATGCTGTTGCTACCATCACATCTCACAAACCCACTGTCACAGTCAATGCTGTTGCTACCATCACATCTCACAAACCCACTGTCACGGTCAATGCTGTTGCTACCACCACATCTCACAAACCCACTGTCACAGTCAATGCTGTTGATACCACCACATCTCACAAACCCACTGTCATGGTCAATGCTGTTGCTTCTGTATCTCACCATTCTTCATTCTGCCAGATCCTGCAGCACAGTCAATACCTGACCCTCCAAGTCTTATTTACAATATTATACCACCAACTGGGCGTGGGTCTCCCCCTTCATCGCTCACCTCTGGGTGACAACTTCAGTGTCTGTTACAGTTTCAGTTTCATTTATTTGGTATAGCCCTGTGAGCCATTCGGCTCTTGAATCGGGTGGAACCGCAACAAACAAAAAACAAAAACATGAACAAGAAAACATCTTAAAGTGACTATGCGCAAACAGAAAAATCCAGGAAAAAACTGCAAAGTCTTCTAGAAAAAAAGCACCGTACACCAACGCTGTGTGCAAAAATCCCAGTGGGATGCAAGTTAAACAACAACAACCAACTTAGATTAAAGCCATCATTCTAACTCCGTACTACAACAAACAAACATGGACAAACCAAAAAACCATTTTTAAATCACCAAAATAAAGCCATAAGCAATGTAAGAGTGATCACAGGAACTTTGACCGAAATTTCACAATAAACGACATCAACAGTAACCTGCCTTCCTCCTCCATCCAGCTCACGCTGTTCAACGTCACTCGGATTGTTACAGGTGCGCTCTGACCAAAAAGTAAAGAGACGTGTGATCATTTCGTAACAATTTCTGGCCATGCTGCAGGATGTCTTCGACAATTGCTGAATGCTGTCATTCAGCTGCGTTATAGCTGAGTCTGTTTAATAAAAAATGAAAATATTGATTTATAATGGAGAAATCCGATGAGCTATTAAGCTATTTTTTTACAGATGCCCAATAGGGGTGGGTTAAGAACGTTACAGCAACAAACAATACGAAAACACGATAGCAGTGCAAAGTACAAGAAAGGATAAACAATTTAACACGTAGGCTTTCGCGACCAATATTATTCATAATCAACGTTTTTGGGTTTAGATCGCGTTATTTATAAATGTGTCGTAACCCTCCACCACCCGACACGGCCAATCAGTAAAAAAGTGTCACGTTGACCAAAGACAATTAGTTCACTGCTTTAGCCCACCGGTGTGTTGAAGCGTGAAACCACAACAATTTACAATTTGAGTACGTGTCGGTTGGTGGAGGGTTACGACACATTTAGAAATAACGCGATCTAAACCCAAAAACGTTGATTATGAAAGGTAAACAAATCACCCAAACGCACACACAAATAAAACTCAACCATCCCCATCCTACCAGGCAAAGCCCACTGAGGTATTAACTTATTTTTCATATATCTGTGACAGGATTTGTTGACGCTGTTTTTGATTTGTACGTAAACACCGTTTATTGTTTGCCCTGTTTGCAGAAAGTTCCGTTGTGGGTTTCGCGTAAAATAAAATGAAAATGTTGCCCGTGTTAGTTTGTCGAATGTCCTCTAACTGGTGCCACAGCCGAGCGTCTTCAGCTGCGGTTGTCCTTGGGAGTGCGCTGCTCCGCTCAGTTGGCCTTCACAGCTAAAATCATGAGGCCCGAGTCTGATTTCAGTCGGGAAAAAAATTGCACAATGAATGGGGTGCGAGCCTGCCGCTTGTGCAAAAATTTTTTTCCCAGATGTTGCGACGAGATGACACGTGTACCGCGATCAAAGGTTGGCGGCACCTTTGTGCAACCGCACATTAGACGAGCGGCGAAACTGCGCGTAGTTTTTCTTCGTCATTTTGGAGAAAGGAAAAATAAGTTGGGTTTGAATTTTTGCGACGTTTACAATTGGGTGGAAACGGTTACATCGAAACAACAATGCATTAGCCCTGATATGGGAATGTGGCTGATGAGACATGACATACGCGCAGCCTGATTGATGTATGACCTCTCGTTAATATGTTTGGCATTCCATGGGGGATATGGTTTTCGGGAATTCATATTTCAAGAATTCACTGAACGAACTGTCCACATTACTGCTAATGTGTGCGCTTAATTCCTCCTTGCCGGTCGCCCCACAATCAACCGCTCATCGCGAGCAGCATTCATTGGAGGGGAAGCATAAATGTCCTTTACCACTTTTGTCATCATCACAAACATGCTTATGACCTTGTAAAATGCATTGTGAATCTCCGCAGGCTCTCACCTCAATGCTTTCAAATTGCATTCGAACGAAGGTTGCGTGCGTGTGTGCGCGTGTGTGCGCGTGTGCAGGGGACGGAAGTGAAATCTAAAGATAAAACCATTTCGGCTTTAATGGAAGCCAACAATCTGACACTGGAGGAGAAGAAAATTCTGAAAAGACACACAGAAGCCTGTCTGGTGCGTCTCCGTTGTGCTCGCGTGCGATTCTGTTTATGTGCAGGAACAGTGGAATCCCTGTGTATGTACACCATTGGAACCTCATTTGCCAGTAGCAAAATATGATAATTGGTTTTTTACCCTTTTATCTAGCAACAAAACTGACATCTTTTTTACAAGGAGTCATGTTTGCATTGACTACAATACCTGCAGTCGTAATGCAAACAAAAAACATAGCTCTGATAATGTATGCACTGTCCTTGAAATTGTTTGGTCCACACACGAGACAGCTCTCCTTAGAGCCTAGTCTCACATGGTGTTGGACCAGATGACGCCAAAAGGCTGTCTCGTGTGTGGACCAATCAAAGGTGTCAGTTTTGTTGCCAGATTAAAGGGTAAAAAACCAATTATCATCCCTGTGTATGTGTCTCATCCTGTGTGCGTGCGTCTCCTCCGCATGGGGAATGGTAGTGCAGTAGTTTGCGTGCTGCACTACGAATCCGGCGACCCGAGTTCAATCCGCGCTCACGGCCAACACCAGTGATGATTATCTGAATTGGTCCTGGGCCTCCCCGTGGTCGACTCAGCCTCAAGTGAGAACCTGATGGGCTGTGTGTAAACACCACCACTGGGGGAGACAAAGGTGGCCAGGCGTGGTGCTGACCACCCACGCCCTCGTGTGCCGTGCCGGCCTTCATAGGTGCTCACTAACAGCACTTGCTCCAACAGTGTGTTCAGGCTATACGGGGCACGTGGTAGCGCGTTCGCCGCTTGTTGCAGATGTTCACGGTCTGATTCCAAGAGGTCGCCCTGGTTATTACTGCCGGTGTTTAGCCACCAAAAATATTTCGATTTAAAGCTTTCATCACCACCAAAAATACCTTGCGTCTGCTTCACAGTGGATGTTAAAAGACCCTGTGGCATGATTTGCAAGAGCAGGTGAAGCGTTATGCCGCCATCACGGTCCAAATTTTGCCAAATTCTAAAAATGACGCCACAAATCACTCAATTGGAATTATACTTGGCATGAACCTTCTGAAAAAAAGACTGCGTGAGGCTTACCTGGGTTAACAAGGAATCCTGTGTGGAACGGAGGGAGAACTTACAAACTCCACACACTCTTCAGAGCAGGGGGAGAGCGTACAAACCCCACACAAAGGCACCCGAATTGGGAATCGGAATCAGCCCTTTCTTGCTGTGAGGTGTCACCACTGCACCACCGCCACCCTGCCGCCCACCATCGATGAATCGACGAACTGTGACATGCCAACGTAGCGCAGTAACTGACACGCGCGGGACCTTGTGGAATGGAAACTCTGCGTGCGTGCGTGCAGGCAGGCAAGGACACGTACGTGGACCCCGTGTCCGGCTACTCCGTGTTCACGAGCCGCTCTCACTCGCTGCGCGGGAAGTGCTGTGGCTCGGCCTGCAGGCACGTACGTACGCACGCACTCACGCAGCGGCCAGTCGCACGCACATGCGGTCCCACAGCGCGGGTGGGGAACTGTCTGGAATGCTCTTCCAGTATGAGGAAGGCACTGGGGCTATGCACTTTCAAATCTAAAATTCACGTCTTTAAAACTGATCCCTCTATCTAGATTTGAAGTTTTCGTGACTGCAGGTTTCCATACTCTTTGGTTCTTTCGGTAAAGTCACGTAGGTAGAAAATAAAATAATTGAATCACGACTTTTCGGGACGCAACACAAGCGTCCGTCATCAGGTGGGACAACCACAGCAATAAACAATTGCTGATTGCAATTGCTGAAACGTCGTGATTGAATTTATTTTATTTTATACCTACGTGACTTTACCGAAAGAACCAAAGAGTATGTATCCCTCTTTTTAAGACCGAAACAGGAGGATTTCTCCACATTCCTGGCTGTCGCCTGGTGAGGCTGGTTGTAATTACCGGTGAAACGTCACAGTACTCGAATTGTAGATGTTGTGGCTTTACTCCAACACACAAGCGGTGTGCTGAACCAGCAACTAATCGGCACGTTTTGTTTACGTGGCAAACCTTTACTATATGGCTGTGTCAGGTGGTGGCGGGTTCAAGGACATCGTTACACGATCTCACCCAACAAAAAACCTCTTACGGATCTTTAAAACTGCTTCTTGTGTTTAGTTTGTTGTCCTTCCCCCGCACCTCCGACTAGCACGGTTGGCTACGTACGGTGCGAATGAAGTTCAATGTACGTCTCCTCTCCGGGGGCCAGAGGCGACTTTCACACACCCCCGGTTGGGCACAGAATCAGAATCTTTATTTAGCATGGGAAAAATCCGATGAGCTATGAAGCTCTTTTTCACAATGCCCTGTATTCGCGCACACCATTGATTGGTCCAATGACCACGGTGGTGGTAGTAGGAACGCGCGCGAAAAGTAACGCACGTGGCGTCCGAGTTGCTGTGTCCGTCACCGTTCTATTCAAGCAGTGGTTCTTAACCATTACTGCAGTCTTGTAACTCTGGTTCTGAATGGTTACAACTTGTATAATGTTAATAAATGCAAAGGGGTTTGATGAAACAAAGTAGTTGTGCTTACATGCCCGTACTTTATTTGTGCTTTCGATGATTTACCTTCTCAGAAATATGGCCGTGTCTCGCACCCCCAGAAATTAGGGATTTCGATCGGATTCTTGGGGTTTGTTAGTAATAAATCGGCATTTTGCGACCCCCACTGCCATTGTGTAGAATATTATTACGTGCCAGGGACTCTATGAGATGATAGGACAATAGTCTGAATCCATAATTGGCAATAAGTAACGGCAAAGCGGTTATAAGTGACTCACAGAATTGTGCACAGTTGCATATACAGCACACGGCTTCCCTGAAGGTATCAACACCTTCAGCGAGCGCGATGCCGATCACACCACGCGGTTCGAATTCGACCCTCGATCGATGGCTGCGCCATCGCCGCACACGCGTCGAATAAAAATCAAGGGACAACTCCTTACTCACTAACAACTCCTTACTTACTAACAACTCCTTACTAACAACTCCTTACTTACTAACAACTCCTTACTCACTAACAAGTCCTTACTCACTAACAACTCCTTACTTACTAACAACTCCTTACTTACTAACAACTCCTTACTCACTAACAACTCCTTACTAGCAACTCCTTACTTACTAACAACTCCTTACTAACAACTCCTTACTTACTAACAACTCCTTACTTACTAACAACTCCTTACTTACCAACAACTCCTTACTTACTAACAACTCCTTACTCACTAACAACTCCTTACTTACTAACAACTCCTTACTAACAACTCCTTACTTACTAACAACTCCTTACTTACTAACAACTCCTTACTTACTAACAACTCCTTACTCACTAAACAACTCCTTACTCACTAACAACTCCTTACTTACTAACAACTCCTTACTTACTAACAAGTCCTTACTCACTAACAACTCCTTACTTACTAACAACTCCTTACTTACTAACAACTCCTTACTTACTAACAACTCCTTACTTACTAACAACTCCTTATTTACCAACAACTCTTTACTTACTAACAAGTCCTTACTCACTAACAACTCCTTACTCACTAACAACTCCTTACTCACTAACAACTCCTTACTTACTAACAACTCCTCACTCACTAACAACTCCTTACTTACTAACAACTCCTTACTTACTAACAACTCTTTACTTACTAACAACTCCTTACTTACTAACAACTCCTTACTTACTAACAACTCCTTACTTACTAACAACTCCTTACTTACTAACAACTCTTACTTACTAACAACTCCTTACTTACTAACAACTCCTTACTCACTAACAACTCCTTACTTACTAACAACTCCTTACTTACTAACAACTCCTTACTTACTAACAACTCCTTACTTACTAACAACTCCTTACTCACTAACAACTCCTTACTCTACTAACAACTCCTTACTCACTAACAACTCCTTACTCACTAACAACTCCTTACTTACTAACAACTCCTTACTTACTAACAACTCCTTACTTACTAACAACTCTTTACTTACTAACAACTCCTTACTCACTAACAACTCCTTACTCACTAACAACTCCTTACTCACTAACAACTCCTTACTTACTAACAACTCCTTACTTACTAACAACTCCTTACTTACTAACAACTCCTTACTTACTAACAACTCCTTACTTACCAACAACTCTTTACTTACTAACAAGTCCTTACTTACTAACAACTCCTTACTCACTAACAACTCCTTACTTACTAACAACTCCTTACTTACTAACAACTCCTTACTCACTAACAACTCCTTACTTACTAACAACTCCTCTATCATGTATCATTGCTGGAGGGGTTTCCCCCCCCCCCCCTGAAAATCCTGGCTCCGCCCTTGACTGTACGCAAGGATCGCCTCTCGATCGGTTCCGCGTTTAATGTCTCTTGCTGGTTTTGTCTTATTTGTGCCGCTAGCCTGAAGGCACATTAAGGGCCGTCCATAAATGACGTCACGCACCTTGGGGGGGGACAGACATTGTGACGATGTGTGACGAGGGGGGGGGGTTTGAGAAATGTGACGTCACATCAAAACGCGCAACTTTAAATAAATATAGACAACACGTTCTACTTAATTAAATAGACTTTGTAATAAATGTTTTCTCCTACAACATCAGAGTGCAGCGGCACATTAAATACGCACTAAAATGACAATAGTGTAAAGCGATTTGAAGCATGTTTTATTTTGGGGGGGGGGGGGGGCAGAGCTTTGTGACGTCATATTTGAGGGGGGGGGGGTCTGACTTTTTGTGACGCCGTGTGACGATGGGGGGGGGGGGGGTCAAAAATCGTCCAAAATCGTCCAAAATCGCATGACGTCATTTATGGACGGCCCCTTAGCGCATGATTTGCATAAGCCGTAATTAACTCTTAGACTTACAATTCGAACCATTGTAAATGTAAAGAATCGGTCTTTATTGATGTGTCGTGAGATGCCTCATGCACATGTACATGTGAGTAACAGTGCAGAGGTACACTCCCAGTACACATGCGGATATGTACTGAGAGTATTTAGCCTGTGGTAATACACCAGGATAAATTACACATACAGAGATGGGTACAATGGGAATATAAACACAATGCCCAACAACACATAACTAAAAATAATCACAATAATCTCTAAATCATCTCAAAGCCTTCGTTATTCGCGTGCCTCCTGTGTGGCCACCCCCCCTCTTGGGTCTCTGCCTTCTCCACACCGCCCGCTGTCAAAACAGACTCCGCTCCTCCGTGCAACAGCAGCAGCAGCAGCATCGTCAAAGCCCTGATACAGCATCTTTCTCCCTGTTTTCTCCAATTTCTCCACTCCTTTTCCCTCCGTTTCCTTTTATTTCCCAAGCTGATGTATGCTGGTGTTTGAGTACCAACCGTGTATAAGTGTCAACGTGTACAATGCACGCGGACACAGGGATGGTTACCCTCCTTTTGCACTTAGTCACATATTCACTTTAAGATGTTTTTTGTTCATGTTTTTGTTTGTTGCGGTTGCACCCGATTCAAGAGCCGAATGGCTCACAGGGCTCTACCTAATACATGAACTTGAACTTGAACATTGACACTGGCAAGCGAAACGGCACAGGCGCACGTCCGTACACGCTGAAGCGGCGTCTCCCCTGTGGTCCCAGTGCCCCTTTGAGCAGGTGAATGTCAAGGACCAGCAGAAGAAGAAGACCTACAACGGCTACTTCTACACATGACGACTAGAAGATTGCGGATTACAGTCACCTTCACCAAGGCTGCTGGCAGGCGGGGATGGTCTTGTGCGTGGGCGGCTGCTCTGTGGAGCTGCTGCGGTGTCCAGAGGCACACGCTGATTCAAGTGTCCACAGGGTTAATGTTGAAGTTGTGGCCTAATTACGTGCGTGGAGATGTACCATCTAGTATTGCGTAAGTTATCCTAGGGGGTTCAATATGTTTTTTGTTTCACCAGGGTGAGAACTTAAGAGGCCAGGAGCGAGTTGCGTTTTGCAAGGGTGAGCTCGGTTGCCAAAGTTGCAAACGCAGAACAATAAAGAGCATAGTGCAACAATGAAACCAGTCGATATCATAGCGAACTCAAGAAAATGTGAATAAGAGTAAAAAGAAGCAAATATGAATCACTACGGCCAAGATAACCGCGTAACGGAAGCGATTGAGAGCGGTGCGTATGAAAGCTTGCGTTGGTGATGTCTCTCCTCTGGCTACTGCTGGTGGGAGGTCCACGCAGCGTTGTGCGATTCCCACTTCGTGGAAAGGGTGCTATACAGATCCAATATAGAACAGAATTATTACGGCGTGTGAGCCTATTATTACCAAATCAAAAAATGTGTGTATCGAGTACGTGCGTGTACTGATTTTGGTGATTAAACATTGTAAAACTATTCGTGCGTTTTTGTGATTTCGATAATAAAGAGAAAATGTCGAAACGGCTCTGATCGAAACCAACGTGGTTTGTGTGCTGCTGTGTGGGCCTTCATCCCAAGCAGTGGCGGCTCCTGCAAAATCTCTCAGGGGGGGCAAATGTCTGGATGATTGATAAGGATAAGGTCCACCCATGCAATGGATAAATTAACAGCTTAAGCATGTAAAGGCAACTTCACTACTTTAATATTAATGAAAAATAAAGTGACTCTTACAATACATCTCCTTGTTTGTTTCTATACTCACTATTATTACAATCCACTCAGTTTCTTTTATTAAAGATTCCACTAGGTGGCGTCAAATAATATTGTTGACTGAAACGTGCTTACGTATGATGACGTAAGCACGTTAGGGCGAGCCCTCCCGGAAGCCATAGAGAATGCATTGGAGCGCCCGCCGATCGAAAAAAAACATCTTTCAATGTAAGTCTATGGGGCCACTCGGGGCGATTCTCAGCCAGAGTGAAATCGCCCAAAAAGAGGCGGTACTCCACAGAACGTGACATGACGCTGATTGGACTATATCCAGAGGCACAGTAACGGCTAGCGTAACTCTGGTTGAATGAGATTTTGAATGTG
Organism: Lethenteron reissneri; assembly: GCF_015708825.2. Taxonomy (NCBI): domain Eukaryota; kingdom Metazoa; phylum Chordata; class Hyperoartia; order Petromyzontiformes; family Petromyzontidae; genus Lethenteron; species Lethenteron reissneri. The sequence goes on along the minus strand of NC_083805.1, from coordinate 16,398,500 downwards.
ATTGAAAAAGTCCCTTTCACACTTTGGTGGTGCATCGCCCAATCGCCCTAATGAAGAAACCGCCCCTGATCCCAAGTGCCATGTCCAGGTAGGCTTGGGACCTCGCCTGCTGCCCAGTAGTGCACTCAAGAACGCTGATGAGAAATGCCCTCTCAGCGGAGCTGCGCCTTGACCCTACACCGGTGGGTTCTTCACTAATTTTCAGAGGCGGGGGGGGGGGCACTTTCACCGAAGAGACATCAGTGTGAGGGTCGCCACATTTGAAAACATTGGGAGTTTGACAGCAGCGCGTTGATGGTGGGGCATGTTTTTGCCCTTTGTGTATTGTCGGAGGGCCGCACAGCAGTGGCCCATGGGCCTTGCAATGATGAACACTGCCCTGCAAACACAAACCTTCATATAATGCATTGTGCCGGCAACATTTCGATAATTTTACTTTTAACATAAATGCGTTTATTCACTCATCCTTTTGTTTATATTAAGGTACTTTCATAATAGAGTGTTTTTTTGGGTTAGATCACGTAAATATATAAATGTGTCGTTAAACCCGCCACCACCCGACACGGTCAATTAGTAAGGGTTGTCACGTAAACAACGTGGCAATTCGTCACTAGTACAGCAACACCGGTGTGTTTGAGAGCAAAGCTACAACATTTACAATCTGAGTACGACGTTTTCCTGTCGCCTGATGAAGCTAGTTGTAATTACTGACGAAACATCGTACTCGGATTTTAAATGTGGCTTGGCTCTCCAACACACCGGTGTGCTGTACTAGTGACGAATTGGCCACGTTCTGTTTACGTGGCAACCCTTTCTAGTTGGCTGTGTCGGGTGGTGGCGGGTTTAATGACACATTTACGCGATCTAACCCAAAAAAACTACTACGGATGATATTGGTCGCGAAAGCCTACGTGTTAAAGTGAAGCTACTTAATAGATACTATTAGCTAACTTCACCTACCTATTTAACAAATATAAAACCGTTTACATCAAGCCCCCTGGTATTGCCGATATCTCCCTTGTTGTGTGTGTGCTCTGAAGGGTCATTCCTCGAAATGTCGCCGATTACACTGGTCAACACACTTTTTCTGGAATAAGTTTTTCCAACGGTTTTAAGGTAATTTTGGGGTGCTGATTCCAAATCTATCACATCAGGTTTTTGAGATATCAAATATTGCATTTTCAATAAAAACTGCAGAAGAAAAGTATTAAATAGATGTGGATATCTACATAAAATGATATTATAAACACACTATCCTAAAAATACAGCACCATATTTTAACACTAAAGCAGTCACTGACTCGCAACAACTTGCAATCATAAGTAACAGAGTTAATTTCGGGTAAAATCAATAAAAATGGGGTATGCCGATAGCATTAAATGAGATGTGATAGAGCAAATCTGAGATGAGATTTGGAATCAGCACCCTGAAATTAGTCTAGAACAGCTGCAAAAGTCCCGGCCAGAATTTTTTTTTTTGTTGACCAGTGTAATATTTAATTTGTCGATGGACGAGACGAAGAAGTCGACCTTCGTGGAGATGGAGCGATGAGTCCGGCCAATTAGAGGGATTGTTGCCATCAAGGGGACCGTGACGCATGGTGACGACTTGGGGTGGCCCTCAGCCAGCGCTATTGTTCTTCGAGGACAATGGAAACCCTCCATGTGGGTGCGCGCTTGAACGACGGGGCATTCTGCTCCGCCGCTAAGTGAACGAGTCTTGAACAGCCGAATGGAGTTCAGAAGAAGTCGCAAACGGCTCGTTGTGAAAGACCCAACGCAGAAGATCCCTGGGGTTCTTTAATTTTCCACGAAGCTGCTCACGGTCCACCCTGAACCGCATCCACTTCACAAACCACGGCAGGAGATGCGGATACCCTGATGCAATATTCAAATATGCTCAAAATGTCCCCCCCAATATATTGCTATAAAATACATTTCTGTTCATACGGACACATTAATCTATTGGTGGTCTGGTCCACTTCGTTCCTACCAGTATAAAGTACAACCATAACCACAATCATATGATAAAATACATTTCTGTTTATATGATTGTGGTTATGGTTGTACTTTATTAATCCCTAATCTCTACCATACAATGAAACAAGAAAAGGTAAAAAAAAAAAACAGAGCAATGTAATACAATTCACTGTTAGACATTATTGTAAACAATGAATAAGAATAAGATTTGGTCCCAACCAATGTTGACTCCATGGCCTTGCCCTGATGCACAAATGGCAATGCGGCTGTGGTCATCCTGAACACGCCGTAGCACAAGGTGTGACGACGCAATGGAACGATCCACAAAAATAAATCAACGGCGATCCTCCACTCGGCTGGCTCCTGACTGGGTTGTCTGCTGCCTTGACCACCACCTGCATGTGACGTTGTTGCTGCTGTTGTTGTTGTTGCTGCTGTTGTTGCCCTGCATCGAACATCAGCAGCTGTACGACCAAGAGAAGAAGTGAGAGTCTCCACCACACCTCACCCCCACCCCTCACCCCCCTTATCAACACCCCCCCCCTCACCCCCCCCTCACCCCCACCCCTCACCCCCCTTATCAACACCCCACCCCTCACCCACCCCCATCCCTCACCCCCCCACCCCTCACCCCCCCCTCACCCCCCCACCCCTCACCCCCCCTCACCCCCACCCTCACCCCCCCTCACCCTCACCTCCCTTATCAACACCCCACCCCTCACCCCCCCCTCAGCCCCACCCCTCACCCCCCCACCCCTCACCCCCCCTTCACCCACACCCCTCACCCCCCTTATCAACACCCCCCCCCATCCCTCACCCCCCCCCCATCCCTCACCCCCCCTCTCCCCCACCCCTCACCCCCCTTATCAACACCCCACCCCTCACCCACCCCCATCCCTCACCCCCCCCCACCCCCCCACCCCTCACCCCCCCTCACCCCCACCCTCACCCCCCCTCACCCCCACCCCTCACCTCCCTTATCAACACCCCCCCCACCCCCCAATCCCTCACCCCCCCACCCCTCACCCCACCCCCCCTCACCCCCCACCCCGCACCTCCACCCCTCACCCCCCCACCCCCCCCACCCCTCACCCCCCCACACCCCCCACCCCCCCCGACAACCTCAAGTGTCACGTGACGCTACTGTATTTAAAGGGCGAGACGACGACGCCACGTGTGAAGCCACGTGCCGGCGTCCAACAGCTGCACTCGCATACAGTGCGTTACCATAATGCAGTGCGCTCCTACACACAACACTCCTACACACAACACCACTCCTACAGACACAACACTCCTACACACAACACTCCTACACACAACACTCTTATACACAACACTCCTCCTACACACAACACTCCTACAGACACAACACTCCTACACACAACACTCCTACACACAACACTCCTATACACAACACTCCTCCTACACACAACACTCCTATAGACACAACACTCCTACAGACACAACACTCCTACACACACAACACTCCTACACACAACACTCCTACACACAACACTCCTATAGACACAACACTCCTATAGACACAACACTCCTACACACAACACTCCTCCACACAAAACTCCTATACACAACACTCCTATAGACAACACTCCTATAGACAACACTCCTACACACCACACTCCTATAGACACAACACTCCTATAGACACAACACTCCTATAGACACAACACTCCTATAGACACAACACTCCTATAGACACAACACTCCTATAGACACAACACTCCTATAGACACAACACTCCTATAGACACAACACTCCTACACACAACACTCCTACACACAACACTCCTACACACCACACTCCTATAGACACAACACTCATACACACAACACTCCTATAGACACAACACTCCTATAGACACAACACTCCTACACACAACACTCCTACAGACACAACACTCCTACAATGCTGCACTCCGCCACGCCCGTGTGACGGTGTTGTGCGTCAACGTTGGGCACTGCACCAGCAATGGATGTCTCGAGCAAGCCCTGCTCACTCCTGCTTTGTGGTTGCCACTCGTGCCTGCTGAAGTCCCCCACTCCCAGGAGGAAGGCCGGTGTGACCGATGGGATCTTGTCGGACATTTATGTTTAATGTGGAGTGGGGGGCAGATACGTGAGGGATTCGTATTGTGTGTTTTTGTGTTGCATGTAATCTATAATGATTCGAGTTTGTATTATGATACACGCTTTGAATCCGGTACATTGCCAGGTGACGCTGTGCTTGATGATACCGGTGGGTTTCATTGTGGTTTCGAAAGTTTAGCGTTCTGATAATGATAATGCTGCAAGGGTTATGACTTGCAATGTCAGAGTCGGATAGGCTGCAGGAATCCGACCAACTGTGACGTTATTTTCCACGGATGTCCGTCAATGTGCCTCAATCATTGCGGGCAACTAAGACCGTGAGAATGACATCCGTGCTCTCGGATGTTGAACGAGTGGGGGGTGGGATGGCACTTCGAAAGAGACGGAGATTAGAACCCCCTCGACCTTCTTCAGGGCCCAGCAGTCTCCACGCTGCTGCTGCACTCACTGCACACACACACACCCCGCGGTGGAAGTGTTTTTTAAATACTTTATATTAAGTTCGCTTGCTTGCGTGCTTGCTTGCTTGCTTACGACCGTGCAAATCTTTCGGTCGTTTTGTAACCCACTTCCCGTGATCCAATCGAGCTGACATTTTCCACACAGACTCGTTGTGTGTGACAATTAATTTTCGTGAAAATGTTACACTGTTTAGGGAAAACAAATTCAACATTTAATTACCAATTGCTTAATACTGGCAGACAATCATCTGACCCATAGATTGCAGCCATCTCAAGCCAGAGGACGAGAGGACTCTAGCCGCCACGCATATAAAGGATTTAGAGTGAAAAACTTTGTTTTTACGGGTTTACTTGTTTGGTGTCTTTGTCAACCTTCTGTGACCCCCCCCCCCCCTCCTACACACGGCACGAGTGAACGGTGACATCCGTGGCATGAACGAGCACGTGGTGGTGGTGGTGGTGGTGATAGCGACGATGTTCGACGGCTTTCTGTGTGTGTATGAGCCATCGCGTGAGCAGGCGAAGACCATCGGCTCGCTTGACCCACAAGCGGCCACCGCCGTCGCCCGTGGTGCCATCACAGAACTGTCACAACGAGGGATCTCGACAGGGCCTTCCCGAAGTCCGTGACCTTCTGACACCGGTACTGTACGGCAATGAGCCTTGCTCGTGGCAGGAGGGGACTTGTATCCACTCGTTGTGGAGCCTGCACTGTACTTGTTGCTGTTATTGTTTGTTCATCGATTTGAGCACGTGCTCTAATGCCGACAGCCCCCAAAACACATTCCTCCTGCAGAGGGAGCTGGTAGGGACGTTGGGTTGCTCGGTCAATGGCCTGCAGGGTCAACGGCGGCGTGGTGTATTCCGCAAATATGGCCGACTGTGAGGGCGGGCACAAGCCGGCGTGAGTAGGTTAAACGTTGTGTTTTATAAGGGCACCACGGGATGACCAGCCCCTCCCCACCCTCCCCTCCCCACCCAGCCCCTCCCCACCCTCCCCTCCCCACCCAGCCCCTCCCCTCCCCACCCTGCCCTCTCCACCCAGCCCCACCCCTCCCATTTTTGGATGCACGACGGACGGACGTACACAATAATCCCCTGTGGGCTGGTGTAACCAGGAGGCTCCTACCAGTAAGAGGTTCATTTGAACGAGCCGGCCGAGCCGATCTGCCGTCTCCATCACAATTGAAAGGACATCTTACTAAGGGGCTGCCCGGTAAATGTGGAACATTCGGCCATTGTTTGTCCAACAGTTCAAACCAGATGCCAAACGTTTTCCCAACGTTCCCTGTTTTCTACTGGGTGTACATTTCGGCCACATTTACGGACGAGAAGTGTTGTATAAGGTAGAACCTATCCCCTACTGTGCGGCAGCAGCACTGACATATCACATATTCGTGATTTACAAAGCGATCCCAATATCAGGCAAGATGAGATTTTATAAAAAATTACGTATGCAACAAATATGCAAAAACATTTCCGATGTACACGTCATCCAAATGTTTCACAAATAGATTATTTAAAAATTCTATGGGTTTTACCCTTTCTGGCAAAAAAACAGGTGTTAAGATGATGTTGACAACGTATACATTCCTTTTGCAAGGAATCAAGTCTGTATTAACCACACGTGGTGACACATGGTGTTTGAGTATCTTAACACCCATACTCTTTGGTTCTTTCGGTAAAGTCACGTAGGTAGAAAATAAAATAAATCGCGACGTTTTGGGCGCAACACAAGCGTCCGTCATTAGGTGGGAAAGCACGGTCTGCTGCTGAGGCAGACTGTTTTAAAAGATGTGAAATGGGTGTAGCCCAAGGGTCATAAAGAAGTGGCCTGGGCTAGTGATGTTAATGTGAGAAATTAGCATGTAACTGTAAGATAGGATGAGAGTGGCCTCCTGGACGAGGGCACAGAAGTGGCTATGTTAATGTGAGAGATTAGCATGATGTTAATGTGAGAGATTATCGTGATGTTAATGTCAGAGATTATTTTCTACCCACGTGACTTTACCGAACGAACCAAGAGTATGGATTCCTGCAGTCACGAAAGCTTGAAATCTTAACACCTGTTTTATTTGGTTTGACACGGAGGCTTTCGCGACCAATATTATTCATAATAAAAGTTCTTGGGTTAGATTGCGGAAGTATAAATGTGTCGTAACCCACCACCACCCGACACAGCCAACCAGTAAAGTTTCTCACGTAAACAAAACGATTTGCCAAGAATTACCAGCGAGACGTCGTACTCAAATTGTAAATATTGTGCATTTACTCTCCAACACACCGGTGGGCTGAAGTAGTAACTAATTACATAGCCTTTTGAAGAATGCTGACTAATGGCTCGCCATTTGCCTCCTGTCAATGCATCGTCGATCTATGGATTTATATTTTCCATTACGCGTCGAACTCAAGGTTTTCAACAGTAGACTTCGAATCGTTGAAAGTTGTGCGGAGTTCTTACACTCGAGATAATTGAGAAAGCTAGAGAGAAGGACCGCTATAAAGTATATCTTTTTAATGATAGGTTTTTACCCTTTCAACTGGTACAAAATCTGACACCTTTATACAAGGCATCATGGTGTGGACCAATCAACTTCAAGGACAGTGCATATCATTATCATCAGAGTTGTTTCTTTTTGTTTGCATTTTGACTGCTTGTGTTGTGGTTATTCCAAACATGATGCCTTGTATAAAGGTGTCAGTTTTTGTACCAGTTGAAAGGGTACAAACCTATCACTATATTTTGCCACTGGTAAAGGAGGTCTCATAGTATATCGTTTTAACTTTAGGCGCTTTTGTCAATTACTGCTGAATTAAGGCAGTTTGACCATACGTCACCACGCTGGCCAGTGCAGGCTGGCTGAGGCTACAGTGGTGGAATACGTTCAGTCGATGAATTGGATGCATCTTCAGTGGTGTAGCGGTTGGCGCTCGCTGCATTACGAACCCGGCAACCCGAGTTCGATTGCCACTTCCAGCCCAACACCGGTGACGAATGTCTGCACCGGTCCAGGGCCTTAGGTCAGCTCGACCTTAAATGAGTACCTGGTGCGGCTGATAAACCTCAGCACTGGGGAGGCAAAGACGACCGGGCGTGGTGTTAATCACCCGCCCACCCCCTCGTGCGCCGTGCCGGCCTTCATCGGTACCCGCGCACAGCACTGGGCCCCAACAGTCTATTCAAGAGGCCCTACGGGGTGGAGGGGAGGCAGGGATGAACGTTGTTGTCTGTTGAACTTCCTTTGCACCATACGTAGGCGAGCGTTCTAATCTGTGCGTCGTTGCGGCACTTTGTGAGATCGGCGAGAAGGAGGCGGCGATGGCGTCTCCGCTGGGGGTCGGGGGTCAGGCGCACGACCCCGACGAGGTGACGCTGCCCTACGCGTCCGTGCAGCGCCTCGTGGGCGAGCTGGTGCCGTGCCTGCGCCTGACGGCGGGCGCACGGGACCTGCTGCGCGTGGCGTGCACGCGCTTCGTGCGCCACGTGTCCAGCGAGGCGAACACGGCGTGCGCGCACGCGCAGCGCAAGACCATCTCCCCCGAGCACGTGATCCAGGGTACACACGGATCCAGCACTGGGGCACTGTGTGTGTAACACTGTGTGTGTGTGTAACACTGTGTGTGTGTGTGTGTAACACTGTGTGTGTGTGTGTAACACTGTGTGTGTGTGTGTAACACTGTGTGTGTGTGTGTAACACTGTGTGTGTGTGTGTAACACTGTGTGTGTATGTAACACTGTGTGTGTGTGTGTGTAACACTGTGTGTGTGTGTAACACTGTGTGTGTGTGTGTGTAACACTGTGTGTGTGTGTGGGGAGCGGTAGTGTAGCGGTTAGCGCGCTGCGCTATGAACCCGGAGACACGGGTTCGATTCCCGCTCACGGCCAACACCAGTGACGATTATCTGAACCGGTCCTGGGCCTCCCCTAGGTCTACTCAGCCTGAAATGAGTACCTGGTGTGGTGTGTAAACATCGCCACTGGGGAGACATAGGCGGTCGGGCGTGGTGCTGGCCACCCACCCCGTGTGCCGTTCCGGCCTTCATAGGTGCTCGCTAACAGCACTTGCCCCTACAGTCTGTTAAGGCTATATGGGGAATCTTTGTCTTTGTATAACACTGGGGAGCGGTGGTGCAGTGGTTAGCGCACTCCGGTACGAATTCCCCGACCCGGATATCTGAACCGGTTCTCATCCTTCCCTAGGTCAACTCGGCCTTAAATCGGCACTGGTGAGAAAACAACGGCTGAAAATGTTGTTTGGCCACTCGCCCTCTCGGGTGCCATGCCGGTCTCAGTAGCCGCTCGCAAACAGCACTCGCCCCCACCAGTCTGCTGGTCTTGACGCGAGAGCGGTGTGTGTATGCGCGCGCGTGCGTCCATCTAGCGCTGGAGCGTCTGGGTCTGGCGGGCAGCATGGGCGAGCTGCGCGCGTGCCACGCGGAGTTCCGAGCGCTGGCGCTGTCTCGCCGCCGCGCCACCCGCCGCCTCGAGGCGCTCGGCGTGCCGGAGCCGGAGCTGCTGCGCCAGCAGCAGGCGCTCATCGAGCAGGCGAGAGGCGCAAGCTGTTTACCGCCCCCCACCTCCGCCCGACCCGTTCCCTGCAGGGCGCGTGCGGTTCCATCGTTTACACTCGAGTATTTAGCACGTTCTGCCGAGTGGCACTCCGTCGTTATGCTCCCGTGCGAGGAGGCCCACTAATAAGGCAACGGGAAGCAACCCCTCCGCTTTATGAGCAGCGTCATGGCCCTCGGGGTTGGCGTGAATGCGGTCGTGTTCGCATGGCGCTGCATGTGCAACACGAGTCTGTGTGTGCTCACCCTTTCCCGTTCCGAGACGACTGCAAGTTGCAGGCTGTGGTCTCCGTTCACTGATGAATCTCGGAACGCGTAAGCGGTTGGCTTTGATTTCATTTGGAGAGGCGGCGGAGCAGCGCCGTTGTTTTTAAAGACATTGTACTCACCGTAGAGAACTGTAGCGACACGACCGCTCTCAACAATCGCTGGCGCCAAACTGTGCCACGCGCCCTCCCGCATGGCCTTGTGGGAGCCTCGGTACCGATAAAGTGATTTTATTTTCGTTTTTCTGCTGGTTAACGTACATGACGACGTACATGTACGCCATCAGAATGGGGAAACAGCTGACGCCGTTATCACAGCACCAGGAGCACAGAACTCTCCTTTAGCTGCAAGCGGTCACGTCTCAGAATGTTGTGATCAACACGGCAAATGTTAATGGTGTAAAGGAGTACACAGCAAGGTGGAGCCTAGGGTCGGGCTCTTTATTAAGCCAAGCACACCACGGCGCTTCTCGCAAGCAGAATCACAAAGGCAAAATTAGTCTTCGGGCCCTAAAAGTTCTCAACACATCCTCCCCTCTCCTGGCCAATGCCACTTGAATCTCCCCAAGGGGTTTGTATTAACGGACCCCAGTTCACCACTTGAATCTCCCCAAGGGGTTTGTTTTAACGGACCCCAGTTCACCACTGGAATCTCCCCAAGGGGTTTGTTTTAACGGACCCCAGTTTACCACTTGAATCTCCTCAAGGGGTTTGTTTTAACGGACCCCAGTTCACCACTTGAATCTCCCCAAGGGGTTTGTTTTAACGGACCCCAGTTCACCACTTGAATCTCCCCAAGGGGTTTGTTTTAACGGACCCCAGTTCACCACTTGAATCTCCCCAAGGGGTTTGTTTTAACGGACCCCAGTTCACCAATTGAATCTCCCCAAGGGGTTTGTTTTAACGGACCCCAGTTCACCAATTGAATCTCTCCAAGGGGTTTGTTTTAACGGACCCCAGTTCACCAATTGAATCTCCCCAAGGGGTTTGTTTTAACGGACCCCAGTTCACCACTTGAATCTCCCCAAGGGGTTTGTTTTAACGGACCCCAGTTCACCACTTGAATCTCCCCAAGGGGTTTGTTTTAACGGACCCCAGTTCACCACTTGAATCTCCCCAAGGGGTTTGTTTTAACAGACCCCAGTTCACCACTTGAATCTCCCCAAGGGGTTTGTTTTAACGGACCCCAGTTCACCACTTGAATCTCTCCAAGGGGTTTGTTTTAACAGACCCCAGTTCACCAATTGAATCTCCCCAAGGGGTTTGTTTTAACGGACCCCAGTTCACCAATTGAATCTCCCCAAGGGGTTTGTTTTAACAGACCCCAGTTCACCACTTGAATCTCCCCAAGGGGTTTGTTTTAACGGACCCCAGTTCACCACTTGAATCTCTCCAAGGGGTTTGTTTTAACAGACCCCAGTTCACCACTTGAATCTCCCCAAGGGGTTTGTTTTAACAGACCCCAGTTCACCACTTGAATCTCCCCAAGGGGTTTGTTTTAACGGACCCCAGTTCACCACTTGAATCTCTCCAAGGGGTTTGTTTTAACGGACCCCAGTTCACCAATTGAATCTCCCCAAGGGGTTTGTTTTAACAGACCCCAGTTCACCACTTGAATCTCCCCAAGGGGTTTGTTTTAACGGACCCCAGTTTACCACTTGAATCTCCCCAAGGGGTTTGTTTTAACAGACCCCAGTTTACCACTTGAATCTCCTCAAGGGGTTTGTTTTAACAGACCCCAGTTTACCACTTGAATCTCCTCAAGGGGTTTGTTTTAACAGACCCCAGTTTACCACTTGAATCTCTCCAAGGGGTTTGTTTTAACAGACCCCAGTTCACCACTTGAATCTCCCCAAGGGGTTTGTTTTAACGGACCCCAGTTTACCACTTGAATCTCCCCAAGGGGTTTGTTTTAACAGACCCCAGTTTACCACTTGAATCTCCTCAAGGGGTTTGTTTTAACAGACCCCAGTTTACCACTTGAATCTCCCCAAGGGGTTTGTTTTAACGGACCCCAGTTCACCAATTGAATCTCCCCAAGGGGTTTGTTTTAACGGACCCCAGTTTACCACTTGAATCTCCCCAAGGGGTTTGTATTAACGGACCCCAGTTTACCACTTGAATCTCCCCAAGGGGTTTGTTTTAACGGACCCCAGTTCACCACTTGAATCTCCCCAAGGGGTTTGTTTTAACGGACCCCAGTTCACCAATTGAATCTCCCCAAGGGGTTTGTATTAACGGACCCCAGTTCACCACTTGAATCTCCCCAAGGGGTTTGTATTAACGGACCCCAGTTCACCAATTGAATCTCCCCAAGGGGTTTGTTTTAACAGACCCCAGTTCACCAATTGAATCTCCCCAAGGGGTTTGTTTTAACGGACCCCAGTTCACCAATTGAATCTCTCCAAGGGGTTTGTTTTAACAGACCCCAGTTCACCAATTGAATCTCCCCAAGGGGTTTGTTTTAACGGACCCCAGTTCACCAATTGAATCTCCCCAAGGGGTTTGTTTTTACAGACCCCAGTTCACCAATTGAATCTCCCCAAGGGGTTTGTTTTAACAGACCCCAGTTCACCAATTGAATCTCTCCAAGGGGTTTGTTTTAACGGACCCCAGTTCACCACTTGAATCTCTCCAAGGGGTTTGTTTTAACGGACCCCAGTTCACCACTTGAATCTCCCCAAGGGGTTTGTTTTAACGGACCCCAGTTCACCACTTGAATCTCCCCAAGGGGGTTTGTATTAACGGACCCCAGTTCACCAATTGAATCTCTCCAAGGGGGTTTGTCTTAACGGACCCCAGTTTACCAATTGAATCTCCCCAAGGGGGTTTGTATTAACGGACCCCAGTTCACCAATTGAATCTCTCCAAGGGGGTTTGTCTTAACGGACCCCAGTTTACCAATTGAATCTCCCCAAGGGGGTTTGTGCTCTTCACCTTCCCTGGCAAATCAAAGGCGAGCGACTCGCACTGCGCTAGTCAGGTCGAACGCTCAGCGAGCGGCCGATCGTTGCAAGCGAGTGTAAACCTCGCGCCTCGCAAGCCCCTGTCCGTGACAGCGGGCAATGGGGAAAATTATTCTCCGCATTCAATTGATCAGTCGTTAACCTGTCGTGGGCTGGAGTGTTCTCACAATTGATGAATTGGGTAAGGTTCGTGTGACCGCTTACATGCAGCTCACATTTGTCTACTCAAAATTCGCCGTATGCGGTTTGAATTCACTCGTACGCGGCTATGCGGTCGGACGTGGTACAACATTGTGTGGCCTGAATGTGCTATGCGGCAGGTTATATGGTTGGACGTGGTACAACATTGTGTGGACTGAATGTGCTACCCAACAGGCTATGCTGTCGGACGTGGGACAACGTTGTGTGCTGTATGTACTGTGTGTGCCATGTGCTACTACTCGGCACGCAGCGGTCTCGTGCGGTTTCGCTTTGTGCGCCGTTTTATTGGAACGCATCTAGCGGACGAAGCGAGGGGAACCTGCACTCGAGTCCTGGGCGATTCTGTCTGGGTGGCGGTGCGTCTTGGCGCCCTATGCACAATTAGAACGGCGTGAGTTTAAATCTCAGCTGAGGGTAAATTCAGCCGATCATCCCTCCTGGGGGTTGATACACTCAGTGATTCTTCGTGTTTTGTCGTGAGAATTCAAAGTGGTGGCTATCCAGCAAACTGGTCCATACCGTCTACCTGGTGAACATGGAACATCGGGCTGACGTTTGGCGATCGTTTTTCCAACAGTTCCAACCACATGTTTGCCCAACGTGAATGTTTACAAGGTTAATGACATTTTCCCTGCCAGCTCAGGACTGCCAATGAGTTGGATGAGCTGTGTACACACGTGTTTTGAAGTAAAAAAAAAATATCCTTGGAACATTGATTTATAATCCCTGGACCATTGATGCAACAAGTGCATTGACCTTCAAGTTGACCATGCATAATGATAATTGTTTGAGCAAGGTCAGTTAATCCAATGCAGGCCATGGACTCGTGTGTATGTATGTTGAACTTCTTTTGCACCGTACATAGCCAACCGTGCTAATTGGAGGTGCGGGGAACTTGTGTGTGTGCCTGCGTGTGTGTGTGCGCAGACCGCGGACACGTGTGCGTGCCTGCGTGTGTGCAAGCTACGGACTCCTGCCTGTCTGCGTGTGTGAGTGTCTTTGTGTGTTTGCGTGTTTGTGCGTGTGTTTGCGTGTGTGCGTGTCTGAGTGCGTTTATACGTGTCTCCGTGTGTGTGAGTGTCTTTGTCTGCGTGTGTGCGTGTTCATATGTGTTTGCGTGTGTGCGTATGTACGTGTGTCTGTCTGTGTGCGAGTGTCTTTGTCGTGTGTCTGTGTGTGTGTGTGTGCGCAGGCCCGGCAAGAGCAGACAGAGGTGGCTCAGCGCGACTGGCTGCAGATCCAGTGCGCCGCCGAGCAGGCCCAGCGCACCTCCACCGCGGACAGCCCCGGCGAGTCATCGGGGACCGAATTTGTCATCGACGAGGACGACGATGATGACATCACAGACGACTAGACTGTGATGTCATCATTGTGAGCGAGGGAACTGGGCTGCGTGATACCGAGTCGGTTTTTTCTTTCGTTAATTTTGTTAGTATGAGCTTTCGAATGTCTGACCGGGACGTGACGTCCAACACGGCGCTGGTTTTCTCGTGCAGCGCCGCTCGACGCGATCGTTTGCGTATTACCCGTAGGGAATTTAACCGTCGGATAATTGCAAAGCAGCTCATCGGTGTGAGGCAAGCGTGACGTTCGCTCAATACACGCGCGGTGTCTCTCGTGAAGCAAGACTCGGCGAACACGAGTGCAGTCGAGAAGGTAGAGACAAGGAGACACGGGTGGCTCGATAGAGATCACTGGTAGGATGGTCTAAACATGACAAACGGTGAAAGCATAACACTCATTCGTGATGACCAATGAAATTGCACGTAGGGAGGGTAAATTGTCACATGCTTAATGTTTACTCGGTGATTAGTCACGAACCGTTCGCTGAACAAGCACTAAGAGACTGGCGCACGCATGCCTGTAGACACATGGGGGTGTGTACGTATGTCTGTAAAAAAGTAATAAATGAAAACCCACAAATACACAGAAATCTTTGGAAAAAAAAAACATGTGTTTTTTGTGCAGACGTCTTGCTTGAGTCACCGGATGGAGTGGCGCCACCCCAAATGCATTCACTTCCCTCTGCATTAAATCTACGTGACGTGCAGTCAACATTTGTGAAATACCCACCAAGGCCAAGTTGAGATTCCAATGGCAGTCCCCCTTTCAGTGACTTTCGCCTCCCTACAATGCATCAATCAGAGAATTAGCGCAGCTTCTGGCAGCGGTACTGGAAGTCATCTTGGTTCTTTTGGTAAAGTCACGTAGAAGGGAAATAATAAAATAATAAAAATAAAACAATAAAATACAATTGTATTTTATTATGTTTTATTTTTATTAATTTTTATTACTTTATTATTTCCCTTCTACGTGACTTTCCTGAAAGAACCAAGAAGATGAATCCCTGCAGTCACGAAAGCTTTAAATCGGTACTGGAAGTCTTCAGCGGGAGCGTTCCGATTGCATTCTTGCCCTTTGCTTTCACGTCTTGTGTCTTCACCGTCGCTTGTTCGGGGAGAGCGTGTTGCTCAATGCGTCTTCTTTCTGCCTCGGCCGCTTGTGTAAGTCCAGCAGTGTGGAGGCAGCAAGGGTTGGTGGGTCACGCGTGTTGAGAAACTCTCCGATGGTCGTCACGTTCAAGATGAGAACTAAAACAAGACTTGTTGAGCAGGGTCCTGTGTTGGGATGTTTGGCCAATTCCGTGCAAGGCCGTTTGGTAGGAAACCAGAGCACTTGGAGACTATGCATGTTGAGAACACTCAGAGCTCAACCCAAATTGACTCCTCAATACGTTGCTGTGGTGTCATCACGATACTACTTCTCTGGAATCTGCAACCAGGAATTTCCCCACCCACCTATTATTAGCGCTGAACACGTCCTCGGTCCGGTTTCACCTATCACCATCACTGAAGTGGAACAAGCTATCAAGAGAATGAAGAATGGGAAAGCGACTGGCCCAGACGATATCCCTGCTGAGGCCTGGAAGATCCTTGGCAGGCAGGGTGCTGCCCTCCTTACCCAGCTCTTCAGCACCATCACGAGCACCAGTGAGGTCCCAGAAGCCTGGTCGACCAGCACGACGGTTCCAATTTGGAAGGGTAAAGGGGACGTGGCAGAATGCTCGAATTACAGGCCAATCAGGCTCCTGTGTCATGTGATGAAGATCTTTGAGCGAGTTTTGGACACGAGGATTAGAAACATCATCACCCTATCACCCAACCAATGCGGCTTCGTCAAAGGATGTGGCACTACGGACGCCATATTCGCGGCGAGGCTCCTGCTGGAGAGGCACAGAGAGAAGAACAAAGCTGTGCACGTGTCGTTCCTCGACCTTGAAAAGGCATTTGACAGGGTCCCCCACGACCTCATCTGGCACTCGCTTCGATCCCATGGAGTCCCTGAAACCTACGTGCATTGGGTGCAACTCCTATACAAGAACGTCACCAGTGCAGTCAGGTGTGCAGTGGGCATATCACCGCCATTTGCCATCAGCGTTGGAGTGCACCAAGGATCGGCCCTGTCACCACTCCTGTTTATCCTGTGCATGGACACGATCACTGCCGACCTGCACACGCCCCTTCCATGGTCAATTCTCTACGCGGATGACGTCCTCCTCTCAGATGAAGAGAGAGGAGAAGTGGAAAGACAAACGCGCCTGTGGAAGGAACGTTTGGACGAAAACGGGATGAGGTTCAACATCAAAAAGACGGAGTATATGGAGTGTGGCCCCCAAACCGACGGCACCATCAGTATTGACGGAGAAGATCTGAAGAAAGTGACGGACTTTAAGTACCTGGGCTCCACCATCAGCTCAGATGGTAGCATCACGACTGATGTGAGGTCACGAGTCAATGCGGCGTGGATGAAATGGAGGCAAGTCACCGGAGTCCTCTGTGATCGGAAAATGCCGGATAGGCTGAAGGGAAAAATATACAAGACCATCGTCCGACCGGTGGCACTCTATGGATCCGAGTGCTGGCCAGCCACAACTGTACACGAACAAGCTCTCCACACCATGGAGATGAGGATGCTCAGATGGAGCCTCGGGCTCACTCGATGGGATCATGTCAGGAATGAAGACGTTCGGAAGCGACTTGGTGTGGCCCCCATTGCGGACAAGATGCTTGAGGCAAGGCTTCGGTGGTACGGCCATGTGATGCGAAGTGAAGAGTCATCAGTGGCCAAGACTGCCGTGCGTATTGAGCCAGAGGGCCGCCGTCCACGCGGACGTCCGAAGAAGCGATGGATGGACCGAATAAAGGAAGACATGAAGACGGTCAACGCATCCCCTGAAGATGCCCTGGACCGAGCCAAATGGAGAAGACAATGCCGAAAAGCGGACCCTGCGCCACAGCGGGAACAACGCTAGGAAGAAGAAGAAGAAGGTGTCATCACGATACTACTGCAGGTGTTCCCGCAAAAGAGACGGGTGAAAGTTTTGCATTCAAAGGCAAACATTTGTCATTCAAATGTTAGTGTGGACAAGCGCTGTTATCAAGCACATGCTGACACGGTCAGTTACGTTTTTTGAACGAGCGTGATCATGAAGCCGACAGCAGCTAGGGCTTGCTGCCATTTCCTATTGAATCGGAACATTGCTAGGACCTTTTTGCTTTATAAATTGTCTGCTTTGAATGTCCACACACACAGGCAACAATAACAGCACCTGTGCCAGCCTATATGCACTTTAAGGCGACGTGAAATGTCGAATGCCTTCTGGCAGGTCATGGACAGACCCGGGTGCCTTGGGTTGACTGGCCGATGCACCATCAGTGCCCTCTACAATGCTAACTTTCTGTGTTTTATCCGCCCGGCGCTCCACTCATTGTTGTGAGCGTCACTCCTCTGCCCTCCTTTGTTGCTGGAGGGCGGTTGCCTCCAACTGCCCCGTAGCATCCTTCACGATTCTCCTCCACAGAGGCCAATCTCGACACCGCTGGTACCAGTTATTGGCAAGTCCATGACCCAGCCAACGCAGCCTTGGCTCCTGGAGGAGCTCACCGATGGGGCTGTGTCGAGGATTTGTGAGCTCACAATCCAGCCTGGTTAAACCCCGGATTGATCGTAAGCATGCCAGCCTGAATGTTTCTAACTGTCGAAGATTAGAGGCTCCACATTTCGCAAGCATAGAGAAGGGAGGACATGACTGTGGCCCACAGAACCCGAAGCTTTGCATGGAGTGACAGACCCGGTAGCTTCCATACAGCGTTACATCGCCGATGAAAAGGTAATGCCGCTCGACTGATTCGGAGCGACACCTCTGCTGTCAAACTGGAGCTGGTTATATGTGGAGGATGTGGAATACATATTTTATTATTTAAAAAATATCGGAATATTTGCTTATACCGGAGGAATCTGATGAGCTATAAAGTTATTTTTCATAGATGACCAGTTAATCAACGCGCGTGTGTGGGGTGGGGTGTATAGGGGGTTCTATAATCTTAGATTATTTTGGTGCTCCAGCTCACTGGCTAGGTGGCGCTGGTCGGAGATGCAGCGGGCCCTATGGCGTAGTGTTTTTATGAGGGAGTTCTTCTGGGCCGGATGGTGGTGGGAGTCAGGCTTTAGATAGGAATCCGTGTGGGTGGCTTTCCTGTAGACGGAATGTCCCATTGAGCCATCAGGCCTCTTCTCGATCAAAACATCCAGGAATGGTAGCTTGCCATCATTTTCCACTTCCATGGTGAATTTGATGGATGGGTGCATGGAATTGATGCGGTTGAAAAACTGGTTCAGTGCTGTCTGGCCATGTGGTCAGATGACGAAAGTGTAATCTACGTATCTCATCCACAGGGAAGGACGTAGGGTGGATGTCAGGATGGCATCTGTTTCAAATTTCTCCATGAAAACATTCGCTACCACTGGTGATAAGGGAGAACCCATAGGGGTACCTTAATTTTGTTTGTAGAATGTACAAACAATACTGCACGTAAATAATAGTACGCAAATAATACTGTACATACATAATATATAAATAAGTCAATGATGCAAAAGGATTCGTGGCTAATGAAAACTGCGGTGTTACATCATAATTAATACACTTACTGTGTTAATTATAATAAAATTGTGCAATATCTATGACAAAATGCGAACGTTACACTTAATACAACATTACCACTTTACTTAACAGAGTTAACGCGGCAACATTTGTATTGACTTCTGTTGATTTCCACTGTAGCAACAACCTACCGTGCACTTAATATAACGATATGGCTTCATCATTATTGTATAACTTCACAGCTTCACTCTACATTCATGATAAGTGCTATGTTGGTGTTAGATCGCGTACATTTAAGGATGTACACCCACCTCCACCCGACACAGGCAATTAGTAAGGTTTGGCACGTGAACAGAACGTGCCAATTATAGTTTAACGTCATACTTCAGCACCACCTGTGTGCTGGAGAGCAAAACCCACGCCGTTTACAATTTCAGTTTTACGACGTTTCGCTGGTTCGAGTCACCGGCGTGCTGAGGTTGTAACACATCAGAGTGTCGCTCAAAACAAGCCGTGGGAAAACGGCTTGATGCTTTGCGAAACATGGAACGTCTCTGTTGCTGGTTTGAAAACATGTCAGGCTGCCTTGCCAACGATCCGTCCTGGGTTTAACCAGACTTGGATTGTGTGAGGAGCTCACAGATCATCGAACAATCTGGACACAGTGCCGGATTATCCAAGTAGCAAAAGTAGCTACATGTGGAGTAGCTACATGTGTAGTAGCTACTACATTTGTAGCTGCTACATATGTAGTAGCTACATGTGTAGTAGCTACACGTGTAGTACCTGCACGTGTAGTACCTGCACGTGTAGTAGCTGCACGTGTAGTAGCTACTACATGTGTAGTAGCTACCAGAGGTGGGACAAAGTCATTGTTATGCAAGTCCAAGTCGAGTCTGAAGTCATCAAATTCATGACTCGAGTCTGACTCGAGTCCAAGTCACATGACTCGAGTCCACACCTCTGGTAGCTACTACATGTGTAGTAGCTACTACATGTGTAGTAGCTACTACATGTGTAGTAGCTACTACATGTGTAGTAGCTACTACATGTGTAGTAGCTACTACATGTGTCGTAGTAGCGACGGGCCCCGCACTTTTAAGGGCCCCACGCTAAATACTTTCAAGCTATCAATTCCGGTTCCGTGATTCTGCACTGGCTCTTACTATAGTACTATACTGCCTTCAACTTTTATGAACTGGGTGTTTAAGGTTCGCGATTTGTCGTATTATCTGGCTGTATAGCAAATGAAAAAATACAATTACTCTATGTAATTTGTTTTAATATTTTTGTTTTTTTATTGAGGGCCCCTTTATAACATACACTACAGGCTCCGCACTAGCTTAATCCGGCACTGCTACAGCACCTGGATATTTGACACATCACGTGTTTCGGGAGTGCACCTAGCCTGGCACAAGCGCTGTTGCTGTTGTCGGATTCCTCCAGTCGAAACAGTCTCAACTAAACAATGTTTTATTTTACCAGCTAAGGCCCACTGAGCTGTTTCGCTCATTTTCAGAAGCGACATGGCCACAAATATTAGCTCAACGAAGTGGCTTATCACGTGCACATTTACAGCAGGAGCCAAATACAGATGGTCCCCGAGTTACGATGGTCCGACTTAAGACATTTCGATCTTACGATGGCTATATCGATACGACAAAATTGTAAAATATTTAAAATTTCGCGTGGCAGGCAAACGCAGCAGCACGATTTTCTGTACGTTGGGACGCTGCCGGGATGTCACGCATCTCACGCCTTTCTATTAAATTGCAGTTCATATCGGTAGGCTAAGAATTTACCTTTTTTAACTTTACATTTTACTGTGCAATACAGTATTGTAATTAATAAATACACACAGTATATAGTGTATACAGTACGGTACTGTTAATTGCTCTGTTTTGCTAGATTATCACCATTCTGTAAGACTCCTGGGTAGGCTAGGCCATCTTCGACTTGCGATATTTTTGACTTACGACGGGGTATTCGTAACGCATCTCCATCGTAAGTCGAGGACTGTACTCTAAACGCGTGGTGATGTTGATTCTGAATGTGGAGGGAAAACCGGAGGACCC
The DNA here is from genome assembly GCF_015708825.2 of Lethenteron reissneri. Taxonomy (NCBI): domain Eukaryota; kingdom Metazoa; phylum Chordata; class Hyperoartia; order Petromyzontiformes; family Petromyzontidae; genus Lethenteron; species Lethenteron reissneri. The sequence goes on along the minus strand of NC_083805.1, from coordinate 16,377,934 downwards.
GGAGAAAAATCGGGGCGACCACGGCGAGAGATAAAGAACCAATGTAGACTCCAAATATACAGCAGCAGCAGGCGTCAAGGTCGGGATCGAACCCACGACCTCCTGCATACCAGGCGAGGTAGTTAACATCTCCTAGCCACCGCGGCGCCCTGATCCCGATTGTTGGTGGTTGTTGTTGTTAGTGGTGGTTGTTGTTGGTGGTGGTTTTTGTTGTTGGTGGTGGAGAGTGGAAGAACCTGGCGATTCCCACTCACGGCTAACACCGGTGACGATCATCTGAACCGGTCCTCGGCCTCGCCTAGGTCGACTCAGCCTCAAATGAGTACCTGGTGTGCAAGCATCACTACGAGGGAGACAAAGGCGGCCGGGCGTGGTGCTGGTGGTCGATGTCACTGGATTCACAGCCCCCACCACTCACCACCCCCACCTCGCTCCCCGCGTCGCACTCAATCAGGGCTGACGTCACGACTGTGTCTTGATGACGTCACGTTTTGGCGCGATTGCGTCACGGCGGTGGTGCCGCCTCGAGAGGGGGCGGGCTGCGTACGTGATGACGTCACGATACTGATTGGCTCTTCTGCGATGCCGTCAGGAAGCGGTTAGCTTTATTGAGATGACGTCACGAAAGTGGAGGACTGATGCGATGACGTCACAACAGTGGTTGGTTTGTTGTGATGACGTCACGACAGTGGATGGCGCTCTGATGATGACGTCACGACAGCGGTTGGCTCTGTTGTGATGACGTCACGACAGTGGTTAAAATCAGTCACGATGACGTCACGACAACGGTTGGCTTTGTTGCGATGACGTCAAGACAATTTTTGACTGTTGCGATGGCGTCACGACAAAGGTTGGCTCTGTTACGATGACGTCACGCCAGTGGTTGTCGTCTGTTACGATGACGTCATGACAGTTGTTGACTGTTGCGATGGCGTCACGACAGTGGTTGGCTCTGTTGTGATGACGTCACGACAGTGGTTAAAATCAGTCACGATGACGTCACGACAACAGTTGGCTTTGTTGCGATGACGTCATGACAGTTGACTGTTGCGATGGCGTCACGACAGTGGGCTGACTTAATTGCGATGACGTCACGACAGCGGTTGGCTCTGTTGTGATGACGTCACGCACCCCCCCCCCATGCGCGGAGACGGCCACGTGACTGCGGGCGGGGACGTCACGCGCGAGGAGTCGCGGCGAGTGACGCGGCCGGCAGAGGAACAAGTTCAGAGGCGGCCGCCTCCACCAGCAACCTCGTCCACCAACCTCGTCCACCTCGTCCTGCTCCACCTCCTGCTCCACCACCACCAACCTCGTCCTCCACCACCTCCTGCTCCACCACCAGCGTCTCCACCACCACCACCACCTCGTCCGACTGCTGCTGTCCGTGTCGCCCGGGCGCTGAGCGCCTCCTCTTGGTCGCGGGCTCCGTGAGGGAACTCGCCCCCCCCCACCCCCACCTCGTCACCCGTCACCCCCCCCACACCTCGCCCCCCCCCCTACCTCGTCCCCCCCCACCCACCCCCCAACTCGTCACCCCCCCCACCCCCCACCTCGTCACCCCCCACCCCCCACCCCCCCCTCGCCCCCCCCCCCACCTCGTCCCCCCCCACCCACCCCCCACCTCGTCCCTCCCCCACCCACCCCCCACCTCGTCCCCCCCCACCCTCCACTTACCCCCCACCTCGTCCCCCCCCCCACCTCGTCTCTGGCTGCGGCAGCAGCAGCGGCAGCAGCTGCGGCGGCGATGGAGTCGGGGAGTCGAGGCCGCGCACCGGGGCCAGCGGCGGCGCGGGAGACGTGAGGGGAGACCCCGGCCAGAGACATGGGCTCCAGACTCAGGTACTCAGAGACTCAGGTACTCAGGTACTCAGAGACTTAGGTACTCAGGTAGAGAGACATGGGCTCCAGACTCAGGTACTCAGAGACTCAGGTACTCAGGTACTCAGAGACTTAGGTACTCAGGTACTCAGGTAGAGAGACATGGGCTCCAGACTCAGGTACTCAGATACTCAGGTACTCAGGTACTCAGGTAGAGAGACTCAGGTACTCAGAGACATGGGCTCCAGACTCAGGTACTCAGATACTCAGGTACTCAGGTACTCAGGTAGAGAGACATGGGCTCCAGACTCAGGTACTCAGATACTCAGGTACTCAGGTAGAGAGACTCAGGTACTCAGAGACATGGGCTCCAGACTCAGGTACTCAGATACTCAGGTACTCAGACTCAGGTACTCAGAGACTCAGAGACATGGGCTCCAGACTCAGGTACTCAGATACTCAGGTACTCAGGTACTCAGACACAGAGACATGGGCTCCAGACTCAGGTACTCAGATACTCAGGTACTCAGACTCAGAGACATGGGCTCCAGACTCAGGTACTCAGACTCAGGTACTCAGGTACTCAGATACTCAGGAACTCAGACTCAGACTCAGGTAGAGAGACTCAGACTCAGGTACAGAGACTCAGGTAGAGAGACTCAGACTCAGAGACTCAGGCTCAGGTAGAGAGACTCAGACTCAGACTCAGAGACTCAGACTCAGAGACTCAGACTCAGAGACTCAGACTCAGAGACTCAAACTTTGAGACTCAGAGACTCAGACTCAGAGACTCAAACTCAGAGACTCAGACTCAGAGACTCAGACACAGAGACTCAGACTCAGAGACTCAAACTCAGAGACTCAGACTCAGAGACTCAGACACAGAGACTCAGACTCAGAGACTCAGGTACAAGGACAGGTTGAGAGGGGCGTTGCTACCTGTGAATTGCTCGGCTGTGGTTGTGGGGCACGGTGCTTGTGACTTGCGGTTTTGAGAGAGAATCTTTTTTATTGAAGATCGCGTGCTGTCACTTGCGAGAGTAGGCACGGCGTCATCGTCAACAGTGAACAAATACAATGTCAACGCCACAAATTACTAAATTGAAATCTACGTCGCAATCATCCCCCCCTACTGGGAAAACTTAGCAGCATCCTGGGTAGACAAGTTCTAAAAATTATGAAAATAATATTGTAGAATATTTGTGTGTGTGCGTGTGTGTGTGATATCGGTTATTGTTGTTGATGTTGACAGTGGTGATTGTGATATGTGGCCGTAGTGGTTGTGTGGATGTTTGTGATGGTCTTGGCACCTGGGTCTGTCAGCAAGCGAACCTTCGACAACTTCACGTGGCCTCAAAGTGCACCTGGCCTGGCACAGGTGGCTATGGGGCCCACATGCTCGTGCCGTCCTCTAATGAGTGCTGCGTTTGGCTACGTACGGTGCGAAGGAAGGTCAACGTACGTGCATTAACCTCCACGGGGAACTAGGAGCCGGCCCTGCTGAGATCGTGGGTTCACATCCTGGTTTCACACAGCGGTGTTTAGCCAGGTTGTCACGATCTAGTAATTCGATGGTTTCCATAGCATGAGATGTATTGCTGCGTTTGATTTCTTGTATACGTGTGATTTTTTTTCGGCTGTGTCTTTCACGAACGTATTTAGTATCACCGTCAACTATGGGCGACACGAAATAAAGACAATAGCGGCAATAACGTTGAGGATGTATATTGAATTAATAATTAATTCTAGATTAGAAGTTTTCGTGACTCCAAGGGTCCATACTCTGGTTTTTTCGATAAAGTCACGTGGGTAAAAAAGAAAGAAAATAAATAAATAAATAAATTTCTATCACGACATTTCAGAGGTTCAACCTGAAGACGGAAGCTTGTGTTGCCTCCGAAACGTGATTTAATTGATTTATTTTCTTTTTTTTACCTACGTAACTTTACCGAAAAAACAGAGTATGGATTAATAATTGTTAACTATACTGGTGGATATCAAACGTATACTACTCGTCAAACACAGCAACGAATATCGTCTGATATTTAGCTCCAAGGTGGCACATGGCTGCCAGATCGATCTCATCTATGACACATACTCTCGCTATCCTATCAGAATTGAATTTACACCACAGTTTATGCAATCCCCCCCCCCTTCCTTCCGCGTTTTAAATTCGGCACAAGCAAGCCGTGGTAAATCGACAACATTTACCTTCAGAATATTTATTGTACACGTTTGATCAGTGAACGTGTTTAATACTTAGTGATTTGATTTCATATAATGTCGATTCATTGAGGAAATAGTAAATAGGTTTGTTAGCATTTATTGTCGAAACAAAAACTTATATACTGTATTCTTGGTTCTTTCGGTAAAGTCACGGAGATAGAAAATAAAATTAAAATTAAATTAAATCTAATTAAAAATGATAAAAGAAATAACCTACGACATTTTCAATTTAATATTTTTACTTTGATTGAATTTTATTATTTTTTATTTATTTTCTATCTATGTGACTTTACCGAAAGAACCAAGAATATGATTTCCTGCAGTCACGAAAGTTTTAAGTCAAATTTATATCCTGTATATACATAAAATGAACATATGAACAAACATCATACCGTAGGTTTCATCCTGGTTAGCACAATTCGGTACCGCTGATGCATTGGCAGTTGTGCACAAGCACAACGATGAACTCGACGCACTCGTCAATAACACCGTGTGTGTATCCTTGAAAGGAAACATAATAGCCCACCGTAGGGCAATGGTCCTTCTTAATAGCACATAAGTCGAGAGGCCAGAGAGCCGGAGTGGATGTGACGAGTCGAGGCGCACACCAAGGCTGCACGTTAATAAAACCCCATCGCATTACATTGATTTATTTTTTACTCCAAAAATGCTCAGAGGACAATTAAACATCCTCTGCTGTTGGTTTTCAGGCCATATACGCCCGTGTGCCACCTCGTGTGGATTAGGGTTCCATTGAAAGAACTTGATATCTACGTAGTTCTGTATTGTCAGCTTGCAGAGATTTTGCCCTCACACAAGGTAGTGCTCTGCTCACTGTGAGAGTTTCCGAATGCAAATGTGACGTGACCCTGATTGTACAATTGGCAAAGCAACTGCTTGGGGAAAAGGTGAAGATCAATATATTCTGCTGAGAGTTTTTATTGGGTTATCTGTGTGCTCATGGATAGAATTGCAGGCATCGGTTATTGATAACGTGTGGGTTATGATTCCACAGTGTGGTAGATTGATTAGGTTCCAGGAAGTAAATATGCACGCTCACGTGCTCGCGGGATGCCCAACGTGCCATCAGCATGTTCTCTGTGAACGATAGGAAAGTGAAACGTGCAATTGTGCACCAATGTCGGTGGCAATTGTGTGCGTGTTAATTCCACAAAGTGTGACCTCATTTTGACATGTATTCTCTATAATTGGGCGTTCTACACGACATGTGAGTGCTTCGCAACTGTTGTGCTGCAGTGAGTCCCAGGTGTGCTGCTGTATTTTGGGAATTTTGAAAGGAACGAACTTCAAGACCCCCCCACCTCCCACCGTCCCCTCTCCATTGGTCTCGGTGCAGTATGGCAGACAACTGTCAGTCACCACCCCCAGCCCTCAACTCTCTCCGAGTCACATGCACAGTTGGACAAACAGTCACGGAGACATAGACACAAACGAACGCAGAGACACACACACAGACGAAGAGACACACACAGGCACACACAGACGAAGAGAAACACACAGACACGTGGGGAAACAGACAGAGGGTGGGGAGGGGCTGGGTGGGGAGGGTGGGGCTGGGTGGGTGGTGGGAGGGGTGGCGTTGGGTGGGGAGGGGCTGGTCACCCCGTGGTGCCCTTATAAAACTCAACGTTTAACCTACTCACGCCAGCTTATGCCCGCCCTCACAGTCGGCCATATTTGCGGAATACACCACGGCGCCGTTGACCCTGGCCATTGACCGAGCAACCCAACGTTGCCTACCAGCTCCCTCCGCAGGAGGAATGTGTTTAATTTCACTTATAATTAAGACGCCCAAGTGTCGCCCTGGTAACAAGGAATTGAGCTCCACTCATCTGGCGGCGCTCTTCTGATGTTAGATATGCTTCAGTCGCTATGGGACAACCGCTGGTGGCTTCGCACTCATTTTATTGACCTTGAAGGGATGATGATGATGCATTACCGGGATCTGAATTGGCAATCCTGCTGATGGTCAGTGGAGTGCTCTGCTCACAGCGCCACCTGGCACACATTGCATTCACTAGGCTAACGGATACATGATAACGTGGTAATTGCGTCCCTGAAGAACACCGCGTTATGGAAAATCACGTTATAATAAAATTATATCATATTGGGTAAAGTACAATCGGTGATAACACGTGAGATGCGTATGCAGGCTGAACAAAGGCTGAGATACGTGGGTAGCATCTAGAAGCATCCAGCAGCATCCCGTCGTCTTGTGTGATGCTACGCCGAGGCAGCCATACATCCGCTTTTTCCCACGCACGCGACGTAGTGTTGTTCACTCAATCGCGTTATATCCAATTCGCATCCACGTCATGACAAAAAAGTGTTCCCTAACGCATTCATTCATTGGGTTATATCCAATTCGCGTTATGAACACCAAGCGTTATAGTTGAACTGTGCGAGTGGTTTCCAGTAGCACATGGCAGCAGGACTGCCGTGGTCCTGGCCCACCACCACGTTGCGTGGTGTGAGGGTTCGCCCGCGTCTGTGAGACTGTTGACCTCTCTGTTTCTCGTTACTTTGCCTCCATATTCGGGTCCCCCGGTGTCTCCGTTTCTTTTCATCAGTGGCCGGGGCGTGGTGCTGGCCACACCGTGCCGGCTGTCGTAGGTGCTCGCTTGGCAGTGCTTGCCCTGGCAGCTTCTGCAGGCTGCACGGGGGAGCTTTGTATTTTGTTGTTTTATCTTCAATCTCTGTTAATGTATTATTCATGGCAGCCACTCGTGTTGTTCTCACGCTGATCTTGCTTCTCGATCTAAATCTGGCTGGACTTGTCGACCTCGGAGTGTTTCTCCGTCTCGTTCTATCTGTTGCAGTGCTTGTCCGTGTCTATCTGTGTGCTACCCAATCTTCTCTGTTGCTACATTTCAGCGTCTATGCATATCCTTCTGCCTTTCACTGTCTCTGTGTGCACGGACTTATAGTTCATGAGCATTCGTGTCTGCCCGGCCTGTAGCCACATCTGCCTCATCGCTGTCTTATCTCCCCGTGTCCCTCTCCTCACCTCCTCGTGTCTCGGTTAATTTCTCTTCCTGAGCTTTGTGACTCCTTGCATATGCTTTCCAATCCCCTTGCCCGTGCCAGGCTTCCTAAACTCGGTCCATTATCCCTGCAGGGTAAATAAATGAGCATAGTATTCCCTCGTCATTCACAAACTTGCCACGTGTGATGTTGGCTGTCCGCGAATCTCATCTGGCACTCTGCACGACTGCAGAGAGAGAGAAAGCGATGAGAGGAAATGTGACATGAGGAAGTGATGAAATTAAGCGATGAGACAAAGTGATAATGTTCACGTATTTAATAGCTAATTTAAGTATTTATTTAAGGTAATTTATCGTAGGCCGATATCATTATCCGCGAACTGTGCTATTCACGAGTATCCCTGGAACGTATCCCCCGGGTGAAGCGTTGTTATTGAATCCAAAGATCATAAAGTTAAAGTAGCGAATGCCTCTGTTGACACTTGAAACGATGCTCACGACGTCTGTTGTTGTTGCCGTTGTTTTCCAGGGAGAACCCGGAGCGCATTTTTGAAGTCTTCGTCGAGGTCTCCTGCCCGGTGTCGACAGGAGATGGTAACTGTGCTCTCGCTCGGTGCTACACCCCTTTGCAGAAAGCCCACAGACGCACGCATCACATTGCCCGCTGCTGGAACTCGCTGACCCGCCCATATGGGACATCTGTGAAAAAGAGCTTCATGGCTCATCGGGTTTCTCCTGCAGTCTAAATAATGATTCTAATTCTGAGATGCACCACTGGGGAAGGGGAGCGGTGGCTAGCGCGCTGCGCTGTGAACCCGACGATCCGAGTTCGATTCGCGGCCCACGATTCATAACCAGCGACGAGCGATACTTGAGCTGATGTTGCGCGTAAGCCCCATCGCCATCCCGCACTGACCAGCGTGGTGAAGTATGGTCCAACAATGCCCGTGAGGGAGGCTTTTACCTAGCGGTAGGATTCAGAAAGAGCTGTGAATTAAATGTTTAAGGTACAGTGTTCGCGTATGATATTTGTGTAACCGAGCGGGAGCCTGCCGGGACAGGTCTCTCGTGCACGCGGGAGTGAGGGCAAACGTAGTCACACAAATCGCAGATGAGATTTAAAATATTTATTTATTGCGACGTGAATTTGCAAAGGATGCACGCAGCGGGAAAATGTGACGCATTTGTCGGTGAGTCTGCGCGCGCGTGCCCCCGTGCGTGCCCCCGTGCGTGCCCCCCCGTGCGTGCCCGCCCGCGCGTGCCCCCGTGCGTGCCCCCGTGCGTGCCCCCCCGTGCGTGCCCCCCCGTGCGTGCCCGCCCGCGCGTGCCCCCGTGCGTGCCCCCGTGCGTGCCCCCGTGCGTGCCCCCCCGTGCGTGCCCGCCCGCGCGTGCCCCCGTGCGTGCACGGTTGGTGCCTTGTAATTAGCGGATGTGCTGGGCGCGTGTGCGGGTGGGAAGGCGTTTGACTTGCCCCATGACCTTTGCTTGGGGGGGAGGCTCGTCAGGTTTCCGGCAGGTGAGGCGCCAAATTTGCACTTTTTTTGGCCTTTGATTTGATACTTTCAGAAATTACAACAACAACAAAAGTAACAACGCGTTCGTCAAGAACACTGTGGCTTTAACAAAAAAGAAGGGCAAAATGGCCCTTCCTCACAGCTGATAGGCCAGAGAGGCCTCACTGGTCGGTGCAGGAGGGCCATTGCCCAACACGTCACCTGTGACTTTAATTTATTATCGTGTACTTTCTACTGGTAGGAACCTCCTGGTTACACCAGCCCACAGGGGATTATTGTGTCTGTCGTGCAGGGAGGGGTTGGGTGGGGAGGGTGGGGCTGGGTGGGGAGGGGCTGGGTGGGGAGGGTGGGGCTGGGTGGGGAGGGTGGGGAGGGGCTGGGTGGGGAGGGTGGGGAGGGGCTGGGTGGGGAGGGTGGGGCTGGGTGGGGAGGGTGGGGCTGGGTGGGGAGGGGCTGGTCACCCCGTGGTGCCCTTATAAAACTCAACGTTTAACCTACTCACGCCTGCTTGTGCCCGCCCTCACAGTCGGGCATATTTGCGGAATACACCACGCCGCCGTTGACCCTGGCCATTGACCGAGCAACCCAACGTTCCTACCAGCTCCCTCCGCAGGAATGTGTTCGTTATAGTGCCACAATGTTATTGAGACAGAAATAAACTGTTTTCATGTTACCAGGTAGGGCCCACTGAGCTATGTAGCTCTTTTTCAGAAGCGACCCGGCCACAAATTATAGCTCAGCGGAGTGCCTTATCGCCTGTGGGAATTTATAGTAGCAGCCAAATGCTCTATAAGCGCATTGACGAGTGTGCTGAGGTTTGTTGTTGTCGTTGTTGTCGTGTGTGTGTGTTTTTGTCGTGTTTGCTTGAGCACCACTGCCAATGTAGCATAAGCGAATAATTTAGGATTTTTATTTTTATTTTAAGAGACTGACTATTTTTGCGCGGTAATCGCAGTGAGAAGCAAGTGAGAGCACTCGGCATGTTTAGGTAGCAATGTGCGTAATAATAACAACGCAGGTTGTGAAGAGGAGATCGAGTGGCGTTTTGCTTTAGCAATGCAGTTTTTTGATGGACTGCACGAATCACTTCATAGGAATGGAGAGGTCGTTGTTCGTGTTATAAAGATGGACCTTTGATTTACGGGTCGGAGAGCAAGACTTGAACAACACAAAACTAAAAAAATGGGCATCTGTCCTCTGGATGAAGGCGCGCGTAGTGTAGGAGGCTTGAGAGTAGGTTCAGCAACGTTTTTTTTTGTCAACAAACAGTGGCAGGTCGCGTTGTAGGTGCAATCGGGAAGTGTTGGGGTGCAGGACGGAGGGAGGGAGGGCGGGCGGGTTGGGGACACCGGTGTTAGGAGTGGCTCTCGGAGCTCGGCGTTGAAGCGGCGAACCCCTTGGTGAGAGATCGGGTGTCGACTGTGCAACAGTGATGACCCTGGCAAGAGGCAGCGGTGACAGTGTAATGGCATCAAAGCCATTGACCGTGATGACTCCTCGATTTGATCCTGAGTGAGGTCTGCCAGCTTCAAGAGCACTGATTGATCTAGTGACATTACACAAAAAAGCATGTTCCAGGACACGTCACCCCGGCGTGGCCAGGAATAGCAGCGGCTATTGCCTCGCTGCTGTGACCCGGCCTCATTAAAGCGTGCGGCGCAGAGTGGCGCTGCTCGGCACGCCAAGGTGACCTGGCCACCTGATTGAGCCTCCGTGCTGCTCGCTCCGTGCCACTCGCTACGTGCCGCTCGCTACGTGATGCTCACTCCGTGGAGCTCAATCGAGCTCATTTGGCAGCGGCGGCAGGGGCAGCAGCGGTGGCAGCAGTGGCGGCAGCAGCAGCTCACTAATGCGACGTGCCTTCCTGTCCCTTCCCCACCCAGGTGCCGAAGTGCTGTGGAAGTACCCGGAGGATTATTACAAGCAGGTGAATGCACTCGGGGGGGGGGGGGGGGGGGGGGGGGGGTGGGGCTGAATCTCACATCGTGCCACACAGAGCCAGGGTACCGCGCCACCAGCCGATTATAAAACCCTCTTCCTGCCATTAATTTTGTCTAACCGTCGAACAAAGACGGCCACCGCATCGCGCGCTTTTAGATGCGCTTCTGCGGCCATCTGGAACGCTCTTCCGATATTAGGGAGCCACTGGAGCTATGCATTTTTAAATCATCTCGGTTGGCAAACTCATTCTTTGGAACTGCTACTGTTGTTTAGTTTTTGTTGTCCTTCCCCCACACTTCCGATTAGTTGCGGTCGGCTACGTTCGGTGCGAAAGAAGTTCAATGTACAGCAATCCCTCGCCAAACGTGGGGGGCGAGGTTCCTGGAAAATGCTGCGGTAGACAAATCTGCGGTTGGTAAAGTGCAGGGGCCTGTGGGAAATAGGGGCTTAGGGGAACCACGGCCGCGGTCAGACTCCTCATAGCTTAACTGAGTTCCCTGTTTGTTAACTAGACACTGACAAAAATACAGTACATTACACAATAACATAATAAAACAAATAAACATTAACCTTCACATACCTTTCATATTAACGATGATGATGACGGTGAGAATTAGATGATGGCGGAAGGGCTGGTGAGTAGGAGTAGGTGCCGCGCCTGGTCGTCCGGCGCTTGTGAGCTGGGGTTGGTGGATTACGCAGAGATCACCGAGTGCTGTGAGGCTCCCCCGTGCCGACTTTGCTGCTTTTAAGTGTCCAGGTGGTGGAAGCACAGCACATGCTGCCCGTGTGGATCTCGAGGGCAGGAGCGGTGCGAGTGTTCGCTCGGGGCTTTGCAGGAAACGCAACTTAATTCGTAATTTCCTCCCACGTACAAAACATTAACAAAGTGGCCAATATAGACCCCCCCCTCTTCCCCTGTTCAGAGAGGTTTTTCAGATGGTGACATGGCCTCGCCGATTCTTACAGAGGAGCACGGTTCGAATCCAGCGATGCGCCCCGATTGTTACCGCCGCTGCACAGTGGACGTTCAAGGACCCCATAACGTCATTCGCAAGGATGGGCCACCATGTGCCGGAGTTGGGGCTCTACAATCTTCCACGAATTACTCAACTGGGATGACGCACACGGCAGCAGCACTCATTGACCCCCCCCTGCTGGCAGACTCACGCCCCAGGTCACTCTTGCAAATGAGCCTCATCCTGGCCTTTGAGTTCTTACCCAGTTGAACGAAGGAAACTTGAGTAGTTGAAGGACTTGTGTTGTGATATGCACATGCTAGACAATAGAAGGGGGGGGGAGCGGTGGCGCCCTGGTCATTGCACTGTGCTATGAACCCGGCGACCCGAGTTCGATTCCCGCTCGCAGGCGACCGGTGACGAATATCTAAATCGGTCCTGGGCCGCACTTAGATCAACTCGTCCTTTTAATTCCTCCCCGGCGATGGCTATCATCAGCGGCGAGTGATGTCTGGACCAGGTCTGGTGCTGCTTTCACGTAACCTGCACTGATTAAGTATGCTGCAACACGCCGCCCCCCCCGTTTACAATGCGGCGTGGCGAAGCCTCCATCCAGCAGTGGATTGGCAGCGGGTTGTAATTGGCATATTTGCGTATCCACCATGGAAATGCTCGTGGCAATGCGTGCTAGCGCGCATCGCGTTGCAACACTGCTGACTGGTGGGGCGGACGGTGTTACAGAAAAGCCAGTGTGTGTGTGGATGAGATGAGCGTCCCTGGAGGGGTGTGTTGACAAACCTGCAATCTGCAGCCCCCCTCTGTTGTGATCCAACAGAGAAGCAGAGATGACACCTGTTTGCTAAATCATCGGATAGCGGGAAATAATTCTGGCTATCAGATAAAGGACGGATGTCTTCCTGAGAGAGATCACGAATTGGATTTGTGTAATTTGCTACGTGCGTCGTCATGCACGAGAGTGTGCTTGTGTCGTGTGTGAGTGCGTGTCATGTGTGAGTGCACGTTGTGTTTGAATCGCTGTATGTGACATAAGTGTATGTAAGGCATGGGTTGTATGCGTTTGTGTGCGCGCGCACACGTATGAGTGAGTAGGCACTTGTGTGTGTGTGCACGCACGCATGTGTTGTGAGTGAATGTATGGGGGTGCATGTGAGTGAGTAGGCACGGGTCGTACGTGTGTGTTATGAGTGTGTGTATGCGCGCACGATTAATTGAGTAGACATGGGTAGTACGTGTGTGCGTGGGGAGCGGTGGTGCAGCGGTTGACGTGTTGTGCTACGAACCCAGCCACCCGAGTTCGATTCCCGCTCATGGCCAACACCAGTGACGATTATCTGAACTGGCCCTGGGCCTCCCCTAGGTCGACTCAGCCTGAAATGAGTACCTGGTGCAGCATGTAAAATTGTTGCCACTGGGGAGACAAAGGCGATTGGGCGTGGTGCTGGCCACCCACCTCCTCGTGTACCGTGCTGTTCTTCATAGGTGCTCGCTAACAGCTATATTTGGGGGTTCTTTGTCCATGTGTTCACGTGTTATTGACACTGACGCTTCATGTCTCCCGCAGGATGTGCTCGGCACTATCCCCAAGTTCTGCTTTCCTTTCGATGTGACCAGGTGAGTGCTCGGTTTGTTTGGGGAGCTGGTGTCATCTGTTCTGGTTGCACCTTTGTGTAGCGACTGGCCGAATATGTTCACTTTTGTTTGTAGCGATGGGTTTGGTTGACTGTCACGGTGTGTGTGTGTGTTATGGTGAGACCCGAGACACTGCACGTGTGCGACGAGGTCACAGTCATTGATCGGTGCTTCCTGTTCACACAATTAAATGTATGTTCACCTCGTGTGGTAGCTCCGTCTAAATGCTGCCACGACTTAAGCCATTTCACAGACTTTTGCTTAAAATGATAACAGATTGCATGCAAAAGCTAGAGAAACTATTCAATCAATGTTAATCCATCGTTTTTTGTTTTTATATTTTTGTTTCGATTTCTATTGCCATCACTGCTGTACCTTTATTGGTTTTGCTTCCGTTCTATCGATGTCCCAAGTCACTGTTGCAAACGAGACTCCACCTGGTCTCTGGAGTTCTTACCTGGCTTACACAAAATCGACTTGACACTTAAAGCAACTGTGTAGAACCCTTGAGCTAGGCTTGCTACAACATAGTCGAACCACCGCACCAGGCGTGTCATTGCACAATTTCACGTTCGCCTGGACTTGCCCCCCCCCCCCCAGTGCCCTTTGTCAGAGCCTGAGCACTGGTGGTGGTGGCTATGCTGTGCAGCATTCACCTGTCTTGGGTAGCCATTAACTGCGCTGTCAGCCAGCGCACGAGGTGGGGGTGGGGGGTCACAGCCTGTATAAGTGAAGGTTTGTGTAAGTTTAACACGTTCCTTCGCAGTGGGCGGGTAGGAAGTTGGTTGGACGGCGCATTCGTGCGATCCGTGTCACACGGCGCAAGCTGCGTGGGGCGGCGCGTCACGTGGTGCTGAGCCCGCCCCGAAGCGCTCTATGAAATACAAATCGAGGGTGTGGCTATGCACGACAGACAGACAAATAATCCCTGGTGGGCAGTGTGGAACTGTTGTTCCTACCTGTATCATTGTCTTAATGTCCCCGAGTGTGCGTGCCGTCATGTGAATGTTCCTGCAGTTCTTCGCCGTTTAGAACGTCTCATGATTTACCCCCCCCCCCCCCCCCGTGTTGGGAAGTCAGCTGTTGGCATCCTACAGAGAGGCTGGCCCCTCGTCTTGGAAGTGGATCCTGATCGTGGTTAGCCTTGGCCCGTTCTTGGGTAGTTAAACGAGAGGTCGTGCTGTGGAGCGATTAGCTCCTCTCGTAGTAATGTGGAATGTCCTCCGGCTCAATATACACGAGTTGTCACTATTAAAATTGCAAAACTTAAACATTGTCCCTGTAAATAATGTGCCCTGCCCAATTACGATGTCTCCCCTGAGAAGGTGCAAATAGAAATCTATGGGCTCTTAGCCAAGTACTTGAAATACGGCACTTGAATAAAATGAAACTGTGTGTGTGTGTGCGCGTGTGGGGTGAGTCTGCACATGGGGAGCAGTGGTTAAGCGCACTGCTCTACAAACCTGCTGACCCGAGGTCTATTCCCGCTTCGGGCCAACACCGGTGACAACTATCTGAAACCACCGCTTGGCCTCCCATAGGTTGACTCAACCTTAAATGGTGCGATGTATAAACATCCTCATTGGAGAGACAAACATCTGGGCGTGGTGCTGGCCACCCACCCCTCGTGTGCCGTGCCGGCCTTTAAAGGAGCTCGCTAACAGCACTTGCCCCAATGGTCTGTTGAAGGCCACGTGGGCGGTCTGCACTTCTACGACGTCACGAAGCATTCCTGGAACCCCGAAGTTGTCAATTGGATCGTCGTAAATCTGAACTTACTTTCCCATAGACCAGGGGTTGCCAACCTGCGGCTCCTGCACCGCATGCGGCTCTTTAAGGACACCGCTTCGTGACGACGTCATTTATTAAGGACCCACCGTCTTGTGTTCGCATGCATTGCGGCTCTTGAAATATTGCATTTGTTACTGAATTCGAATTTTTTTTTCTTGTTATGATGATTGCCTACCCCTGCCGTAGATGGTAGAAATGGTAGAAACATCACCTGGCGATGTGTATTTACACTCATCATCCGTATCTAACGGGTTTAATCGGTAAACATCCATAAAAAACACTCGAATAGTAAAAGCTCCATGCCAAGTCACATCGTAAATCAAGTTTCTGCTTCGTAAATGAATCCGTCCGATTAGCACGGTTGGCTGAGTACGATGGCATAGAAGTTCAACATCCCGACAAACGTGGATTATGTAAACGCCGTGAATGTGGTTTGTTGCAAATCAGACCATCGTGAACCGGAGGCCGCCTATACAGGTCACTTCTTCTGAAAAATAAATTAATACCTCGGTGGACTTTGCCTGGTAGGATGGGGATGGTTTAGTTTAATTTGTATGCTTTTGGATGATTCGTTTACCTTTCTTGTACTTTGCACTGCTATTGTGTTTTCGGATTGTTGCTGTAACGTTCTCACCCCATGCCCCTACTGGACATCTGTGAAACACATTCCTGCGGAGGGAGCTGGTAGGAACGTTGGGTTGCTCGGTCAATGGCCAGGGTCAACGGCGGCGTGGTGTATTCCGCAAATATGCCCGACTGTGAGGGCAGGCACAAGCCGGCGTGAGTAGGTTAAACGTTGAGTTTTATAAGGGCACCACGGGGTGACCAGCCCCTCTCAACCCACCCCTTCCCACCCAGCCCCTCCCCACCCTCCCCTCTCCACCCAGCCCCACCCCTCCCATTTTTGGATCCACGACGGACGGACACAATAATCGCCTGTGGGCTGGTGGAACCAGGTGGTTCCTACCAGTATAAGAGCTTCATAGCTCATCGTATTCCTCCTGCAGTGATTGAAGCCGATTTGTCTTCGCAGGGTGAGCCTGCGGGACGTGGGCCAGAGCTTCACGTTCGTGCTCACGGACGTGAGCGGCACCCAGAGCTTCGGGATATGCCGCATGTGCCCGGCGTCGCACACCTGCCTGGCTCTGCTCAGGTGAGCCACGTGGGGGCGGAGCGGGAGCGGGCTGGGTGGGTCGCAGGGCACCCCCTCATCAGCCGGGCGCATGTGGACAGAGAAGAGAGCTGAAACCGCCCTCTGTGTGTGTGTGAATCGCTCGAGCGTGCGGAAAGGGTCCTTGCTAATGAATGTTCCTGCAGTGGAGAGAAGTGGCATATCGCGACCTCCCCCAGCAAGATTCATGACCATTCACAACGTCGATAGCAGGTGGCCTAGACCTCACCAAAGGTTAGCTCGGCTTTAAATGAATACCCAGTGCTGTTGTGTAAACAACAGTGCTGTTGTGTAAACAACAGCAGCACTAGGGGAGACAAACCGGTCAGGTGTGATTCTGGCAACACAACTTACTTGTGCGCTGTGCTGGCATGAACCATTTCTCTCGAACGGCACTTAATCCCTACAGTCTGTAAGCCGACATTGGAGGGTCACACAACATTATTTTTTGGTGCGATCTGTTGTTTACTTCTGCGTCGAACTGGGACCCATGTCTGAGAGAGAGAGTCCTTGCAGTTTACCAACATTGGTTTAATGAAGCCTGACTTTGCTGATGAGACATTGACCAGTCGAATCTGGGTGCAAAGTTTGCCTGTGTTGAACCAATGCTTCTGAAATTATGCACTCTTGAGAAGGCCGTGCGGCTGATGCGCTTGTAGTGTGTCTATGTGGCAGAATAGCTTGGCAGCATTCATAACTCTTAACCAGTGTTCACATCGATGGTTCAGTTCCCCAAGTCACCCATCATCTTGTGAGGAATTGCCAAGACCTGCCCACCGCTTCGAAGTAGACATTCAAGAAGAGTCGGCAGCTTCGTTCCAGTGCCAATGTCCAAATTCTACTTTTTATATGACTTGGCACGTTGCAACAGAATGCTTTATGAACACTAATAATTACCCACAGCGAGCAATGATTGCCTAGGCCTCCGTTGTGAACGGAATTATCCGATAGGAAGAACGCTCCCAAGGAAAGCAGCAGCTGGCTCACGGCAATGTTTGCTGAGAAAATCTGCTCTCACCCCACTCACCCCACGCACCATGCGTCGTGACGTGATCACGTTCGACGTCGTGACAACACGAGAGCGAGTGACATGGCGGCGCTTCTTGTTTTGCTTCTGGCCTGGGATGTCAAGGTGGCTAGGAGATGTTGACTACCTCGCCTGGTAAAGAGGAGGTCGTGGGTTCGATCCTGACCCTCTCACGCCTGCTGTATATTTGTAGTTTGCGTGTCTCTCTCCCCGTGGTTGCGTAGATTTTTTCTTCGGGTCGTACGGTTTTTTCCTCCACATTTATAATCAACATGTGCTTAGAGCATTTGACTGCTATACATTTCCAGATTATAAGCCACTTTGTTGAGCTATCATTTGTGGCAAGGTTGCTTCTAAAAAAGAGCTGTATGGCTCAGTGGGGCCTTAGTTTGGAAAATAAGAATAGTTTAAATTGTTTTTAGTCTTTAAAGTCTTTTGTCATTAATGAAGCTTCAAGCTCATGTGGTGCAGTCCGGGGCACACGTCTGAGGAGTTTGTAGGTACAAACGTAAGGGGCTGTTTGTTTTTCTCCAAACAAATCAACACATTTGTCAAAAACGCCGTGGCCTTAAAAAAAGAATAAATGATAGGTGACGTTTCGGGCGGTGTCCCGTCTTCATAGCACGTGATGTGCCATGCCATTGCACGTGTGTTATGAAGAATGGGGTTCATTGCCCGAAGCGTCGCCTACGGTGTATACCCTTCCCTCTAAGGCCACAGGGTTATTGACGAATGCGTGGAGTTGTGTTTGTTAATTGTGGCTTGTTGCGCCACTGCCAACGCAGCAGCATCATCGTCAACTAATTTGTTCAGTTTTTAAATTGACGCATGGATAGTTAGACTCTTTGGTTGTTTCGGTAAGTAACGTAGGTAGGAATAAAACAAAATAAATCACGACGTTTCGATAGCAACACAAGGTCTTCAGGTGAAAATCGCGACAGCCGCGATGTCTGCTGCGATGTATCACCTGAAGACGATGGCTTGTGTTGCTATCGAAACGTCGTGATTTATTTTGTGTTATTTTATACCCACGTGACTTGCCAAAAGAACCAAAGGGTATGGATTCCTGCAGTCACGAAAGCTTCAAATCAAGATTGCATGGATAGTTACCTAATAGTATCCATTATGTAACAGTCAAAACGTTTCAATGATCAAAAGTATGACGACGAAATGAACTCATTTATAACACTGGTCAACACACTTTTTCTGGCATAAGGTATTCCAACAGTTTTAAGGTAATGTCTATCACATCAGGTTTTTGAGATATCAAATATTGCATTTTCAATAAAAACTGCAAATGAAAAACATTAAATAATGTAGATATCTACATAAAATTATATTATAAACACACTATCCTAAAAATACAGCACCATATTTTAACACTAAAGCAGTCACTGACTCGCAACTACTTGCAATCATAAGTGACAGAGTTAATTTCGGGTGAAGTCAATGAAAATGGGGTATGTCGATAGCATAAAAATGAGATGTGATGGAGCAAATCTGAGATCAGATTTGGAATCAGCACCCTGACATTAGTCTAGAACAGCTGCAAAAGTCCAGGCCAGAATTTTTTTTTGTTGACCAGTGTAATCATCCAGCATTGCCCGCCCATTAATTTGCGTGGAATACACGCCCGTGGTGGAGACTTGGTGTAGGAGAGACACGACGCGCTAACCCTGCTCAACGCAGTGGGATGCGGCTGACGTCATCACCCAGACGCGTGCGGTGACGTCACCACCGGGCACTTGGCCGCCCATGTGACAGCCAGCAAAACTCTTTTCTTCTTCTGTTTATTTTAAAAATCTAATTATTATATGTTCCCGGCACACTGCATTGTGGGAAGATGTATTCTTGCTAGAATAAGGGTATAAGCCACCCAGCAATGCATTCCTTCAGAAAAAACAAGTGGCAGTTGTGTTTCTCTTTAATTGGCTATCGCCGATGAATTACCTGAATTGAGATTCTCTACTAAGTAGACTCGCTTCAATGCCACAAGTGGGACATCAGTGCAGTGTGAGGCCGCAGAGGCCGGGTCTCCTAAGTGCATGTTGTAAATATATGTGTGTCCGTGTGTCCGTGTGTGTGGCGCTTTCTTCTCTAGTTACCTGCCATGGTTCGACGTTTTCCACCGTCTCCTAAACACCCTGGCTGAGCACATCAACAAGGCAGAGGCACGCCCATGCACGCACGCTCGCACGTACCCACGTCCTCGGTCGACCTCCTTGCCTCCACCTACGCAACATTTCCTCTCACTGCTGCTTCAGCGACCACGGCCTTCTCACGAAGCCCCGGGTCAACCTTTGCACTGTGGGAGGTCACTCATTCCCCCTCTGCTGCCCCCGGGAAGTCTTGGGAAATGGCAGTTCAAATCCCGGTCGTAGATCACTCGGCCTATCATCTCTCTAGACTTGTTTTAACGAGTACCGCTTTGTGGGAAGTCCGCATTGGTGCTTCACTGGAAAGACTGGCCACCATTGTCATCATCGTCAGCCACGTTCTGTCAACTGCTTGACAAGGGCGCCACAACGGCGAGATGTTAACTACCTCGCCTGGTATACGGAAGGTCGTTGGTTTTATCCAGACCCTGATGCCTGTATGTTTGGATCTCCCTGTGATAGTGCGGATTTGTCTCCGGGTCCTCCGGTTTTTCCCTCCACATTTAGAAATATTTAGAGTATTTCGCCGCTATAGGCCACTTTGTTGAGCTATCATTTGTGATAGCCAGGTTGCTTATGAAAAAGAGCCACACAGAGTCCCTGTGTAGAGGGTGTGGGGAGCGGTAGTTGTAGCGGTTAGCATACTACGCTACGAACCCGGTGACGTGAGTTCGATTCCCACTCACGGCCAACACCAGTGACGATTATCTGAACTGGTCCTGGGCCTCTCCTAGGTCGACTCAGCCTCAAATAAGTGCCTGGTGCGGTGTGTAATCATTGACGGCTGGGGAGACAAAGGCGGCCGGGCGTGGTGCTGGCCACCCACCCCCTCGTGCGCCATCCTGGCCTTCATAGGTGCTCGCTAACAGCACTTGCCCCGACAGTCTGTTAGGCTACACGGGTGATCTTTGTCTTGTGTGCAGGAGGGCTGTGTGCAGCAGCTGCTGCTCTCGCTGCACGAGCGCGAGGTCCCGGAGCCCGGCACGCCCCTGCAGCTCACCCAGGTGAGCTGCGTCCACCACCCCCGCTCCCCCCGCCCCCTCGTCCCCCGCCCCACCCGCCCCACCGCTCCCCCCCGCTCCCCCTGCCCCCCCGCCCACCCGCCCCACCCGCCCCCCTGCCCCACCCGCCCCACCCGCCCCACCCGCCCCCCCGCCCCCCCACACCCCCCCCACCCACCCGCCCCCCACCCACCCGCCCCCCACCCGCATTCTCCCCACATCTGCGCTCTCTGCGAGTCGTGCCGGGGCGTGCCGGGGCGTGCCGGGGCGTGCCGGGGCGTGCCGGGTGGTGGCGTGGGGGAAATGCTCGAGTCCAACTCGAGCGCCTTCCCGCGGTGCAGTTTTGTGTCGTTCCCCCCCCTGTTGTTAAGCGTGGGTTCACCCCGGGTTCTCCGATTGCCTCCCACAACTAAAAAAAACACACAATGTCACGCTATTGGCCAAACGTCGCCATTGCGGAAACGTTACCGGCAAATTACTCGATTTGGGTCACTTGGCGTGGTGCTGGGCACCCATCCCCTCGTGTGCCGTGGTGGCCTTCATAGGTGCTGCTCGCTAACAGCACTTGTCCAACAGTCTTAAGGCTTCTAGATTTGAAGCTTTCGTGACTGCAAGGATTCATACTCTTAGTTCTTTCGGTAAAGTCACGTAGGTAAAAAATGAAATTAAAATTAATAAAAATAAAACAATAAAAATCACGACGTTTCGGAGGCAACACAAGCTTCCGTAAAGTAACCCATGTGACTTTACCGAAAGAACTACGAGTATATAGTCTTAAGGCTGTCTTTGTTGATGAAGCCAAGCGTGCCTGTGTTGGTGGTGGTGGTGGTGACCATGATTAATGTTGCAAACGGTGGCATGTTTTGCAGCTCACTTACTTCATCTCTCCGGATCTCAGAGAGCTGCCAACGATTCCAGAAAATGTGAGAAGTGGGCAAGTATGGAGTGGGATGAACGCAGTGTAATGGTTTCATGAGTTTGTTGACGTCACAAAGATGACTTTCGTGGTACTGGGGATGATGGAGTGGACGGCAGCTCATTCTCTATTAAGCAGCGGGGAGAGAGAAGGAGCGCTGTGTAGGAAAGGGAAGAGGGGGGGCGGGGGAGAAGGAAGAACCGGGCCAAGATATCGGGGATGGGAGGGTGCTGGTGATGACGATGAGAGGGGAGGGTAGGGAAGAGAGTGAGAAGAGAGAAGGGAGGAGAGAGCAGTCGTGAGTTGCACAGAGTAGCAGTGGCGTCTGTTTTCAGAGGGGGTGGCGGGGAGAGGGGAGGGATTCAGGGTGCTGGTGGCCACGCAGAGAAGCCAGGTGGTTTACGGGAGGCTTGAGCTGATTCAGATCGAGAAATAGAACAGGCACAACGTTGCCTTTATTGTGCAACGTTAGCCGACTCGAGGTTTGTTTGTTGTGAAGATGGTGTGCGTAGCGAAGTTGGCAAGTAGTTTTGGTTCAGACTTCTACACGTGGATGTCACTGGGTAATACCGGCTCAAGCGAGGCACGGTGTGCGATGTATCGACATCGCGGACACCCCGTACACGTGGGTGTAGTACCAGCCTTAGAGGGACTCGGTGAGCGCTGAGTTATGGCGCTGAGTGGCACCACACGTGGCGTGCAGGGTCGATCCCTACAGGATGGGGTGTGAGAGTGTCGGGCATAGAATGGGGTTACCCCAGGCCGTGGCACTCTGGTTGACCCTGGAAGGCACGTGACGAGTAAGATATACACAGAGGCCCCCAAGTGGGGGGCTAGGGATGGTCACGTGTCGGGCGAGATATTGCTAGAGGGTTCGAGAAGGTGGTCGTGGCCAAGGGCGGGGCCAGCCACGACCCGTGAGGATATTCACCGGGTCCCCAGAGGGACCGGGGTTCAGCGTTGCTGTTGTCATCCTGAAGATCTACGTTCTATGTTCTACGTCTGAGAAGAGTCACCAACACGTGGACATGGATCCAGGCCGTGGTCCGGTCCATTGTAGCTACTCCCAATGTCATTAGTGTCGTTAGCCTGGTGGTTACGTAGCTAGTTATGTTGTAACTAGTGTAGCTAGCCTGGTGGTGACGTAGCTAGTTATGGTGTAACTAGTGCAGCTAGCCTGGTGGTGACGTAGCTAGTTATGTTGTAACTAGTGTAGCTAGCCTGGTGGTGACGTAGCTAGTTATGTTGTAACTAGTGTAGCTAGCCTGGTGGTTACGTAGCTAGTTATGGTGTAACTAGTGCAGTTAGCCTGGTGGTGACGTAGCTAGTTATGTTGTAACTACTGTAGCTAGCCTGGTGGTTACGTAGCTAGTTATGGTGTAACTAGTGTAGTTAGCCTGGTGGTGACGTAGCTAGTTATGTTGTAACTAGTGCAGCTAGCCTGGTGGTGACGTAGCTAGTTATGTTGTAACTAGTGTAGTTAGCCTGGTGGTGACGTAGCTAGTTATGGTGTAACTAGTGCAGCTAGCCTGGTGGTGACGTAGCTAGTTATGTTGTAACTAGTGTAGCTAGCCTGGTGGTGACGTAGCTAGTTATGGTGTAACTAGTGTAGTTAGCCTGGTGGTGACGTAGCTAGTTATGTTGTAACTAGTGTAGCTAGCCTGGTGGTGACGTAGTTAGTTATGGTGTAACTAGTGTAGTTAGCCTGGTGGTGACGTAGCTAGTTATGTTGTAACTAGTGCGGTTAGCCTGGTGGTGATGTAGCTAGTTATGTTGTAACTACTGTAGCTAGCCTGGTGGTGACGTAGCTAGTTATGTTGTAACTAGTGCAGCTAGCCTGGTGGTTATGTAGCTAGTTATGTTGTAACTAGTGTAGTTAGCCTGGTGGTGACGTAGCTAGTTATGTTGTAACTAGTGTAGCTAGCCTGGTGGTTATGTAGCTAGTTATGTTGTAACTAGTGTAGTTAGCCTGGTGGTGACGTAGCTAGTTATGGTGTAACTAGTGTAGCTAGCCTGGTGGTGACGTAGCTAGTTATGGTGTAACTAGTGCAGCTAGCCTGGTGGTGACGTAGCTAGTTATGGTGTAACTAGTGTAGCTAGCCTGGTGGTGACGTAGCTAGTTATGGTGTAACTAGTGTAGCTAGCCTGGTGGTGACGTAGCTAGTTATGGTGTAACTAGTGTAGTTAGCCTGGTGGTGACGTAGCTAGTTATGTTGTAACTAGTGTAGCTAGCCTGGTGGTTATGTAGCTAGTTATGTTGTAACTAGTGTAGTTAGCCTGGTGGTGACGTAGCTAGTTATGTTGTAACTAGTGCAGCTAGCCTGGTGGTGACGTAGCTAGTTATGTTGTAACTAGTGTAGCTAGCCTGGTGGTGACGTAGCTAGTTATGTTGTAACTAGTGCAGTTAGCCTGGTGGTGACGTAGCTAGTTATGTTGTAACTAGTGTAGCTAGCCTGGTGGTGACGTAGCTAGTTTTGTGTAACTAGTGTAGCTAGCCTGGTGGTGACGTAGCTAGTTGTGTTGTAACTAGTGTAGTTAGCCTGGTGGTGATGTAGCTAGTTTTGTTGTAACTAGTGTAGCTAGCCTGGTGGTTATGTAGCTAGTTATGTTGTAACTAGTGTAGTTAGCCTGGTGGTAACGTAGCTAGTTATGTTGTAACTAGTGTAGTTAGCCTGGTGGTGACGTAGCTAGTTATGTTGTAACTAGTGTAGTTAGCCTGGTGGTTATGTAGCTAGTTATGTGTAACTAGTGTAGCTAGCCTGGTGGTTATGTAGCTAGTTATGGTGTAACTAGTGTAGCTAGCCTGGTGGTGACGTAGCTAGTTATGGTGTAACTAGTGTAGTTAGCCTGGTGGTTATGTAGCTAGTTATGGTGTAACTAGTGTAGTTAGCCTGGTGGTTATGTAGCTAGTTATGGTGTAACTAGTGCAGCTAGCCTGGTGGTAACGTAGCTAGTTATGGTGTAACTAGTGCAGCTAGCCTGGTGGTTACGTAGCTAGTTATGGTGTAACTAGTGTAGCTAGCCTGGTGGTGACGTAGCTAGTTATGGTGTAACTAGTGCAGCTAGCCTGGTGGTTACATAGCTAGTTATGTTGTAACTAGTGCAGCTAGCCTGGTGGTTAAGTAGCTAGTTATGGTGTAACTAGTGTAGCTAGCCTGGTGGTGACGTAGCTAGTTATGTTGTAACTAGTGCAGTTAGCCTGGTGGTTACGAATCTAGTTATGTTGTAACTAGTGCAGCTAGCCTGGTGGTGACGTAGCTAGTTATGGTGTAACTAGTGTAGCTAGCCTGGTGGTTAAATAGCTAGTTATGTTGTAACTAGTGTAGTTAGCCTGGTGGTTACATAGCTAGTTATGTTGTAACTAGTGTAGTTAGCTTCGTGGTTACATAGCTAGTTATGTTGTAACTAGTGTAGCTAGCCTGGTGGTTATGTAGCTAGTTATGTTGTAACTAGTGTAGCTAGCCTGTTGGTTACATAGCTAGTTATGTTGTAACTACTGTAGCTAGCCTGGTGGTGACGTAGCTAGTTATGTTGTAACTAGTGCAGCTAGCCTGGTGGTTATGTAGCTAGTTATGTTGTAACTAGTGTAGTTAGCCTGGTGGTGATGTAGCTAGTTATGTTGTAACTAGTGTAGCTAGCCTGGTGGTTATGTAGCTAGTTATGTTGTAACTAGTGTAGTTAGCCTGGTGGTGACGTAGCTAGTTATGTTGTAACTAGTGCAGTTAGCCTGGTGGTGACGTAGCTAGTTATGTTGTAACTAGTGTAGTTAGCCTGGTGGTTATGTAGCTAGTTATGTGTAACTAGTGTAGCTAGCCTGGTGGTTATGTAGCTAGTTATGGTGTAACTAGTGTAGCTAGCCTGGTGGTGACGTAGCTAGTTATGGTGTAACTAGTGTAGTTAGCCTGGTGGTTATGTAGCTAGTTATGGTGTAACTAGTGTAGTTAGCCTGGTGGTTATGTAGCTAGTTATGGTGTAACTAGTGCAGCTAGCCTGGTGGTAACGTAGCTAGTTATGGTGTAACTAGTGCAGCTAGCCTGGTGGTTACGTAGCTAGTTATGGTGTAACTAGTGTAGCTAGCCTGGTGGTGACGTAGCTAGTTATGGTGTAACTAGTGCAGCTAGCCTGGTGGTTACATAGCTAGTTATGTTGTAACTAGTGCAGCTAGCCTGGTGGTTAAGTAGCTAGTTATGGTGTAACTAGTGTAGCTAGCCTGGTGGTGACGTAGCTAGTTATGTTGTAACTAGTGCAGTTAGCCTGGTGGTTACGAAGCTAGTTATGTTGTAACTAGTGCAGCTAGCCTGGTGGTGACGTAGCTAGTTATGGTGTAACTAGTGTAGCTAGCCTGGTGGTTACATAGCTAGTTATGTTGTAACTAGTGTAGTTAGCCTGGTGGTTACATAGCTAGTTATGTTGTAACTAGTGTAGTTAGCCTCGTGGTTACATAGCTAGTTATGTTGTAACTAGTGTAGCTAGCCTGGTGGTTATGTAGCTAGTTATGTTGTAACTAGTGTAGCTAGCATGTTGGTTACATAGCTAGTTATGTTGTAACTACTGTAGCTAGCCTGGTGGTGACGTAGCTAGTTATGTTGTAACTAGTGCAGCTAGCCTGGTGGTTATGTAGCTAGTTATGTTGTAACTAGTGTAGTTAGCCTGGTGGTGATGTAGCTAGTTATGTTGTAACTAGTGTAGCTAGCCTGGTGGTTATGTAGCTAGTTATGTTGTAACTAGTGTAGTTAGCCTGGTGGTGACGTAGCTAGTTATGTTGTAACTAGTGTAGTTAGCCTGGTGGTTATGTAGCTAGTTATGTTGTAACTAGTGTAGCTAGCCTGGTGGTTATGTAGCTAGTTATGTTGTAACTAGTGTAGCTAGCATGGTGGTTACATAGCTAGTTATGTTGTAACTAGTGTAGCTAGCCTGGTGGTTACATAGCTAGTTATGTTGTAACTAGTGTAGCTAGCCTGGTGGTTACATAGCTAGTTATGTTGTAACTAGTGTAGCTAGCCTGGTGGTGACGTAGCTAGTTATGGTGTAACTAGTGTAGCTAGCCTGGTGGTGACGTAGCTAGTTATGTTGTAACTAGTGTAGCTAGCCTGGTGGTGACGTAGCTAGTTATGTTGTAACTAGTGTAGTTAGCCTGGTGGTGACGTAGCTAGTTATGGTTTAACTAGTGTAGCTAGCCTGGTGGTTACGTAGCAAGTTATGTGTAACTAGTGTAGTTAGCCTGGTGGTGACGTAGCTAGTTATGGTGTAACTAGTGTAGCTAGCCCGGTGCTGACGTAGCTAGTTATGGTATAACTAGTGTAGCTAGCCTGGTGGTTACGTAGCTAGTTATGTGTAACTAGTGTAGCTAGCCTGGTGGTGACGTAGCTAGTTATGTTGTAACTAGTGTAGCTAGCCTGGTGGTGACGTAGCTAGTTATGTTGTAACTAGTGTAGCTAGCCTGGTGGTTACATAGCTAGTTATGGTGTAACTAGTGTAGCTAGTCTGGTGGTGACGTAGCTAGTTATGTGTAACTAGTGTAGCTAGCCTGGTGGTTACATAGCTAGTTATGTTGTAACTAGTGTAGCTAGCCTGGTGGTTACATAGCTAGTCATGGTGTAACTAGTGTAGCTAGCCTGGTGGTGACGTAGCTAGTTATGTGTAACTAGTGTAGCTAGCCTGATGGTTACATAGCTAGTTATGGTGTAACTAGTGTAGCTAGCCTGGTGGTGACGTAGCTAGTTATGTGTAACTAGTGTAGCTAGCCTGGTGGTGACGTAGCTAGTTATGTTTTAACTAGTGTAGCTAGCCTGGTGGTGACGTAGCTAATTATGGTGTAACTAGTGTAGCTAGCCTGGTGGTGACGTAGCTAGTTATGTTGTAACTAGTGTAGCTAGCCTGGTGGTGACGTAGCTAGTTATGTTGTAACTAGTGTAGCTAGCCTGGTGGTGACGTAGCTAGTTATGGTGTAACTAGTGTAGCTAGCCTGGTGGTGACGTAGCTAGTTATGGTGTAACTAGTGTAGCTAGCCTGGTGGTGACGTAGCTAGTTATGTGTAACTAGTGTCGTTAGCCTGGTGGTTACGTAGCTAGTTATGGTGTAACTAGTGCAGCTAGCCTGGTGGTGACGTAGCTAGTTATGTTGTAACTAGTGTAGCTAGCCTGGTGGTGACGTAGCTAGTTATGGTGTAACTAGTGTAGCTAGCCTGGTGGTGACGTAGCTAGTTATGTTGTAACTAGTGTAGCTAGCCTGGTGGTGACGTAGCTAGTTATGTTGTAACTAGTGTAGCTAGCCTGGTGGTGACGTAGCTAGTTATGGTGTAACTAGTGTAGCTAGCCTGGTGGTGACGTAGCTAGTTATGTTGTAACTAGTGTAGCTAGCCTGGTGGTGACGTAGCTAGTTATGTTGTAACTAGTGTAGCTAGCCTGGTGGTGACGTAGCTAGTTATGTTGTAACTAGTGTAGCTAGCCTGGTGGTGACGTAGCTAGTTATGGTGTAACTAGTGTAGCTAGCCTGGTGGTGACGTAGCTAGTTATGTTGTAACTAGTGTAGCTAGCCTGGTGGTGACGTAGCTAGTTATGTTGTAACTAGTGTCGTTAGCCTGGTGGTTATGTAGCTAGTTATGTTGTAACTAGTGTAGTTAGCCTGGTGGTTACATAGCTAGTTATGTTGTAACTAGTGTAGTTAGCCTGGTGGTTACATAGCTAGTTATGGTGTAACTAGTGTAGCTAGCCTGGTGGTGACGTAGCTAGTTATGTTGTAACTAGTGTAGTTAGCCTGGTGGTTATGTAGCTAGTTATGTTGTAACTGGTGTAGCTAGCCTGGTGGTTATGTAGCTAGTTATGGTGTAACTAGTGTAGTTAGCCTGCTGGTTACGTAGCTAGTTATGTTGTAACTAGTGCAGCTAGCCTGGTGGTGACGTAGCTAGTTATGGTGTAACTAGTGCAGCTAGCCTGGTGGTGACGTAGATAGTTATGGTGTAACTAGTGTAGCTAGCCTGGTGGTTACATAGCTAGTTATGTTGTAACTAGTGTAGTTAGCCTGCTGGTTACGTAGCTAGTTATGTTGTAACTAGTGCAGCTAGCCTGGTGGTGACGTAGCTAGTTATGTTGTAACTAGTGTCGTTAGCCTGGTGGTTACGTAGCTAGTTATGGTGTAACTAGTGTAGCTAGCCTGGTGGTGACGTAGCTAGTTATGTTGTAACTAGTGTAGCTAGCCTGGTGGTTATGTAGCTAGTTATGTTGTAACTAGTGTAGTTAGCCTGGTGGTTACATAGCTAGTTATGTTGTAACTAGTGTAGTTAGCCTGGTGGTTACATAGCTAGTTATGGTGTAACTAGTGTAGCTAGCCTGGTGGTGACGTAGCTAGTTATGTTGTAACTAGTGTAGTTAGCCTGGTGGTTATGTAGCTAGTTATGTTGTAACTAGTGTAGCTAGCCTGGTGGTTATGTAGCTAGTTATGTTGTAACTAGTGCAGCTAGCCTGGTGGTTACATAGCTAGTTATGTTGTAACTAGTGCAGCTAGCCTGGTGGTTATGTAGCTAGTTATGGTGTAACTAGTGTAGTTAGTCTGGTGGTGACGTAGCTAGTTATGTTGTAACTAGTGTAGCTAGCCTGGTGGTCCACAACCACAGGTTGTTATCTGGTAAAGGGGCAGTTACCCTTTGAGTTGGTATCAATAAATGTGTTTCCTCCAAAGAGTGCATCTGCTACTCGGTTGAATCCACTACAAATGTAATCGTGGTGGTCACCTGACTCCCTTCGGGCATCTGGCTTGCCGCAATGCGTGTGCAGCTCCATGCCTGTGCCCCAGGCACAGCTGACGGGCGCTCTTAATTGGCGCTCATGCTTATGAATGTGCACCTACCCCCCGAGGTGTCGGACTGAGCGGAATGTGTCTTTGTGCGGTGTCCGTGTGCGGCATCGCCCGGCAGCGCAACCTGACGGAGTTCACGGTGGCCGTGGACGTGCCCAACACGCTGCAGCTGTACGCCAGCCTCCTCAACGAGCGGCGGATCATCGTCACCTCCTCCAAGATCAGCACGGTAACGCGCACTGCCGCCCCGCGGCGCGCGCGACACTCGCGCGTGTCGACGGGCGCAGTCTTACCGCTGCCCTGGAGCACCTCCGATTTGCACGGTTGGCTACGTACGTTGCGAAAGGAGTTCAACATACGTACGGAGCGGAACAAGGCCCCTGCCGCAGCGGTGTAGTGGCCAGCGCTTCGGAAGCGAAGTCCAGAGGCCGCCGCTGCGACTCCATCCCACGGCGTGGCAGTTGAAACAACGGTGTCTCACGTCCTCCCCTTGCTCCCCCCGCCACCGCCTCCATTCACCCACCGCCAGGAATGGGGTTCACCCACCGCAGCAGTCGATTGGCAGGCTGTGTGTGGTGGGGTAAAGCGTGGGTACGGCCCACTCATTGATCTTCGTGCTTAGTTGGTAGTCCTCTGATTAGCACGTACAGCGCATAAGAAGTTCAACGTCTTCCGACGCTTCTGGGCAGTGCGGAAGAGTCGACCACAATACCCTCTCGGAGTTTGCCGTAGGGGAAGCCTGTTGTCCGCCAGCAGTGGCATGAGCGAGCGATGGAGGAATACGGTATGGGCTAGGCCAGGGGTCGGGAACCGAAATCACAAGAAGGGCCATTTGTTTTCGAATTTGGTTAAACAACTCAATATTTCAAGAGACGGCGATGCACTGTGTGGTGAATAGGGGAGGGTGAGGCCTCAATAAATGACGTCACGAAGCAGCAGTTTGCCGACCCCTGGGCTAAGCGTACGCTACTGGAAATGGCCTGAAACTCTGAAATAGGCCCATCGCCCGAAACGTTCGCCTGGCTTATTAGCTCGTGATTTTGTCCTCACGTTAATGACGACGGTGTCATCGTTGCCTGTGGCTCGTGCCTGTGCGCCACTGCTCACGTAGGGGGATGTTTACGTTAACGCTGCTTCGCGAAAAAGCTGAACATTCTAGATGTAATGTTTTCGTGACTGCAAGGATCCAGACTTTTTGGTTTTTTTGGTAAAGTCACGTGGGTGAAAATTGTAATAAATAAATTTAAATTAAAACAAGTAAATTAAATCACGACGTTTCTCCAGCCCCCATCCGTCCCTGCACACCACAACCCCCCCCCCCCCCCCCCCCCTGAACTCCTGCAGCCACAACTCTACAAAACCCCAACCCCCCCAACCCCCCCCCCATTCCCCCCCTCCTGTACCTATATAAAGCCACAACAGCAGATCATTTTTTTCACCTGATGACGGACGCTTGTGTTGCGACCGAAACGTCGTGATTTTATTTAGTTGTTTTCATTTTAATTTATTTTATTACATTTTTACCAACATGACTTTACCGGAAAAAAAGAAAGGTGTACATATGAAGTATATGATTCGAAACCTCCCGGGCAAGTCCACAGCATGGCCACACAGCACATTGCTCTGTAATTAGGGCTCGTGTGCCAAGCCGTACTCTTGTTGATACTTTTGGCATTTATATTATTTTGTAGTTGCGGTGTGGCACGGTGATGAGACCTTATGTGGGTGAAACGCATTCCTGTTGCTCAAACTCTATTGTAATGCCCATTGCACCTGCGTTTCTGTTTCCCTTGCTCCAAAGAATGATGAGCACATTGTCACAAAGCTGCGTGGTAATCCGCGACAAAATGTTGAGATGTGATATTGCTCGGCTGGTCCATTAAAGTTGATCACCAACGCTCTCAGGAGTTGGGCCGCTAGGGAGTCTAACGGCGACCTGGGTTCCTGGCCACGGCCGACATCAGTGGCAAAATACCTGAAGCCGTTCTGGGCCTCCTGTAGGTCGGCCCGGCCTGGTGCACCGTTTCAGCATCAGGATTGTGGAGACGGACCCGGTGAAGGCCACCACCAACGCCTCGTGGGCCGTGCCCGCCTTGATCGGATTCTCACCACCCCCCCACCCCCTGCCCCCCTTCCCTTTCCTGCCCTTACCCTCCTCTAAAATTGCCACGTATCTGCACCATGGCAGCAGATGCGGATGCCTGACGCACAAATGTAAACTTTAAAACTCTCCAGTAGTGCGCGACTGTGGTCATCCAGATCAGACCGTGCGACTTGTATAACGACGCAATTCCCCGATGCACAAATACGAAGGAGACATCGCAGCGATGATGCACTCCGCTGCTCCTGACGCCGTTGTCTGCTGGCTTGACCACCACCTGAACGTGACATTGTAGTTGTTGCCCTGCATCTAATATCGGTAGCCATACGGCAAGAAGCGACAACGTTCCTCAACGTTACCCACCATGTGAGTAGGGAGCCATTGAGCTCAATCTGCCTTTCCCTCCGCCGACCTCGCGGGCACCCGGCCTTGGGCTTGTCGTCCGCGGAATCACTGTACCTCCTATCCCCGATCGCTCGTGCTTCATATAAGCTCACCAACAGCACTTGCCTCAACAGTTTGTGTAGGCTACACGGGGGTGGGGTGGACCTTTGTGTGTCTGTGTGCGAGGCGTGCAGCTGTCGTCATGCGTCCACGCGCTGGCGTTGCTGCTCTACCCCATGAGCTGGCAGCACGTGTACATCCCCCTACTGCCTCCACACCTGCTCGAGTACTGCAGGCAAGCACCGCCGCCACCGTCACCACCACCGTCACCCCCCGCCCGATGTTCGTAGC
The DNA here is from genome assembly GCF_015708825.2 of Lethenteron reissneri. NCBI lineage: Eukaryota > Metazoa > Chordata > Hyperoartia > Petromyzontiformes > Petromyzontidae > Lethenteron > Lethenteron reissneri. The sequence goes on along the minus strand of NC_083805.1, from coordinate 16,346,126 downwards.
TGCTATCCTTTGCCGCAGGAGGCCAAAAACCACGGCGCTGTCACCGCCGTGCGGTGGCGACGTGGCGAGCCGAGCGACGGGCAAGGGCGACGGAGCCGTCGGAAAGTTACAACTTGAGCCATGGGGGGCAGCCTCTCATGTCAAACATCTATTGAGTGTCGCTCCACATGACCCTTGGCGAAAGCGCGCCTCAACTTTGGCGAAAGCTTCGTCGCTGGAGCGTCAATGGGGAATGAACTACGGAAAATATGGCACGGGCTGGATGAAGGAGGCTACAATGAAGGACTCTGAATAAATATGGGCTCAACAAAGTCGCACGGGTTCACTCAACAATCACAGATGTCCATTGGAGGGTTACACCTGGCATACTGCAGAATGTGCGAACCTAGGGCAGCTGTTAAATGCCGATTGTATGTACGTTGAACTTCTTTCGCACCGTACGTAGCCAACCGTGCTGATTGGTGGTGCGTGCGGGGAAGGACAACAAAACTAAACACAAAAATCCGTTCTAAAGAGATGAGCTTTCAATCCACTCGATTTGAAAGTGCATAGCTTCAGTTTCTTCTTGAAATGGCAGTGGGTTGAGTGGCGCTCACGTGCAGGGGGGGGGCTGGGTGTGCTTGCGTCCCAGCGCCGTGCTCCTGGTCACGCCCCGGCTCAGGTTCGAGCCTCTCCGTTGCCATCAAAGACGCATTGGTGGCTCGGCTCAGGCTGAGCTCAGAGGCAAGGCCGAGTCGTGGCTAGGAGCGTGTGTCATGTCGCCTCCAGAGTGGGCGAGTCACGCGGAGCGTTGTTGTCGTTTCTCTGTGTGCAGTGCTCCGATGCCATTTCTCATCGGAGTCCATTCCTCGCTCATGGACGTATGTATACTTTGCATCAACGTCTACCCACGGTCTGTGTGTGTGTCAGTCAGTTGTGGGGAGCGGTGGTGTAGCGGTTAGCGCGCTGCGCGATTCCCGTTCACGGCCAATACCAGTGACGATTATCTGAACCGGTTCTGGGCATCCCCTAGGTCGACTCAGCCTTAAATTTGTACCTAGTACGGTGTGTAAACATCGCCACTGGGGAGACAAAGGCGGTCGGGCGTGGTGCTGGCCACCCACCACCTCGTGTACCGTTGCAGCCTTCATAGGTGCTCGCTAACAGCACTTGCCCTTACAGTCTGATAAGGCTATATGGGGGATCTTTGCCTTTTGTCAGTCAGTCAACCCATGGCACCTGAGTCTGTCCCGTACCGACCTGCCAGCGGGCGTTCAACACTTCACCTGGCCTTAAAGTGCGCCTAGCCTGGCACAAGCGCCGTGGTGATGTCATCGCCACTTGGTGGCGAATGGCGGTTGTTGTGTTTGTGGATGTGGGGAGTAGTAGTTAGCACACTGCTGCGTACCCAGTGACCCACGTTCGATTTACGCTCGCAGCCAACATTAGTGATGAATATCTCAACCGGATTTGGACCTCCCCTAGGTCGACTCGGCCTTAAATGTGTACCTGGTGTGGTGTGTAAACATCAGCACTCGGCAGACAAAGTTCACCGGGTGTCGTACTGCCCATACCACCCCTTCGTGTCTCGTGCCGGTCTTCATAGGTGCTCGCTAACAGCAGTTGCCCCAAACAGTCTGTGAAAGCTATACGGGGGTGGGGGGTCTTTGTTTGTGTACGGCGCGCTTGTATTCCCCTGTGCAATAGCTAAACCTTCATAGAAAGAAGGATTTCTTATTCAATGTGTGCTCCTTGGGCACGTGAAGTATTCATACTTTTTGGTTTTTCGGTAAAGTCACGTAGGTAAAAAATGATAAAATAAAATAAATAAAAATGAAAACAACTAAAAAATGTTTTCTTTTATTTTATAATTTTTTACCTACGTGACTTTACTGAAAAAACCAAAAAGTATGGATCCTTGCAGTCACGAAAACTTCAAATCTAGAACAGGAAGTATTATTTTCAATATCGATTTGTGATCGTGTGTACAAGCATTCGCTTAACCAGGCTGCTTGTTGAGCGATTAGCACTTTCGATTTGCACGGTTGGCTACGTACGGTGCGAAAGAAGTTGAACGCGCATGCATGCAATGGAGCAACGGTCGGCGATGCCACCGATCTCACGCCGCACTCGAGGCTGTTTGAGAACGAAAGCGCCTCTCTCGTCCAGCAGAGCTTTATTTACAACTTACTGTGGCTTTTAATCGGAGGTAACGAACGACACCGAGCTTGACTTATATTGCACACGCGGCACACAGCTGATCGCGCTAGAAGCACGGCGATAAACAACCGCTAATGCTCCCCGCGGTGGCAGCGGGAAACAGACGGGGCGAGGAGGTGTAGAAGGAAAGTGAAACTCTGCACCCAGGATTGCTTGTGCTGGAAGTGTCGGCAACAGACGCAGGTGCGCTGCGATTTGGCTGTCCCCAATTCGTCACCTCACTGCGCCATGAACCCGGTGACCCGTGTTTGAGTCACGCTTCAAGCCAATATCAGTGGAGAATATCTGAACTAGTCCTGGGCCTCCTCTAGGTCGACTCAGCCTGAAAGTAGTACCCAGTGCGGTGTGTAATATCAGCACTGGGGAGACAAAGGCAGAAGGGCATGTTGCGAGCCAAACCACCCCCACGTGCGCAGTGCAAGCCTTCATCGGTGCCCGCTAACAACGGTTAACCCAACATTCTGAAGAGAACCACGCGTGCTGAAAGGGTGTGAGGGGGGGGATCTTTGTCCTTATCTCTATGTTGTCTTTGTTGCGCGTGGATGTTGCGTAGCGTGTGCGGACGATGCCGCTGGACGATGCCATCGTGTTCACCATCGACACGAACACCATCGAGACGCCGCTCAATGACTTGCAGGGCCTGCCCAGCGACGTGGTGGGTCCAACACGCACGCACCACGCACGCACCACGCACGCACCACGCGCGCACCACGCGCGCACCACGCGCGCACCACGCGCGCACCACGCGCGCACCACGCGCGCACCACGCGCGCACCACGCGCGCACCACGCGCGCACCACGCGCGCACCACGCGCGCACCACGCGCGCACCACGCGCGCACCACGCGCGCACCACGCGCGCACCACGCGCGCACCACGCGCGCACCACGCGCGCACCACGCGCGGCACCACGCACGCACGCACCACGCACGCACCACGCACGCACCACGCACACACGCTCGCACAGTCACCAATAGCTAAGTAAGTCGAGTTGATCGACCGTGTCCAGTTAGCAGAGACTTATACGTAGGTAATGCATGACGTGGGTTCATAAGCTCATCAATGATGTATGTATGCGCGTCTTTCGCACCGTACGTAGCCAACCATGCTAATCATAGGTGCAGGGGAAGGACAACAAACTAAACACAAAAAGCACTTTTAAAGAAATTAGTTTTCAACCTAGATGATTTAAAAGTGCATAGCTCCAGTGGCTTCCTAACATCGGAAGGGAGAGCATTCCAGACGGCCGCTCTTACTCCTTCAAACGAGTGAGGTCCCTCGCCAATCAAACGTGCACAATGCTACGGAGCCACTGACGGATGTGCTCGTCATACTTTATCAATCATCTTGTCCAGTATGGAGCTGCTCATTCAGCGGTCAATGAAATGCAAGATTATTGAGGTGGGCGTTTCACTACTCCAACCCCTCCTTAACCACCCCCAACTGTCCTCCTTACTGTCACCATAACTACAGCAACACTTTGAATAATCCCACTCTTTATTTTAACCACAGTCCTCTAATATACAGTTGTATAACTATTGTAAAGTGCCTTCGACTAAGGCGCTATATAAATCTATATAAGACAAGATGAGATTTGCATGTCCCATGGTGTGGAGCGCACTTTGTCAACTTAGGTTCCTTTTCACTATTTAAGTCCTATTTAAAAACCGTTTAGTTTATGGCGGCCTTTAACCGAGTTGACCTTGGTTTTGGTATGCTGTACGTCTTTTTGTTTTTGCTGTTGCCTTGTACAGCGTTGTGAGATGCAGTTTTGCATATAGATGGCGCTATAAAAATGTATTATTCTAATCATACATACGCTCTGGAATCGGAGGAAGACGGCTTCCTAAAACAAACGTGTCTGGTCTTAGAGAGATACGCACTCAGGCGCCGAATTATCTGAACGTGCTTTGCAACGTTTACGATGTCCTTCCCTCCCCCCCCTCGTACCTCTGATTAGCACGGTTGGCTGCTGCGTATAGTTGCGAAAGAAGTTCAACATACATAAAACTAAAAAATTAAATTATTTTCATCTTACCCACTGAGCTATGAAGTTTTTTTCAGATGTGACCTGGCTATCACAAATGAGAGCTCAACCAAAGTGGCTTATCATGTGGACATTTATCGCAGCCAAATACTCTAAACGCGTGTTGTTGATTCTAAATGTGGAGGGAAAAACCATAAGAATCCACGCAACCACTGGGAGCGAGACACCGCAAACTCCAAACATGTAGGCGTCAGGGTCGGGATCGAACCCTACGACATCTCGCCAACCGTGGCACCTTATACACACAGCAGCACGGCTCAGCTTATGCAGTGGAAAAACAGCACGGTTCCCTCCAAAGCTGCGCCGAGCCGGCTCCGCACGGCCCCGGTGCGGCTCGGCTTATGCAGTGGAAAAACAGCATTTGGTGTTTGTCTCCGCTCGTGTGCGGATGCAGGTGGCGGCGCTGCGCTCCCGCTTGAAGCGCCCGGCGAGCGTGGGAGACGGCGTGGCGCGCGCCTTCCTCAAGTCGCAGGCGGCGCTGTACGGGAGCTACCGCGAGGCGCTCCGCTTCCAGCCCGTGCGTGCGCCACGTCTTCACGTGTCTCTGCGTGTATCCGGGTCTCCGCATCTCCGAGTGTCCCTGCGTGTCCCTGCGTGTCTCCGCGTGTCTCTGCGTGTCTCCGCTTGTCGGCCTGAAAATAGTTAAATTTCGATTTAAAGCTTTCGTGACTGCAGGGATTCATCTTCTTGGTTCTTTCGGTAAAGTCACGTAGAAGGGAAATAATAAAATAATAAAAATAAAACATGATCAAATAATTCTCACGACGTTTCGGCCATAACGCAAGCAGCCGTCCTCAGGTGAAGAACACGTCTGTCGGAAAGACAGCGTCTGAACACACGCACACACATGCAGATCTTCAACAGGTGACCCACACACACATCCAGACGCTGTCTTCCCGACAGACCTGTTCTTCACCTGAGGACGGCTGCTTGCGTTGTGGCCGAAACGTCGTGAGAATTATTTTATTATGTTTTATTTTTATTATTTTATTATTTCCCTTCTACGTGACTTTACTGAAAATAGTTGTTCGCAAAATGGCCCTTGACGCAACGGTCCGTGAAGAGTCTACACGGGAACCTTTGCCTTTGTTGTGTCCACCTGCAGGGGGAGCCGATCACCTTCAGCGAGGACGCGTTCGTGTGCCACCGCTCGGCGAGCATGCGGACGTTCCTCACCAACGCCACGCAAATGCAGATCTTCAAACAGGTGACCCACACGCACACACACACGCACACACACGACACGCACACACATACACATCTTAAAACAGGTGACCCACACACACACACTCGATACGCACACACATACAGATCTTCAAACAGGTGACCCACACACACACACGACACACACTCGACATGCACACACATGCAGATCTTCAAACAGGTGACGCGCGCACACACACACGACACGCACACGACACGCACACGACACGCACACACATACAGATCTTCAAACAGGTGACCCACACACACGACACACACACACGACATGCACACACATACAGATCTTCAAACAGGTGACCCACACACACACACTCGATACGCACACACATGCAGATCTTCAAACAGGTGATCCACACACACACCCGATACGCACACGACACACACTCACATGCAGATCTTCAAACAGGTGACCCACACACACACTCGACACGCACACACATGCAGATCTTCAAACAGGTGAAGCACACTCCCTGTTTCTTGGTAATTCCCTGCCCCGAGTGGAGTACTGTCGTCCCCTTATGGTGACTGGAGCTAGAACCAGTCCACCGGAAATTCGAGGATTCCACGGAGGTCCAGGCGGTATCGGTCGATCTCCTGACAGTCGCTCCTCTGCAGTGAGCGGTTGAAACATTACACCGGGCCAACCTCAGTGGGTTTTCTTTTAATGCTGTTTCTGGCTCCTCCAAATGGGGTTTGGCCAGGAGGCGTCAGAGCACCCTGTACCCCCAGGGCCTCCGGCACAAACTTCGTTTGCTGCTTTCTCCGTGGTTATTTCATAATGTAGTTGAAGTGGAGTGTGACCACACACTAAAACGACAACGATCCTCGTAGAGCCATAACAGACAGGTGGGGCAAGTGCTGTTAGCGAACCTATGAAGGCCGAACGGTACAAGAAGGGATGGGTGGCCAGCACCACGCCCGGCCGCCTTTGTCTCCCCAGTGGCGATGTCTACACACTGCACCAGGTACTCGTTTGAAGCGGATTCGACCTAGGGGAGGCCCAGGACCGGTTCAGATAAAAGTCACTGGTGTCGACCGTGAGCGGGAATCGAAACCAGGTCGCCGGGTTCATAGCGCAGTGCGCTTGCCACTGCATTTCCTACGTGAGTTGAACTTCGTAACCAACCGTGCTAATCGGAAGTGCTTACTACTCTGCCACACACACGAATACAAGCATGAGTACAAATATCTTCATGAAATAACGCAGCAATATACATTCATGCACATACACACACAGATACATGAACTAGCCTACAGACACATACACAGAGACATACACGCACTTTCTTTTTAACACTCAGCACCAATTACATCATGACATTCAAACAGGTGATGCACGCGCGCAACACACAATGTGCTTGTTGTGTGTGCGGCGGGCTATGTTGCAGTGTGATGCTGTGTAAGCCTGTGTGTGATGCCGTGCGACGCTGTGCGGTGAGCGCAGTTCATAGAGGAGCGTCTGGAGCGGTTGAATGCGGGCTCGGGGTTTAACGACGTGTTTGAGGAGGAGATCAACCGCAGTGAGACCGAAGGAGGTCAGGAACTCGCACGCACCCACAACAACCACAACCGCCGTTCACCACATACACAAAGTCACTTGGGTCGCGTGCACACGTTCCTGCGCACGTGCGTGCGTGTACACGCGATGTCACACGTGTGTTCTGTTTTACAGGAGCAACGAAGTCCTACAATCAGTGGCTCACAACGGTGAAGGTGAGCGCTTTGTTTCATCTCACTAGAACATTCATGCTGAGTGCATCGTGGCTGCCAGCGGTCGTGTGGGACTGACGCGTGATTATCGATTGGATTAACGATTAAAGAGAGGCCGTTCCTCACTGCTGCCTGTGAATTGTAAACATCCTTGTCCTCTCGTGTTGTATGGGCATCTCAGGCAGTTTATCATCAGCGATACCGTGGTGGCTAGGAGATGTTAACTACCTCGCTGGGTATGCAGGAGGTTGTGGGTTTGATCCCAACCCTTGATGCCTGCTGCTGTATATTTGGAGTTTGCGTGTCTCTCTCTCTCCGTGGTCGTGTGGATTTTTCTCCGGGTCCTCCGGTTTTTCCCTCCACATTTAGAAACGACGTAACGTCCAGTGGTGTACGTGCAGTCTCTCCTATCTCGTTCGTTATAGTTTCTTTTTTTACATTGTTACACGGATGATCCCTTTTAGCCTATCGCCCGACTATTTTACGTAGGAATATCCGTGGTGTGTGGGCGCTGGGGTGGCGAGATGTTAACTACCTCGCCTGGTATGCAGGAGGTCGTGACGCCTGCTGTATATTTGGAATCTGTGTCTCTCGCCCTGTGGTCGCGTGGATATCTATCCGGGTCCTCTCGTTTTTCCCTCCACATTTAGAATCGACATCACGCGTTTTAGAGTTTTGGTTGCTATAAATGTCCACTTGGTTGCGGTAGGGGCCGTCCATAAATTACGTCATGCACCTGGGGGGGGGGGGGGGGGTCAGACATATGTGACAATGTGTCACGAGGGGGGGGGGGGTTCGAGAAATGTGACGTCACATGAAAATGCGCAACTTTAAGTAAATATAGACAACACGTTCTACTTATTTAAATAGACTTTTAATAAATGTTTTCTCCTACAACATCAGAGTGCAGCGCCACATGAAATACGCACTACAATGACAATAGTTTAAAGCGATTTGAAGCAGGTTTTATTGTTGGGGGGGGGGGGGGGCAGAGCTTTGTGACGTCATATTTGAGGGGGGGTCTGACTTTTAGTGATGCCGTGAGACGACGGGGGGGGGGGGGGGGGTCAAAAATCGCATGATGTCAATTATGGACGGCCCCTAAGGAAAAAAAAATGTTGAAACGTTTTGGGCAATAGTCCTTAATCATAGCACACGTGAATTTAGAGGCCAGAAAAAGAGTGGACACTAAGAGTTTGAGACTAGCACTTTGCACCATAGTGGCCTGATAAGAATAACATTTTAAATCTGTGCTGGATTTGAGGTATAGCAAATGGTATGCGGTCAATTAAAAGTGTTATAACCCAAACCCAGAATGAAACTGTGCTTTTAACCATGGGCCCTGCTAAGAATTACTTTAATCAAAAATGGTTTTGATGTTTTTTTCTTAGCGTATTTCGGCGAATGATTAAGCACGGCAGCAAGGGGTCCTTACGCAATGAGGGTATTTTTCCACTGACTTTGCCGTGCAGATCGAGAACTAAACAGCGAAACGCTGGCCTCACAAGACGTCTCAATCTGGCTCGGGGCCAAGCAGGGCCAGGGGTGGGGTTAATGACGAATGCATTGCACGTGATGTGCGGATGAGTGGTGAACTTCTTTCGCAACGTTCGTAGCCAACCTGTGCTAATCGGAGGTGCACTGAGTGACTGATTTGGGACTGATGTCAGTCGGTGCATCACCGACTGACAACACGGCATCACCGTGTCACCTACACGCACCTCAACTCGCCTGTTCTGGGCGACGTGGGCGGCACGGCTCTGGTTCTCCTGAGCCGTGCTGGGCTGGATCGGCATGGCCCCGGCACGGCTCGGTTGTGCAGTGGAAAAGAGGCCTTGGTGCCGGTGAAGTGGCAGACGTTGGGCTGGGTTCCTCATATCGACGTGCGTCTGAGCTCTTTTGCTCTCGGCCTTTGTACGAATTATTCTTCATGTTGCTTTCTTTTACTTTCACCTCGATTTTACTTTAGACGCTTGGGTGCCTTGCTTCACATCGCACTTTACTGGGGAGCTCTTTGTATGATGACGTTTCCTCAGCAGAAAGAGTGCAACATGTTTAAACAGTCAACCCAACTTTGTGTCATCGGAGGGGAGATTTTTACCTTTTGTGCCGCACCCCGATAGACGACGCTCAAGTGCGGCGCTTAAATTGCTAAACGGGAGCCTGTTCAATAACGGAATAGTTTCCCAGACAGTTCGGCGATGATTGTTGAGATTTTTCGAGTTTCAAACAATGTTGTTTCAATTGTGAATTATTTGTTGATGAAAAGAAGAACAGGCTTCACCCTTTCTGGCAATACAACAAAGGGGTGTTACGATATTCAAACACCCAATAGACACCTAATGCAAGGCATCAAGTCTGCATTAAACACGCATGTTTGTGGTCAAACATGCTCTCGTAAATATATGTATTGTCTTTGAAATTGATTGGTCTACACCAGAGACAGTCTGGATTTGAAGCTTTCGTGACTGCACAAATCCATACTCTTTGGTTCTTTCGGTGAAGTCACGTGGGTAGAAATAAAATAAATCACGACGTTTAGGGCGCAACACAAGTGCCCGTGATCTGATGAAAGATCTAAAGAGTATAGAGGCAGCCTTCTGTTGTATGGCCTTATCCCACCAGTGTTAGGCCAGAGAACAGATAAGGCGAACAACAAAGAGGCGGTGCAAATTTCACTGCATTAGTAGCTCGGCTTTAGCAGTTATATCTACGGCACCATTTTTTCCCGGTACCAAAATGTTGAAGAAAAAACTAATAGGCTTTTACCCTCTTCGGAGATAACACACGTGTGTTAAGATGTTCAAACACCAAGTAAGATCACCTACTTGTAAGGCATCAAGTCTGCATTAACGACACGTGCTTGTGGTAAAAACACGCTAGCAAACGTGCTTTGAGGACGTGTGCATTGGTCTAAGATTGGCGAGACAAGGCAGACATGGGCCTGGGTGAGCAGCGGTGGTGCCGTGCCCGCTTGCCCAATCGCGGCCCAGCCGTGCCTGGCTCGCAAACTCGACGCACGAGTAAACGATCACGTGTCTGCCCCGTGCCCCAATTGTCTGCTGCAGAAAGGAGGCGGGGCCATCTTCCAGACGGTGAAGTCCAAGGCCAATCCCGCCGTGAAGTCTGTGTACAAGTTTGTGAGCGGACGCACTCAGACGCAATGCAGACGCACGCAGACAACTATTCGCGAGCACCCCCCCCCCCCGTCTCCGCTTACCCCGTACATCGTAGCCGCTGCTGATTTCCTGCGAGGACTCGGCAAGCGCACGGCCTGCCTCTGTGTACGTTCGATAGGCCTTGACTCTGTTAAAGATTTCACGGGGCGGGGGAGGATCGTTGCCGACGCGTGTGTACGCGCGCGTGCGTTGATGTGCGCGCGCGTGCGTTGATGTGCGCGTGCGTTGATGTGCGCGTGCGTGAGCAGGCGAGGGAGCAAGCGAAACTCGCGAAAGACCAGGCACGCATGGGCATCCAGGAGGTGAAGAGCCGCCTCAAGCAGAAGGTGCGACCCTGACACGCACAACAACTACACACGCACAACTACACACGCACAACAACTACACACGCACAACAACTACACACGCACAACTACACACGCACAACTACACACGCACAACAACTACACACGCACAACTACACATGCACAACTACACATGCACAACAACTACACACGCACAACTACACACGCACAACTACACACGCACAACAACTACAACGCACAACAACTACACACGCACAACTACACACGCACAACAACTACACACGCACAACTACACACGCACAACAAGAATTACACACGCACCGCTACACACGCACAACTATACACGCACAACGACAACTACATGCACACAACAGCAACAACTACTCACAGACAACAACACCTAGACAACCACATGCAGCGACACCGCTGGCCTGAAGGCCCATCCGCTACCACGGCGCCCCCCCCCCCCCCCCGCACTCCCCCTGGTTGGTCGTTCACCCTGCTGCCTCTGCGGGGTGGGGGGCCCGCAGGAGGGATCCTCCGTGGACGACTTCTCCCCGCAAGAAAGCCCCACGACGTTCAGCCGCCTGGGAGAGCCGTGGGCCTCGCCGGACCACGACCCCTCGCCCACCGGGGCCGCCGCCGCCGCCGCCGCCGGGGCGGCCCCGCTGGGCTCCAACGGGGACGTCGCTGACTGGAAGCGCACGTCGCTGCCCAGCCCGGACATGTACGCACGCCCGCACCTCGCAAGTCCCGCGCAGGGCGTCCGCGACTCCGTGTGCCGCGCGCCGCGACGGTTCTCCCCGAGCTCGGGTGGCGCCGGGGGGGGGGGGTGGGCGGTGGGGGGGGGGGGAAGAAGCCGCGCAAACGAGAGGCAGGAAGGGGGGCGGCCGTGAAGCGGCGCTGCCAAACGATGGAGCCCCAAGCTCTCTGCCGTCCTATGTCGGCATGGGGGATCCCGTTGACGAGCGATTGTTAATTGTTAGGAGGAAACGGAGCGCCCGGGGGCAAAAACGCTCCGCGTACAGATGGAGACGAGTCCACTTGCTGTACTGCCGCAGTGGGTTGCACCGCAGAGCCCGCTTGCTGCCCGCCCTGCGTCCACCTCACAGCCTATGGCACCTATAATGCATAGCGGTTGGCAGCCACCACCGAGGAAAGTCCAGGCTCGTCTTCTGCTTGGCTTTCAAAAAAATCCGACAAGGCCACGGAGGGGGCGATGTGATGTCCGTCGTCTATTTTGCGACGACTTTCCGAAGTGGAGCACCGCTCGTCGTGTTGGATTGATCTCGGCAGCAGCAGCTGCGTGTGGCCCCGTGGCGGCGGCTGTGGTGAACCGTGACCACCTGGGCCCCGCTCGCCAGGGATGTCGGCGCGTCCACTGCGTTTGAAGCGCCGTCCTGAAAAGCAAACCGGTCGGCACGTGCTGCTAAATAACACAGCGGTGTTGTTAAAGCTGGCATGCGTCGAATTAAACGGCGGTGTGATTGCAAGGGGCAACTTGCCTAATGTTGTGGGGTTTTTTTTACCGGGGCTCGTTTCTGGAACTCATTACTTGTCTTTACGTAACGCGTGCATCCCCAACGCTTCCGTATTCGTAATGAAGAATATGGCACGTGAGTGAGCGCTTTTACTGTTGTGAGTCAGGTGTGTTCAGGTTGAAGGTTATAAATATCGCTTCCGCCACATTCAAATCTGTCGCTATCCTTCCTCTGTCCTGATGTCCTAAAAAAAAACTGGAATCCCTTCGCTCAGCACTCGCGCAAATGTAAACGCACGCATTTCCCAACGCCGCCTCTTAAATGTTCCGGTCCTTCTGGGCCCTTTTTCTGCTTCCTATCGTCTGGCTCCTCCCCCCCTTTCTCTCTCTCTCTCTCCCGTCCTTCCTGCTTTGTATTTCTAGCCCTTATTTTCTGGAGGATTCCGGCTCTGACCCCGAGGATTCCGCTCCTGGTTTTCCGGACACTCGGCTACTGGGCTGTCACCTCCGCTGGTGTGTCTGCATGTACGTGACGCGCGCGTGCGCGGGGAGAGAGGGAGTGATCGAGAGAGAGACAGCGTGTCGTGTGTAGGGGCACGATTGACGCAACACAGAAAACATGTGGGCGGTAGTGAAGCATGTGGGCAGGTCGTGAAGAGCCGCCACCGTGGGGGGATATTATCTCCCTCGCTGCTATGGAGGAGGTTGTGGGTTTGATCCCAACCCTGACACCTGCATATTTCGACTTTGCACGTTCTCCCCGTGGTCGTGTGGATTTTTCTCTGGGCCCTCTGAGATTTCCCCTCCAGATTTAGAAACGTGTGTTTTGAGTATTTGGCTGCGATACATTTCCACACGATGATGAGCCACTTCATTGGTGCGATCGTTTGTGGCCAGGTCGCTTCTGATCAAGAGCTCCATGTGGGCCTTACCTGGTAAGAGAAAAATGCGTTTGTTTTTTTACAGAATCGAGAGGAGGGTAGAAGAAAGGCCCTTTGTGAATTGTTGTGGGCCGTGTTCATCCATCGCTCGGTTTTAGCGCCGGAGCAAACCCAGGAGACGGCAACACGGACCAAACCGTGACGTCTCTTCACCACCCTCTTAACCACCACTGGGTGGCACACATGCCCTGCTGATACCATCCAGCTGTTTGCATTCCGATTTAACATTAGTGACCGGACCAAGACCTGCAAGCCCAGTTTAATAACAACTTGGGCTATGTCGGTCAGCGTGTAGGTCTCTGTAAGGGTGTGGCTCTCGGTGTAAGTCTGTGGGCCGATGCAAGTCGTCGGTGGCTCGACTCGTAACCCCGCATTGCGCGCGAACGGCTGGAGATGTCGGCGGTTCTGAGAAACTCGCCGGGCTTGGAAATTCCACGTTGGCACAGCGGTAGGCGGTACGGTCGTGCTAGAGAGCCACGGTGGCTAGGAGATGTTAACTGCCTCGCCTTGTATACAGGAGGTCGTGGTTCGATCCCAACCCTGACGCCTGCTGCTGTATATTTGGGGTTTGCAACATCTCTCTCCCCGTGGTCGTGTGGATTTTCTCCGGCCCCTCCGGATTTTACCTCCACTTTGAGAGTATTTGGATGCTATAAAGTTCCACATGATGAAGCACTTCGATGAGCTTTCATTTGCGGCCAATGCGCATCTGAAAAAGAGCTTAATTGCTTAGTGGGCCTTACCTGGTAATATACAAGTTTAGTGAGCTAGAGGCCAACGACCTATACCCACAAAGGTACTCATTTTATTGGCCACCAAGGAATTGTGGGTTGAGTGGACTTGAACTCGCGAGCTTTCTGATTGCGAGTGAAGCTCCCTGTCACTCTTGTTGCCTCGCTGGATGTTCGGAATGTGTTGGGCAAAGTTGCGTTTGTGTTTTTGGGTTGCTCCTCTCAGCCAGGGCTGGGTGAATCTTTTCCCTGGCTGAGAGCCCGAATGGCATTTTCAAATACATTGCTCCGCCAAATGCGCGTTTATATGCATGGCTCGGTGACTTCTGTGATTTGAAACGCAGTGAAACTATAAACAATTGTGAAACTAAACAATTTTTATTTTTACCAGGTAAGGCCCACTGAGCTACGTGGCTCTTTTTCAGAAGCGACCTGGCAGCCACAAATGACAGCTCAACGCAGTGGCTTATCGCGTGGAAATTTATAGCAGTAGCCAACTACTCTGAAAGTGGAGGGAAAAAGCAGAGGGCCTGGAGAAAAATCCACGTGACCACGAGGAGAACTTGCAAACTCCAAATATACAGCAGCAGCAGGCATCATGGTCGGGATCGAAACCACGACCTCCTGTATACCAGGCGAGGTAGTCAACATCTCGGCACCGTGGTGCCCAGGTGGAAGATTTTCCCTTTAGTACCTGATTAGTGCTGCTGAAATGCTGCAATGGGGGATGTCTGCGGCCTGTTCCGGATTCCCATGCCGCCCGTGGACCGTGTGAAATTCGTTTTGGGGCCGTGTCTGCCACTGCTGCTGCCGCTGCTGCTGCTGCTGCCGCTGCTGCTGCCGCTGCTGCTGCCGCTACTGCTGCTGCTGCAAGCTGCGAGGGCTCAGAGCCGCTCCGTGCTGGATCTTCTCCGAGAGGCCCTCCCCGAGGGGCTAGGGCACGGCTAAGGCGCATCAGCGCGGACACTCGAGTCCACCGCAGCCAATCGGTGACTGAGTCGGCCGGCGGTGGTCTTGCCGTGTGCTCGCGTAGTCGACTCCGTGACATTGCCGTAGGAGATGGAGGCGTGGGGCGGTGTTCACCTGGGGTCATGTTCACTGTGGGCAATATTTACCTGGGGCAGTGTTCACGTGGGTTGATGTCAATGCTGTGGGGGATGTTGAGAGTGACCGTGGATTGCTGCGTGGCCGTTCCCAGGTCGCAGCCCTACCGCTCGCTGGACAATCGTCATCACAACCGTGCGGAGCGATCCGATTGGCCGGCGGAGGCCGTGCGGCATCAGCTGGCGGCGAAGTCATTGGACGACCTGCGAGGAGACCGACTCATGAGCAGGGTGACTCACGCGCACACACATACAAAGATAAAGATACCCCGTATAGCCTTTCACAGGCTGTTGGGGCAAGTGCTGTTAGCGAGTAGCACCGATGTAGGCCGAGAAGGCACACGAGGGTAAGTGGCCAGTACTACGCCCAGCCGCCTTTGTCTCTCCAATGGCAATGTTTACACACTGTATGTGGTACTCATTTGAGGCTGAGTCGACCTAAGGGCATCCCAGTACCGGTTCAGGTATTCGTCACTGGTGTCGACTGTGAGCGAGAATCAAACCCGGGTTGCCGGGTTCGTAGTGGCAGCACGCTAACCACGACGCCACCACTCCCCACACACACAACAACAGCAACTGCCATTCGCCACTAAGTGGTGGTGACGTCACCACGACGCTTGTGCCAGGCTATGTGCACGTTGAGGCCACGTGAAGTGTCAAACGCCCGCTGGCAGGAGGTCACGGGGCAGACTCAGGTGCCACGGGTCGACTGACTGAGATGACCGAGATGACTGGCTGATGCACCACCTGTGCCTCCTACTGTGCCAACTTGCTGTGCTTTAGCCACACGGTGCTCCACACGTTGTTGTGAGCGTCGCTCCTCCGCCCTCCGTTGTTGGTGGAGGGCGACTGCCTCCAACTACCCAGTAGCGTCATTCACGAGCCTGCTCCACAGAGGCCGATCTTGACACTGCTGATACCAGTCATCGGCAAGTCCACTCAGCTCCACATCCTCCTGTATCACATCACTCCATCTCTTCTCTAGCCCCCTCGATCCGGCCGATCAAAAGCTGTTTAGGCATGCGGTGACTGGGCATAAGGGCTACATGACCCAGCCAATGCAGCCTTGCCTGCCGGAGGAGCTCACCGATGGGATTTTGTCCAGATCTTCAAGGATTTGTGAGCTCCCACAATCCAGCCTGGTTACACCCAGGATGGATCGTAGGCAGGCCAGCCTAAATGTTTCTAACCGGCGAAGATGTTACATTAGGGGGGTCCATGTTTCGCAAGCATAGAGAAGGGAGGGAATGACTGTGGCCGAGAAGACCTGAAGCTTCGTGCGGAGCGACAGACCAGGTAGCTTCCACACAGCGTTACGCAACCAATGAAAAGATAATGCCGCTCGACTGATTCGGAGTGAGACCTCTGCTGATAGACTGGAGCCGGTCATAAGCACACTGCCCAGGTATGGGAAACTCTCCACTCTCTCCACAACTGCCCTATCACCAATTGGGAGTTGTGTGGGTGGATTGTCCGATGGTACAAAATGCCCAGGCAGGTGCTTAGTTTTGGTGGGGCTGATGGTAAGGCCCCACCTCTTAGTGGCAAGCTCCAGGTTCAGCAGCAGCGCCTCCAACTCCTCCTCTGAGTGAGCGGCAACTACCGGATCATTGGCATACATAACATGGTTGAGCAATAGGGAGCCATCCCTTGACCGCACCCAGGCATCGATCAGCCTCCAATTGTATCTGTACCAAATGGAAATTCTCCCGGTACAGCTATTGAAGGCTTCACGAACTACGTGGTCAAAATAGATGTTAAATAATGTGGGAGCCAGAGGACATTCCTGTCGCACCCCAAGGTGTACAGGGAAAGGCTCTGACTCCCGGCCACGTAGTTTTACCCGCGCCCGCTCACCATCATGAAGCTACTTGATGATCATGAGCAGAGCGTCAGGGACTCCGAAAGCACAAAGAACAACCGAGAGCCCAGGCCTACTGATGCTGTCATAGGCCTTGACCAGGTCAATAAAGCAGAGATGTAGGTCTTGTTGGAATTCCCTACACCTCTGCTGTAGCAGACGGACAGAAAATATGGAATCTGTGCAGGACCGCCCTTTGTGCACCTTGAGGCCACGTGAAGTGTCAAACGCCTGCTGGCAGGAGGTCACGGGGCACACACACACTAAGATAAAAGATCACCCGTATAGCTTTAACAGACTGTAGGGGCAAGTGCTGTTAGCGAACACCTATGAAGGCCGGAACGGTACACGAGGGGGTGGGTGGAGAGCAAACACGCCCGACCACCTTTGTCTCCCTAGTGGCGATGTTTACACACCGCACCAGGTACTCATTTGAGGCTGAGTCGACACACACACACACACTTTCACACACACTTTCACACACACGTTCATGAAAGGGGTGGACGAGGGTTGCTGGTTTGGCTCGCGTCAGACCTTGACTTCAAATCACACTTCCCTGGGAATCGATCGATACTCAAGCTTCAGCCAGGTTCTCGGTTGCCGTGCGTTGAGAGGGACGGCGTGCCACACTATAGAGTGCATAATGTATACCCACAATTGGAAGGTTCTGGGTGAAAATCACGATTGGTGATTCATTAACGAGATACCGAGCTGTTGGAAGTTGGTAGTGGTTGTGTTATGGAGGGCCTGGCAGTGGTTCGGGGCTGCTAGTGCAGATCAGCACCTCTCGGTGGATTCCAGCTCCGTCAAGGACGTACGCCATGTGTGAAGTGCATGCGTGTGCGTGTGTGCGTGTGTGCGTGCGTGCGTGTCCTCAGCCGCCTGCTCCAGGCCTCTCGTTGGCCGACGTTGGCGCTTCCCTGCCGTCGCTGACTCCGCCCCTGCCCCGCTTCCCGACCAACCAGAGCGCTCCCCGGCTGCTGGCCCCACCCCCGGCCGCCCACCCCTCGAGAGCGGACGCGGGGGACTCCAACAACAACCACGGCGCCAAGCCGCGCCGGCGCGCCGAGAGGGCCGCGGCGCGTCGCCACCCCGGCGGCTTCGACGACCTCGTCAGCCTCGACGAGCCGGGAGACGGCGAAGGCGGCGGCGACGGGGGGAGCGCCGGGGGGGTCGAGGAGCCGGACCTCCTGGATCTGCTCGACCCCCTGAAGCGGCGGACGCAGCTCCCCGGCGCCACCGCCGCCACCGTCGCCGGGGAGCCGAGCGTCCGCGACCTGCTGGAGGCGTCTCCCCCCGCCCCGCGGCGCTTCCACCCCTCGCCCGCCCTGAGCCTCTTCGATGCTCCACATCCCGCGATGGTGTCGGCGAATCGCTTCGCCCCGTTCCCGCCGGCCAATCGGATCGCTTCCTTGCCAGCAAATCGGTTTGCGGTCGCGCCGCAGCAGCCGCCGCCCGCGCTGGCCAATTGCCTTCAGGCCACGCCCGTTGCGTTCGCGACGTGCGGTCCGGCTGTCCCGCCAGCCAATCGGACGTTCCCCTTCAACTATCAAGTGGCCAATCGGATGCAAGCTCCGGTGCCGCTGCCCCCGCACGCGGCCAACAGGACGCTGCCTGTGCAGCCAGCCAATCAGTTGCCTCCATTCTTAGCCAATCAGACGTCTCCGTTTAATCAAACCTTCCCACCGGCCAATCTCGTGGCAGCGGCGGCAAACCATCACGTGACCGCGCCGGCCAACCAGATGCCTGCGCGGGCGAGGAGGCCGAACCCGCCCACGTCTCTCCCGCTCCCGGATCCCGGGTCACGTGACGGCGACGTCACGCAGCGCAGGCAGCAGTGGGAAACGTTCGATTGATGATCGCGGGACGGACACGTGTCTGGAGAGAGAGAGGGGGGGTGTGGAGCGTGGGGCGCAATCGCGGCCACGATCGAACACTCGAATTATACCGCCAAGGTTCAACCGCTCGACAAGAGCGACCGAGACGCGCGATCGCAGCGGAGAACTCGCCCGCCAATGGCTCGGCGCAAACGATTGGGAAAGTGGTGGCGCTCCTCCCGGAAAGCCACTTCCCCACACCCTCCCCCCGCGGCTTCTCCCCGCTCTGCCCGGAAGAAAGTAGAAGCGTAGGCGGTGAGCGTGTTGGGGACGATGCTAGTATACGTGAGTGCCTTCCAGTGTTAATTTGTTTTGCCTGAATTATGGACTAATGCCACTGCTATTTTATTATTTTTATTATTGTACTTTTTATTTTTGGGGGGATGAACGCAAAATCCATGGCCTGAAAAGAGAAGTGGAGCTGCAAGATAGGGTCGCTGTTCAGGTGAACATCTCTTGTTATCAAGGAAGGATCACCAGATTACAAATTGATAGCTAACTCTGGTCTTTGTTGACGAGGCGTTTGCAATCGTATTGCTTGAAACAAATGGTGAATGTGACAGGTTCCTTACGAGTTCAACACCAACCGGTTGTGTGGTGGAGGATAAACCCACGACAACATTTACAATTCGAGTACTGTCACATTTCGCCGGTGATAACAACCATCCTCACCAGGCGACAGACGTAATTTTTTTTTTTTTCACGGCAAGCCTTACCAATTGGCTGTGTTGGGTGGTGGCGAGTTTAAATGACACATATTTACGCGATCTAACCCAAAAAACAATCGATTATGGATAATATCGGCCACGAAAGCCTACTACGTGTTAAATGATGATGATGATGACATTTATATTTACGCGATCTAACCACAAAAAAAAACGATTATTGATAATATCGGCCATGAAAGCCTACTATGTGTTAAATGATGATTATGATGAAGAAAGCTCACTTGCACTTCCAGAAAGCCCCCGTAGAGAAGTTCCGTGGCTTCATCACGGTTACTCGCCGCTTCCCGTGTTGGCCCATCGACCTTCCGGTCACCTCTCGTGAATTACAAGCCGGGAGGAGACGCGGCGTTTGGGGGCAACGCCGAGATGGAAATATCCCGGTTAGGCATTTCACAGGGGGACAGCTCATGAAGTACGAGCCGATTCCCCTTTGCGATTGGTTCGTTTACGCAGCTGAGAGCCCTCTCTCGAGTGACGAGGAGGTGTTGTGGGTCTGAAGGTGGACAACCGGAGGAAAGCGCTCGCTCTCCGATTAACATTAATGCACAGTGTAAACAAGTCAACAAATAAACCCAATTGCTCTCTTCGTTCTACTTCCATCTCCGTTACGTCCTGCACCACGAGACCTTTGCCAAGGACTGCCGTGGACTCACCGGACTGGAAGCCACGACGTTTAGTTTGCCCGGATGTGAGCGGAAAGCAAAGACGCCATGGTCGACGGAGCAGTGAGCGGCACCCCCATCCCTGAGCCGGTGGTGGAAATTCGCCGTTCTTGGCGAGGGAGCCAGCCAGCGCCGTTGGCCGTGTCGCTGCTTCAAGTCGGGTTTCCGAAACTGAAAATGTTTTAGTTTAGCAGGTAAGGCCCACTGAGCAATGTAGCTCTTTTGCCTGAAGCGACCTGGCCACCACAAATGATTGCTCAGCTTAGTTGGCTGATCACGCCGAAATGTGTTGCAGCCAAATACTCTAAACGCGTGGCGACGTTGATTCTACACGTGAAGGGACAAACCGGAGGACCCAGAGAAAAATCCACGTGACCACGGGGAGAGCGAGACGCACATGCAAATTACAAATATACAGCAGCACGTGTCTGGGTTGGGATCGAACACAGGACCTCCTGCACACCAGGCGAGGGAGATAACATCTCGCCACCGTGGTGCTTTTGCTTCACTGACATGTGGCGCCTCTCCGGCACAAATCTGCCACCCAAAGCGATTTATAATTTTTTTTCCCCGTTTTCAAACCGTCTCTCCAAGCGGAGTCCGAGCGGTGCGCATCCCTGCCTATCGGCCTCCCCGATTCCACATTCCCATTGCAGGGGGATTGATGTCTCCACGAAAGGATATTTGTCGACTTCCCCACAGAGGACACAGGAGTGGGTCGTCCTCGCTGCAAATCGCCCCCCCCCCCCCTCCCCGGAGAGACGAAATGCTGAGTTGACCACCCCCACCTCGCCGGGGTTCGATCATGCGATGCTTTTTGGGCGCTCGCCAGTGACCGCTGCCGCTGTACCCGCGCGGGGAGCGACGGCCCTCGTTTTGTTGTTCAGCCATTCGGCAGTGAGGCTGCTCTTACCCGTGCGGGGATGCCCTCTGCTCGCCGCCGCCACGGTGCCTCCTGCAAGCGTCGTGCCGTGCCTCCCACGTCGTGCCGTGCCTCCTGCAAGCGTCGTGCCGTGCCTCCCACGGGCTCTCTGCTCCCCAGTGGGCCGGAATGCTACGCAGAGGCCACCTTCACGAGACCCAACGTCATCCGCCGTGCTCAACCTCACGGACCCTCCCCTCTTTCTACCGGCCAAATTTTTTTATTTGTCATTCCCGCTGCTGCTTCGCGCCTGTGGCCATTAGAGAGGGGCAACTACGCGAGATCCGGTTGCGAGGGATTTCGCCGTTTTATAGCTTTGTCTGAGATTGGTTGGTCAATTGCAGATGCCATTACTCACCCACTCGCCCAACCCACTCACTCGACCACCCACGCACCCACCCGCTTTCTTACCCATTCACCCACCCACTCACCCACTCACCCGCTCACGCTCCTACTCACCCACTTGCCCACTCGCCCAACCCACTCACTCGACCACCCACGTACCCACCCGCTTTCTCACCCACTCAGCCGCTCACCCACTCAGCCGCTCACCCACTCGGCCGCTCACGCTCCCACTCACCCTCTCACGCTCCCACTCACTCACCCACCCGTTTGCTCGCTCCACTCGCCCACTCGACCACGCACTCGCCCACCCGATGAAGGCACCCATGTGACTCATTTAGCCCTGAGTCGTGAACCAACCCAGCAAGTACCTTGCTTGGGGGGTGGTTGAGGCCGAATCTTGATTCAGACTGGAGGAATCTGATGAGCTGTGAAGCTCTTTCTCACAACGCCACTGTTACGAGACCCCGGACCTTTCGATTATCATCACAAGTAATTCATTGACTTGTGTACAAGTGGTTATTACTTGCAACGAATAACAACAACAATGACGGCCCAATATCCCAAATCTGAACGTCCACGTCAACTTGAGCGTGGTGAGCACTGCGGCACCGCTCCATCGAGCGTGGAGACGCTTCCGCTCGAGAGGAGACATCGTGGCTGGCTTCCCTCTCCCAGCACCTCCCAGCCTCCTCCCAGCCTCCTCCCAGCTGCCCCTCCCCCCAGCTTTCCCCCTCGCTCCCCCCTCCAACTCCCCCCCTCCCCTCAGCTCCCTCCCCCCTGCTCCCCCTCGCTCCCACGTCTGGCTGCTGTCTGGCCGCGTCTGGCTGCTGGTGTCTCGGCGTGTGACGGGCGCAGGAGGAGGACGAGGGGTGGGGGGCACTGCCATTCCTCCTGCTGAAAGCCTCCAACTTGAGCCCCGACTCGACGCTTCGCTTGCCGTATGCAGAACCGCAACCCGGACGCCAAGCCTTGACTATAACCTCGGCTCAGCCTGTAGTGGGTATCTAAAGTCCAAACCCTAACCCGGTTCTTAAACATGCCATATATGCTTTCACCTTGATGTTAACCCTGTCATTAACCATAACACAGCCTTAACCCACTTTAGTGTCCCTAATGCTAAGACTCGTGCAAAGCTTATCCTTAACCATGATCCGGGCCTGCACCCTCATCCTACCCCGAGCTCCCCTTCGTTATAACCCCAGCGCTGTCCTTACACCTCGGCTCGTTAGCCCCTAAACCCGAGCTCTCTAAACAACAACGCACATTTGCCACCGGTGCTGCGTTAGCGAGTCACTTGACTTCTTATTCGGTGTTCCCGGCTGTGCACTTTGGGACCACCGCCGCTGGCGGCGCGCTCGTTGGCGAGTCCGGCGCGTTGCTTGTACGACGCGCGCTACACACTTTTGATCGCGTTCGCGCACCGCACGCGGCTTCCAAAGAGAGAGTTGTCGGGAGAGCGTCGGCGCTTGGGATGCTTTGTGGGGTTTTTACTGCCCTCTCCAGGGGTTTAGAACTTCTGCAGTTTGCAGTCACCTTAGCCCCGTGGTCTCTTTCTCTGTATGTATATATGTGTACACACACACATATATATGTGTACACACACACACATATATATGTGTACACACACATATATATGTGTGTACACGTATATATATGTGTGTGTAGACACACACAGACAGCTTAGCAGTGTGCGGGGAAAGCCTAATAACGCGGGCGTGTGACGGTTAAGTAACGTCACGCTTGGGCTGCGGTGGAGAAAACCGGACACGAGACGGGCAATAAATGAGACGGTGGTAACGGGACGGAGAGGATCGATGCTTGGACCGTGACCTTGACCCGGGAATATTTCGTGTTTTGTGGGGTGAAGTGAATCGTGGCAGTGACGCTGCGCGTGCTAGGCGCTGTCTGCGTGAGCTTGAGTTCAAATTCTGGCCCAGGACCCACCTCTCTCTCCCTGGCCCCCTCCGTCCAGGGTCAATACCTCAAGTGCAACTCTCAGTGTTCGTTCTCGTGGATAAATTGGCACCTTCCTCGGTCAGGTGGAATTTCCGTCGTCGACTCGGCACCACAAACTGAGGAAGGTCCCGGCCCCATGCTGCTGCTGCTGCTGCCGCTGCTGCTGCTGCCACTGCTGCTCCTGGGTTGAGTGAGAGGGGGCGCTTTGAGTAAGTTGGCGTTCAAATAATTTTTCATAAGTTCCAGCTTGCCGTCTCGCGCGCCCGATTTCATTTCTGTCCACGAACCTCCTTGCCATGGCAATGCGCTGCGGAGGCCAGCGGTGTCAGAGGCGCGGCCACCGGCTGTTTGCGATGTCGCTCGCGTGAAGTTCTTTCTGAGCAGGGTTTGAGGGGTGCCTCTCAAGAGTGCGGTCTCTGCCCAGTCTCCCCTGTGCTGCGGGAAGAAGAAGAAGACGAATCGGTCCCTCAAAGTCGGACTTCCATAATCCCTCTGCTCGGACAAGCTGCCGCCGCCGCCACCGTCACCGCCGAGCTAGTCGTGCAAATTCCACATTCCCATGGCGGGAGGCGATCTTTCCCCAGAGAAGAGGGCGCGTGTTTCCAGCTCGCGCCGTTTGCGCGCTCGTTTGACCGACGCCGTCAGGATGATGTGTTGGCGGGTGGGGAGCGAGTCGACCCCCCGACCAGGATTTGGGCCTTCCGACTGCGCGTGGCCGGGAGTCCGTTGTGTCTGATGGAGCGCCCCCCCCCCCCACTGCCTCGCGCTGCTGAGGATCGACTCCCGAGGGCTCCTCTCTCGCCCCGAGGCCCTCGGCCACAGGGCGGCGTTGCCCTTCCCGTGCTGCTGGGTGCCCCGTGGGGACGTGGGACTGCGCTGGGTTCTCGGGGCCGGTGGGGGAGTGGGGGTTGCTGCTGGCGCTTGCGTCGCCTGTGCTGCTGCTGCTGCTGCCTGTGTTATCCGAGTATCCGTACGTGCATGTGGTGTTCGCGTCTTTTCGTGGGGGCTATTCGCAGCCGGGGTCGTGTTCGTCTGACGGTGCATGTAGTCGCGTGCTGTATTTACGCGCCGGTTGAAAAAAAAGAAATCGATGAAAACCGTGATGAGTTTGTCGCTGTAACAACCGATCCGTGCGAAATATATAAAATATATATATAACATATATATAACATCGCGCCGGTCCTCCGCCCGCATTGCGGCCAACGAGGCCGAGAGCCAGTCGCGGCGGCCGGAGTCGTGACGGTGCCACCAGCCTTGGCCTTCGTGTTCGCTTTCCTTTCCCTCCCTCCTTCCTCCGCCACACAGTCGAGCCGCGCCGCGTCGCGTCGCTGGTGTCGCGCGCGACGAAACGTGTCCAGGTACACGTAGGTGACGGCGGCACTGACGCGGTGTTTGAGTTGTGTAGTAACTGACATCACATCCAAGACAAAGACCCCCCCCCCCCTCCCTCCCCGAGTCGCCTTGACAGACTGTTGGGGCAAGTGCTGTGAACATTCACACAACGCACCGCACCAGGTACTCGTGTTGAGGCTGAGTCGACATAGAGGAGGGCCAAGGACCGGTTCGGATAATCGTCACTGGTGTTGGTGGCCGTGAACTCGGGTCGCCGGGTTTGTAGCGTGACACCACCGCTCCCACGATCACATGCAGTGCCGACGTCACGTGCAATGCCTGCACAATTAGCCTTGGCCCTGGCCATGTTTAGCCCCTATCAAGATTCAGAATATGTATTTATTACTGGAGGAATCCGTAAGGCCAGGTCAGAACGTCTTATCAATGATAAAAAACTTGTTTTATTTTACCAGGTAAGGCCCACTGAGCTATCCAGCTCTTTCAGAAGCGACCTGGTTACAAATGATGGCTCAACGAAGTGGCTTATCGAGTGGAAATGTACAGCGACCACATTCTTAACGTGCGATGTTCATTCTAACTGTGGAGGGGAGGACCCGGAGAAAAATCCACGCGACCACGGGGCGAGAGACACCACAAACTCCAAATACACAGCAGCAGGCGGTCAGGAACGCGAACGAACTCCCCACGCCGTCCGGCATACAAGGCGAGGGAGTTGACATCTCGTAGCCACCGCGTCTACAACGATGGCCACACGGTGGCACAAATGGGCCCTCCGTCTCCAACGAGCGGGAAGGAAGTTCTCGTCTCTTCGGCCCTCTTGAGCCAGCGGTGGAAGTTCTAGTCCTCTGATGGGGCTCAATCCCAAAGAGGCACTATTTGCTTTTTTTTAATCTGCCCGTGAAATTGATGAGAGATCGATTTCAACTTGCAACTTTTACAATTGTTAAATCAAGCGCTTTGCCACAGCAACACCCGGCCAGAAACAAGGGCTTGTAATTACAAAAAGGAATGTACCGTGCACACCGTGTTTGTCCATCGTACTATTACAGCTTGGAAGTGACCCGGGTGGCTCAGTGCGCCTCACCGGCATCGCTGAAATCCTGGGTTCGAATCCCGTTCCTGTCCGTGGTGGAGCGGCTGGGGAATCTGTGTGTCGACCAGTTGTCAATTGTATGGATCTCGGAGGTAGTGCTAAGATATCCACTTCCCTGGGCCGTTCTCGAACTTGGTGGATTCCACTGCTCGGGTGAGAGTTCCGAATCTAGCTGATGATGCAATCGCGATTAAAAAAAAAATTGGGGAAAGACTTGATTTAAATAATAATGTCGCTGTTTGTTTGTTCAGAGAATCCTTATCCAGCTTGAAGAGGCGAGTTCAAGAGCCCTGCTTTGAAATGTTTTCCTCGGTCCTTGCCGGGAAACCCAGAGAACAAATCAAACCACTCCACACCGGAGAAGCAACACAGAACACACACGCACGCGCGCGCAATTTAATTTCTCGTTTAATTCGCTATAAGTTACAGTCGTAAGCAAAACCAGACAAGTTCCACTCTGCAAGACGTAAAAACCAGTTCCCGGGCGCACGTCCGTGAAGTGTTCGGCGATACCGGGCGCGGAGATGGACCTGCCGACCTCTGACCTGGGAACGAGTTGGAGTGCGATTGTGCGTAAGTCGCCACGAGGGGCCGTGTCAGAAGCCCAGGAGGCCCAAGTAAACTTTACACTTAAACTTCTTATTTATTCTACCAGGCGTAAGGCCCACTGAGCTATAGAGCTCTATTTTTGCAGAAGCGACCTGGCCACAAGTGGCTTACGTGGAAATCGATAGTAGCCACATACTCGAAACGCGTGATTCTAAATGTGGAGGAACACAACTGAAGGACCCGGAGAAAGATCCACGCGACGACTTGGGAGAGAGACGCGCAAACTCCAAATATACAACGGGCGTCAGGGTCTGGATCAAACCCATGGCCTCCCAGTACACCAGGCGATGTAGTTAACATCTCGCCACCAGGGGGGGGGGTGCTCAAGATGGATGGGTGGCAGCGCCTTGCCCCCAATGTGCAACACACTGGCAGGCAGGTACCCCTATCCACCCCAGCCCCTCGTGCTCGCAGCCATTGCCGCCGCGTCATCGTCACCGCCCCAGAATCGCGAATTCGCAGCAGCGACACTGGCGGCGTGTGCCGTTCGTCGAGATTGTTCCGAAACTCGTCGTCTGATTGGGTTCGACTGTACGTGGAGGTGGGCAGCTGGCGTGTGGCCGAGTTCGACAGGGGTGGGGGGTGGGGGGCCCTCCTGAAAAGGCCGACGCGGGGCCGCTGGCGCGTATACGACCATCGCCCCCGGTTGACGCCCTGTCCCGTCAGCGTGGTGGCGGCTCATCGAGCCGCTCTCGTCCAAGGGTCTTGCGGTGGCAGCCACCGTTAACGCTCGGCGTCGATTGAAATCGGTCAACCTCTAATAATAATTGAATAATTTACTACATTTTTCCAGACGAGCCACGAGTCGGACTTGTTCACAGGAGGGTTCTTGTGGTGCTCGCTACGCTTTGCTGTCCACGAGATGTTTGCAGCCAGTGAGTGGTGAGCAACCCGGAGAAACACCCCAACGCCGTACAGATGGAAACAGACGGCGATTCGTCCACTATGTGTCCTGCCTTCTCGCGGGCCGATCGATCGAGCGTAATTCAACAATGCAGTTCGTCTACATGTGTTATCTTTCAAATAAACACGTGTTTAACGCGAACCTGTGCAAATACATCACAGTCATGAATGCAATTGGGTCTGGCAGTCGCAACGTTTTTGTCAAGGAGCGGTGCATTGCACGTGGACAATCACGGCAGCCAAACACAGTCCGTTCTTCTATAACGCTGTGCGTCATTTTCACAACGCGAATTGGATATAACGCGATGAATGCATTGGGGAAACGTTTGTTTTTATATAACGCGGATGCGAATTGGATATAACGCGATCGAGTGAGTGGAACAACATCGAGCGCAAGTAGGAACAAGTGGTCGTGCGTCTGCCTCGGCGTAGCGTCGTCTCGCAAGGCGGGATGCTGCTGGATGCTACCCACGCACCTCACTGTGCTTTACCCTGTTATATGTTACTGATTATAATGTGATCTTTCCGGCACGTGGTGTTCTTCAGGAACGCAACTACCGCGTTACAGGAGGACAGGCTGTAGTCCTCTAAACGCATGTTTCTGAATGTGGAGTGAAAACAGAGGAGAGGACCCGGAGAAGAATCCACACGACCACGGGGAGAGCGTGAGAGACGCGCAGACTCCAAATACACAGCAGGCGTCAGGGTTGGGATCGAACCCACGACCTCCTGCAGAGCAGGCGATGTTGCTAACATCTCGCCATCTTCTTGGTTCTCTCGGTAAAGTCACGTAGAAGGGAAATGATAAAAAATAAAACATAATAAAATACAATTCTCACGACGTTTCGGCCACAACGCAAGCAGCCGTCCTCAGGTGAAGAACAGGTCTGTCGGAAAGACAGCGTCTGAATTAACAAGACCTGTTCTTCACCTGAGGACGGCTGCTTGCGTTGTGGCCGAAACGTCGTGAGAATTTATTTTATTGTTTTATTTTTATTATTTTATTACTTCCCTTCTACGTGACTTTACCCAAAGAACCAAGAAGATGAATCCCTGCAGTCACGAAAGCTTTACATCGAAATCTCGCCATCTCTCTCAAAGCCGGGAGCACAGCAGCCGCGCCCCGCACATCATCTCGGTGATGATCTCGGCTCGGCTTTTGAGCCACGCGGTGGAGCGGCAGCGACCGGGCGCCCATTGCGACAACCGCGTCCTCAACCTCTCGCCCCGCCACTCGATCCGCACTTTGAATAGCACGGATTGCAAGGCGGCCCGAAGTCAATGAAGACGCGGCCTCTGCCGTGATGCGCGCACCGACCGCTTGATCGGCGGTGCTCAACTCCGTAGCTAGCGCCCTGAGCCAGTTGTGGAAATTCCACATTGCTACGGCAAGGCGGGGGGAGATGTACCACGCGGGCAACTGCTGCGGACTTTCCCCACTTAGTGGTGCTCGCTTTATCCTTCTCGAAAGGGTGATGAGCCGGCTTGAGCCCCGGACTGAAGTTGATCCACACCGCGTCAATCTCCACACTTTCAGATTCTGCACGACGACTGGCGCCCAGTGGGTCGCCCTCGCCCAGGGGGCGTCTCTCGAACGTTCACGAGCAGAGCAGCGGTGGACGCCCCGGCGCTCGGCACGGGAGTATGCGCACGGCGGCTGTGAGAATTGAGCCATCAGCTGTGCCAACTCTGCCCTCCATAAGCCCCCCCCCCCACCCACCTCCCCACCCACCTCCCCACGCACCAGGCTTTGAGTGCCCACGCTCCTGTCCGACGGAAGTGGGGTGGGTGGGTGGGTGGGGGGCTGAGTGGCACTGACGGCCCCCCGAGACAGCTGCCCCAGCCTGCATCCTGCAGACGGCCATCTGCCGGCGTCGTCAAAATCCCTCCTCACATCGCCGCCTCCTTTGTCACAAAAGCCCTCACGAGTCCCTTTGTGTGCGTGCTGTGCGCGTCGGGAACAGGGCGGGCTCCGGCTACGCAGCGCCACGCTCTGAGGCCGTCAACAAGGGCACTTGGAACGATTTTTTTTGTGAGAAATCCTGGGGGAGGAGAGGGGAATTCCCCCCTTCTCCTCCTGCAGCTGTTGTCTGGCACACGGGGAGGGTGGGGGAGAAGAACCGCTCTGCGGGGTTTTCGAATGGATTCCTCGTGACGCGGAGGGCCACACTGACCTATGACCCGGCCTGCACAGAGGTCAGCACACTGACCTATGACCCGGCCTGCACAGAGGTCGGCACACTGACCTATGACCCGGCCTACACAGAGGTCAGTACACTGACCTATGAGCTTGCCTACACAGAGGTCGGCACACTGACCTATGACCCGGCCTGCACAGAGGGAAGGCACACTGACCTATGACCCGGCCTACACAGAGGTCGGCACACTGACCTATAAGTGGGATGGGAGGTCAAGAAAATGCAGTGAATGGGGAACAAGAAACGTGAATGGGAGAAGGGAAAGAGTGGGAATCGAGAAGACTGTGATGGAGACGCAACAGAGAAACGGGAGCAGGAGGGTCAGGAGAGATGATGGAGGAAGAGGCTGCATCCGGGTCTCGCTGCTGCTGCTGCACGGCGTCTGTTTTCACAGCGGGTGGTGGCGGGGAGAGGGGGAGGGCACTCACAGAAGTAGCCACGTGGTGTACGGGAGGCTTGAGCTGATTTCGGCAGAGAGATGAGTCACAAGCGGTGCCTTACGGAGCGCATTCAATCCCGGCTTGTGGCCGGCCAGGGCTCACTGATGAGGCCCCCGTAAGGACAGAAACTGTATCCAGGAACGCTGCGGGCTGACCCATAATGCATTTCTGCAGGATGTAAACGCGCACCCGCTTAATTTCAAATGCACATTCTAGAAAACCTCTCCGAATAATTTATGTGAAAAGTTCACGAGCAGTAAAACAGCGGTCGAAATGCCAATGTGGAAGTGGCGGAGTGACACCAACTATTTGTCCTGTCGCATCCCAACGCACTCGCTGCCGTACGCATGTTGTATGTTGAACTTCTTTAGCACCCTACGTAAGCAGCAGGTGGAAGGACAACAAACTAAACACAAAGGCAGCTCTAAAGAAATGAATTCTCGCTCAAGATTTAAAAGTGCCAGAGCTAAAGTGGCTTCCTAATATCTGATGAAAGAGCGTTCCAGACGGCCGCAGAAGCGCTTCCGAAAGCTCGCGATGTGGTGACGGCCAGCCAAACTCCGCTGCTGCGAGGACGACCGATGTTTGCGTGATGATGGTTTATGCTCCTTGACGAGATCAGGGAGGTATAATTATTATTATTTGGGTGGTGGTTCATTTGTGGCAAGCACTTTAGTGAGTGATGAGCGCGACCTCACAGCAAGCAACGTGTTCGCTCGGCACACCGGAGGCCAATGCAGCTCGGCGAGCACTGGGACGGACACGGGCGGAACCTGCCGCTGCCTCCGCGTGGAGGAGGAGACCTCGTGGCGTGTGGGACGGGAGCCGAGAACGGAGCCGCTGATGGACTCGGCTCGGCAGCAAGTGGCGGTGAGGCGCGTTTCCACCACTCATCGCCGCGGTGGCTAGGAGATGTTAACTGCCTCGCCTGGTGTGCAGGAGGTCGTGGGTTCGATCCAGACTCTGACGCCTGCTGCTGTATTTTTTTTAGTTTGCGTGTCTCTCTCATCATCGCCACGGTGGCTAGGAGATGTTAACTACCTCGCCTGGTATGCAGGAAGTCGTGGGTTCGATCCAGACTCTGACGCCTGCTGCTGTATTTTTGGGGTTTGCGTGTCTATCTCTCTCTCATCATCATCATCATCATCACGGTGGCTAGGAGATGTTAACTGCCTCGCCTGGTATACAGGAGGTCGTGGGTTCGATCCAGACTCTGACGCCTGCTGCTGTATTTTTGGAGTTTGCGTCACTCTCTCTTATCATCATCACTGTGGCTAGGATATGTTAACTGCCTCGCCTGGTATACAGGAGGTCGTAGATTCGATTCAGACCCTGACGCCTGCTGTATATTTGGAGTTTGCGTGTCTCTCCATCTCTCAACGGTCGCGTGGATTTTTCTCCGGGTCCTCCGGTTTCCCCCTCCACATTTAGAATCAACATCACGCGTTTAGAGTATTTGGCTGCTATTTCCACACGATGAGCCACTTCGTTGAGCTATCATTTGTGGCCAAGGAGCTTCTTAAACACATTTCTGCTGCGGAGGGCGCTGCTGGTAGGAACGTTGGGTTGCTCGGTCAATGGCCTGCAGGGTCAACGGCGGCGTGGTGTATTCCGCAAATATGCCCGACTGCGAGGGCGGGCACAAGCCGGCGTGAGTAGGTTAAACGTTGAGTTTTATCAGGGAACCACGGGGTGACCAGCCCCTCCCCACCCTCCCCTCTCCACCCAGCCCCACCCCTCAAATTTTTGGATGCACGACGGACGGACGGACACAATAATCCCCTGTGGGCTGGTGGAACCAGGTGGTTCCTACGAGTAAAATAGCTACATAGCTCAATGGGCTTTACCTGGTATAATATAAATAGTTTAGTTCTAGTTTAGAGAAATACAATTCAAACGAACGGCCAATTCACAACGCAAGATCATGCCGTGGTGCAGTGGTGACGCGCGTTCATCGCAGCAAGAAGGGCCCAGAGTTCGATTTCGTGGCTTGAGCACCTTGCCCGCGTTGGCTTTCTTCTGCCCCCTGTGCTGCGCGGCCTCGCCTACGAGGCATCCCAGCTTCCTCCCACAGGCAACACGACCAAATGTAGCTCGCGGCAACTCCGAGGGGTTGCCCGAGGTGCGATTGCACGCGGCGACATCGTTCCCCTGACTTGCGAAGAACTTGCAAGAGACTTGGTAAACAAACGATCCCCTTCGTAATGTATTGTAATACATTATATGTGCAATTATAATAAACAGTGTGTAACAATTTTTTTTACTGGGTAGTAAGTGTTATTTACTAATTGCTTATGCCTCAAAAGTACAGAAAATGGGTATTAATCTCATCAACTTTGCTTTTGTGACCAGGACAGTGATATTTTGAAATGTACCTATTTTCAATGAGACAACGTCCACATAAAGTCCTGGTCACAAAAGCAAAGTTCGTGTGGAATAATCCCCATTTTCTATACTTTCTATGCATAAGCAATTTAAAAAAATAGCACTAACTACCCAAGAACAAAAGTCGTGTTACAAAGTGTAACGATTGGAGC
The DNA here is from genome assembly GCF_015708825.2 of Lethenteron reissneri. Classification (NCBI taxonomy): domain Eukaryota; kingdom Metazoa; phylum Chordata; class Hyperoartia; order Petromyzontiformes; family Petromyzontidae; genus Lethenteron; species Lethenteron reissneri. The sequence continues at coordinate 16,313,724 of NC_083805.1, read as the reverse complement.
TTGCGTAGTCGGGCGGGCAACAACCTTGCGTGTGTGAGGTTGCCTGGTTGCCACCCAAGTTGGGTCCACCGGTCGTGCTGCGCATGGAACACGTTGGCCCACGACGTTGGCGGCACGTTCGCCATGGCCACGGTACTTCCACGTGAGGGTCGTCAAGCGGCTCCGCTCGTTCACCACAGTCGGCCTGGTCGCCCCGCGGGGTGAGCGCAACTTTGCGATGCTGGGACCGGCCAAACGCAGCCAAACTCAGCGGCCAACCCGCGACATCCGTGCAGCAGCAGTGGCAGCGGCGGCGTTGCCAGACAATCAATGGCGCCATTGATTATATAATCGTCACCGGTGTTGGCCGTGAGCGGGAATCGAACTCGGGTGGCCGGGTTCGTAGCGTAGCGTGCTAACCGCTACACCACCGCTCCTCACTCATGCGGACGCGCAGACACACGAACGCAGACACACGCAGTGTGTCTTTGTACGCGTGAGTACACACACACACAACAACCGCAGTTCGCCACTAAGTGGCGGTGACGTCACCACGGCGCGTATGTGTGTCAATGCGACTTTGTATATTTACGCGAGTCTGAGCGTACGTGTTGGTGTGTGTGTATCTGTGTGTGGGGAGCGGTGGCGCAGTGGATAGCGCTGCACCGCGCTACGAACCCAGCCACCCGAGTTAAATTCCCGCTCACGACCAACAACAGTGGCGGGGAATATTCCAACCGGTCCTGGGCACTCCCTAGATCGACTCAGCCTTAAACGAGTACCCGGTGCGGTATGTAAACATCGACACTGGGGAGACAAAGGCGGCCGGGCGTGGTTCTGGCCACACCGCCGCCTTATGAGCGCGCGCCGTTTCCGACCTCCATAGGCGCGACTCCGTTAACAGCACTTGCCCCGACAGCCGGCGTGGGCTACACACGAGGGGGGGAACCTTTGTCTTTGGGGCGTGTAAAAAAGAGGAAGCGGATCTGCCTGTGAAGTGTCTGGCGCGTCACGTGCTGTGTAGCGCCCCCCTCCCTCACTTACCCCCCCACCCCCTGCCCCCCCCCACTTACCCCCCCCCCACCTCTCGCCCCAATCCAGCAACAGCTGCAGCGGAACGGGGGGGGGGGGGGGGGGGCTATGTTGGGCCACTCGCGACGAGCGGTCGGAATCCGCGGCGACAAACGAGGTAATTCCTGCGGTCTGGGTATTATGGGCCACAGCACGAGATATGACCCCCCCAACCCCCCACCCTCCACCCCGTGCCCCCCCCCCCCGTCCCCCGTGACGGCACTCGCAAGAATGGGCTGCATTGTGTGGGGTTGACCGCACATTCACAACCGTGAAAACGAAGACGCGGTGATTCTTAAACGGGGTTGTAGTCGTCTGCGTCTCACCATCAGCAGTGTGCGATGACACTACAAGTGTTAGTTTTCCACTTGAATGCCGATGGGGCCGCTACGGTGGCTAGGAGATGTTGACTACCTCGCCCGGTATGCAGGAGGTCGTGGGTTCGATCCCGACCCTGACGACGCTTGCTGCTGTATATTTCGAGTTTGCGTGTCTCTCTCTCCCAGTGGTTGCGTGGATTTTTCTTCGGGTTCTCTGGTTTTTTCCCTCCACATTTAGAAACATTAAAAAAAAGTTTCGTTTTTAGTTTGGAAAACACGGCTGCTTTTCGGCGCATCATCCTGTTGTATCTGTTTATTAGATTATCGACATTGTCCTGTCCACAGACTGCCCCCCGCCATAGGAACGTGGAATTCCCACCACTGGCCCAGTATGTATGTTGACCTTATTTTTCACCGTACGTAGCCGACATAGCTCATCGGAGGTGCGGGAAAGGACAACCAACTGAACACAAAACTAAACTCTGAATAAATTATTTTCAATTTAGAAATTGTAAAAGTGCCACAGCTCCAGTGGCTTCCTTCTAGCGGAAGGAAGAGCGTTCCAGACGGCCGCAGAGGCGCGTCTGAAAGCGCGCGATGCCGTGACCGCCTTTGTTCGCTGCTGAGATGATGGCCGGAGTTCGAGTGATGAGGTTTATGCTCCTTGACTAACCATCATCACGCGAACTCCGGTGACACAAGTGAAAATCGCCGCCACGCTAGATTCGGCAGGGAGAAGCTCTGAATGTTTCTGAATTCAATGCCCGTCATGAAAACACAGTATCATCCCACCGAACCCTCGCCCCACCCACCCCCCGCTTCAATACAAACCACATCGGCGTGTCTCACTCGCCAGTCGCACCAAGCGCTGTGTGGGGGGGGGGGGGGGGCTGTGAGCCACACGCCCGTGGGCATCGACATTCTGCAGCACGCCAATGTCACGCCACATGCGAGGAGGGATGGTGGCAGGGCGGACCTAGAGGTCAAAATCCGTCCAGAAATCGCCGTTGGCTTTCCCATCGATTCCTCTTTTCATCCGTGGGTCCAGCAGCCCGGCACGCAACTTTCGAGTCCGATTTGGCCGTGAATTGGTCACGGGGCTTCAGACGCGCGCGTGCGTGCGGGCGGGCGAGCGCGTGCGTCTCTCCACCTCGTCACGGTCATCGCGTCGCCAGTCGCGGCGCCGAGCCGTGAGCGGCCACCGGGCTTGGACGTTGGCTGGCGAGGCGGTGCGGCAAACATTTGCGCCGTGCGGTGCGGATGGGGGAGGGAGGGTCGCTGGTCTCGCAAATAGCTCGCGGCAGTCAACGGCGCCGTCGATTTATAATCATCCACGTGTCGGTTTACGGTTCCAACTATTTCACCGACATCTCGTAAAACTGTGACCGCGCGGAGCCGCGGTTAGCGCCCCCCCCCCCACTCCGCTCGCTACCTCTGGCGCGCGCAAGCCGGCTGCGAATTCAAATCCCAGCCAGGGTTTCGGTTCAGCCCATCAACTCCATCAGTGTCCATAAAATAGGTACCACTTTGCAGCAAGTCAACAGTTTTTGTGCTGCGGAGAGACCCTGACCCCCCGCCCCCGCCATAGGAATGGGGAATTTCCCCCACTTGGCTGAAAGCTCACCGATGGTTCGAGCAGGGAGACAGACACTTTGACGGAGTTTGTGTGGGAAGTTACTTGAAGGATATTGATGTAAGCATCAGCTGTTCCAAAGAGAGCAGATGACTTGCTCGCCAATGAACCGCCTTATACAGGTATCCATGACTGTCAACCCGTTCTTTCACCCCGTATTCTTGTACAGGGAAATTGAGTTTTCGGGTCCATACGGCGTACAGACGTTTCGATAGGGCATTTGTTGTTGTCTATTTGTTTGTGTTTCTCCCTTGCGATGGGACCTTGTAGGGTGAACGTTGATATTTATAAGGGCACGGGGTGACCAATAAGGTCTGAATTGGTCTGTAATAAGGTGGGGCACTGATAAGGGGTTGACAGGTGTGGCTATCGGTCAGCACACTGACCTATGAGGCGGTCTACACAGAGGTCAGCACACTGACATTTGATGCGGCCTACATAGGAGCTCAGCCACGGGGACTGGTGTTGTAGGATAAATGTCAAAAGCCAGTTAAGGTTGTTCCTATGGTGGCATAAGAATGATGATAAAGAAGGATGACGGTGTTTATAGGTGACAGATACCAATGCAATGGCAACCTTGGAATTTAACACGATAAATATCACTTTTGGAATAATTTGGGGCCAAATTACAAACACCCCCTGCCCTACCCCACCATAATTTTAGTTTCAAACATTTCTCCAAAAGCAGTGGTTCCAACAATATTGTTAAATGTACGACTTTAAATAAAAACGTACGGATTTTCCTATGAGACGTCCCCCCGCCTCACCTAAGATTTCTGCCGAGAAAGGGGCACCTCACCCGGGTAATTCGCTCGGCCCGCACGGGGTGGGTGGGTGGCTTGTCGATCTTGTCAAACGTGTCGAGACAAAAACATTTTTAGACGCGGCGCAATCCGACAGCTGTTACAACAGCAGCGTCCTCGATGCTGCAGCCACGCCACAAATATAACCGCGGAGGGCGATTCCAAACGAGATTCCCGTCGTGTTCGCGCTGGTGGGGTGTGGTGGGGGGCCATTCGGACAAGGTCCAGGCCAGCCAACTCAAGATTCCGCGTTGTTGAATCCATCCGGGGGCTCTGCGGCCATTGCACATCCCTGCCGGAACGACGCAAGCGTGGTGCCGTCTCCACCTTGAACGACAACACAAATAGGAGTGCGACACTCGGGGCGACGAGATTCCAACTACGAGCGGTGACCATTTATTTATCAGCCGCGCTCAGAACGACGTCGGTGGCGTCAGGCTGACGCCTTATCGTCTGCTTTGACTTACAATGCCCGTGCGGATGCCGCGTCGTGGTTTGGCCGCCTCCTCGATGGGACGCGCGAAGACGCCGGGCTCTTAAAACCGTGACCTTTAACCTCAAGTTTAAACTTATATTCGGGGGGTTGGGTGGGCGTGTGAGTATGCAACAGTTGGCACAGTAGGGGGGCACAGGTGGTGCTCGGCCACTCGTCTCAGTAAGTCGCCCCGTGGGGGCACCTGTGCAGGGCCTGCCCCGTTACCTCCTGCCGGCGGGCGTTCGACACTTCACGTGGCCTCAACGTGCACCTAGCCTGGCACAAGCGCCGTGGTGACGTCGCCGCCACAGTGGCGAATGGCGGTGGTTGTTGTTGTGTGGGGAGCAGTGGGGGAGCGGTTAGCGCTACGCTGCGCTACGAACCTGGCGACCCGGGTTCGATTCCCGCTCGCGGCCACCAACACCATCAGTGACGAATATCTGAAGCGGTACCTGGTCCTCCCCTAGGACGACTCGGCCTCAAATGAGCACCTGGTGCGGTGTGTAGTAAACATCTGCCACTGGGGAGACAAAGGCGGTCGGACGTGGTGCTGGCCACCCACCCATCCCTCCACGTGTTCCACATTGCGATTTTGGACGATTTTTGACCCCCCCCCCCCCTTCGTCACACGGTGCCACAAAAAGTCAGACCCCCCTCAAATGACGTCACAAAGCTCTGCCCCCCCAAATAAAAATAAAACATGCTTCAAATCGCTTTAAACTATTGTCATTGTAGTGCGTATTTAATGTGGCGCTGTACTCTGATGTTGTAGGAGAACACATTTATTAAAAAGTCTATATAAATAAGCAGAACGTGATGTCTTCATTTAAAGGTCGCTCGCTCCGCAGATGAATCCGCGCGGCTGCTCGGCTCGGCTGGCGCGCGAGTGACGCGCGCGCGGATTCGTCGTGAACGCGAACGGACAGCAGGAGGGGCCGGGGGGGGGGGGTCACCCCTGGGGGGGGTGGGGGTCACCCCTGGGGGGGGGGGGTGGGGGTCACCCCTGGAGGGGGTGGGGGTCACCCCTTCAACGAAGGCCGTGGGGCCACGCAGGAGTGGAGCTGGCATCTGACTTGGCAAGAGAGGCCGGCTTCACCCCGACACCCACCCGAAGGCTTTGGTGGTGGTGGTGGTGGCGGTACAGCAATTCCCCCATTTACGTCTTCCCCTCCCCCCCTCCCTCCCCCATTTTACGTCGTTTCGCAAATACGTCGCCACTTTGTTATTGACACCGCTACTAGCGGGCGAGACGTCGTGCTCAGATTGTCAACGTTGTGTATTTACTCTCCAACACGGATTGGCCACGTTCTGTTCACGTGACAAACCTTCACTAATTGGCTGTGTCGGGTGGTGGCGGGTTTAACGACACGTGTATATATTTATACGCGATCTAACCCAAACAAAAACGTCTTATGGATGATATTGGTCGCGAAAGCCTACCATGTGTTCAACTACTCAATTCACGTCGCCTCAACCCCCCCCGCCCCCACTCCACGTCACCGTCGTTTCTCGTGATCCATCCCCTCTCTCAGCCTCCACCACCATCACAACCACCACCACCACAACCACCACCACCACAACCACCACCACCACAACCACCACCACCACCGGCCCCGTCAATCGCTTCGATTGATATTTGCCGTCGCACCTTTACATGAACGTGCCCCCCCCCCCCCCCGACGTACACTGGGGCAATGGCTGTGGATGCCTCTGTAAGAAGGTCTGAGCCAGCCCTGCCGAGACCACGACTTTAAATCCGCGATCTCGGCTCAGCGAGATGAAACCGCGTTCTCAAGCGACCCGCGGCGATCGTCTCGGCCCGCTCGCCACTTTTGAAAGGACACATTTTTAAAAAAATCAATAAAAATAATGAACCACCAACGAGGAACATTTTGGGCGCTTTTGCCGAAATCAGGAGAGCCTGAACAAGCCGTGAAATAAAACGCAGGGCGATCCATTTATAGATACCCCGCGCGTTCGTGCCGTCGTTAGTCATTCAGGACTCTCCGTGCATCGCGGCTCTCGAAGCGTTGAGGGGTTTTTTGTTTTTGCAAATTTGGAGAGAGAAAAAAATGGCAAATGACCCTCAATTATTCTGAAGAGGCGATTGAAAAATTGCGGAAAACGACACGAGGCAAAAGTGTTTCTGGAGCGTGATAATGGGCGTCTTACGTTTATTGAGAGAGAGAGGCTTGACAACAATGACACGCATTTCCTCTGCGCTGTAATGTCCCGAATTATTTGAGCGGGGTATCTCGAAATGGACCACCTTGCATATCCACTCCACTGGGAGCCCAATAATGGAGAGAAGCTGCCGAATCTGGATTTTCACACCCTCATGCCGCTCTGCAGCAATGAAAATGTGAATGTTGTATTATTACGCGCCAATTTACCCGTGCGTAATAATACAAAATTAAGACTCATTTTCAGGAGCGTTCTGCCAAGACTTTTGTAGTAGGGCGGGGGCGATGTTGCTGCCGCTGCTGCCGCTGCTGCTGCTGCTGCTGCTGTGTAATCCCACATTAGTAATTCACAGGTAATAAATATTATGCATCTATGTTGAACTTCTGTCCCAGCGTACGTAGCCAACCGTGCTAATCGGAGGTGCCACATTCTATGTTTAAATTAGCTGTGGGAGGAAACCCATGCCGAACAAGGGGAGAGAACACACAAACATCCCACACAGGAAGGCTGCCGAGTCAGGAATCGAACCCATGGTCCCTTCTTGCCGAGACGACAGCATTGCGCTGTGATGCCGGGACCTGCCGTCCGCGGGGAGTTCAAGAGAGGGGGCTCTTTCCTCCCCGTCTCTCCGCAGGTCCCAGCTGTTGAGCGTGTTTAGTCTAAGGTCAGACAAACATCTAACGGCCGCGTAGTGGCACGAACAACTGACAAGACGGCGTCCCTTCTTGGCTAATTACAAAACATCCCCACTCACGAGCGCGTCTTTACTCGATTTAAAAGAACATTGAATGGCGCCCATTGATTACACTGGTCAACAACAACCAAAATTCTGGCCTGGACTTTTGCAGCTGTTCTAGACTAATTTCAGTGTGCCGATTCCAAATCTGATCTCAGATTTGCTCTATCACATCTCATTTTTATGCTATCGGCATACCCCATTTTCATTGATTTTACCCGAAATTAACTCTGTCACTTATGATTGCAAGTTGTTGCGAGTCAGTGACTGCTTTAGTGTTAAAATATGGTGCTGTATTTATAGGATAGTGTGTTTATTATATCATTTCATGTAGATATCCACATTTATTTAATATTTTTCTTCAGCAGTTTTTATTGAAAATGCAATATTTGAGATCTAAAAAACCTGATGTGATAGACAAAAACTGATGCCAGATTTGGAATCAGCACCCCAAAATGACCTTATAACCGTTGGAATACCTTATGCCAGAAAAAGTGTGTTGACCAGTGTTATCGCAAGTTCTAGGACCCGTGTCGGAAATTCCACGAAATCCCACGGCAAGGGCCAACATCTCAGGAGGACAACACCGCAGTGGTTGTCACCCAGGCGGCAGTGTCGATGACGATGGTGCCGGAGTGTTTCCAGGCTGTGCTTATAAATCCCTGCCAACGCAGGTTGCTTTTTAGTTTTCATGATGACAGTAACGCCGCTCTCGATTCATCCAGGAGCGCCGAACGGAGAGTCTCAAGGCCCTCCTGGAGGAGGGCGCCGTTGCCTTGCGATAGTTGCCCAGTTTGGCTTCACGCACTCAGGGCAGCACACACACCGAGCCCTGCCTCCGTGTGAGTCTCACTCAGGGCAGCACACACACCGAGCCCTGCCTCCGTGTGAGTCTCACTCAGGGCAGCACACACACCGAGCCCTGCCTCCGTGTGAGTCTCACTCAGGGCAGCACACACACCGAGCCCTGCCTCCGTGTGAGTCTCACTCAGGGCAGCACACACACCGAGCCCTGCCCCGTGTGAGTCTCACTCAGGGCAGCACACACACCGAGCCCTGTCCCGTGTGAGTCTCACTCAGGGTAGCACACACACCGAGCCCTGCCCCCGTGTGAGTCTCACTCAGGGCAGCACACACACCGAGCCCTGCCCCCGTGTGAGTCTCACTCAGGGCAGCACACACACCGAGCCCTGCCCCCGTGTGAGTCTCACTCAGGGCAGCACACACACCGAGCCCTGCCCCCGTGTGAGTCTCACTCAGGGCAGCACACACACCGAGCCCTGCCCCCGTGTGAGTCTCGCTCAGGGCAGCACACACACCGAGCCCTGCCCCCGTGTGAGTCTCGCTCAGGGCAGCACACACACCGAGCCCTGCCCCCGTGTGAGTCTCACTCAGGGCAGCACACACACCGAGCCCTGCCCCCGTGTGAGTCTCACTCAGGGCAGCACACACACCGAGCCCTGCCCCCGTGTGAGTCTCACTCAGGGCAGCACACACACCGAGCCCTGCCCCCGTGTGAGTCTCACTCAGGGCAGCACACACACCGAGCCCTGCCTCCGTGTGAGTCTCACTCAGGGCAGCACACACACCGAGCCCTGCCCCTGTGTGAGTCCCGCTAAGGGCAGCACACCAGCAAGGTGAGATCAATCCCGGCGTATGCTCACTTGGCCATGTCAACGGGAAACCCTTGACATGTGAATCGATCGCCGTGCCCACACGAGGTAGCTGTGGTATTTGTGACGCGCTGCAGAATTGCTTGGAGCCTCCCGGTTACCCGCGATGGTTTTGCATTGCCCTGCCGTTGCCATCGGCGCACCCGCACCACACAGCGGGGCGCTCGTTGCGGCCCCCGGCCACTCGACGCGGAATGTTCCGCGAGCCTCGCTGCAATGCTAGGGTGTTCAATTCGCGGCCCGCTCGCGGTCATTGCACGCGCACCATTCGCGCATCGCTCAGGGATCAGTTTCCATCGACGAATCGGCATCGTCGCAAAAGCCTGTGGCTGAAGCCACTCCCGAGTGACTGTCTCGATTTTGTGATGTTGCAGGCACCGGCTGGCATCCTTCGAGGGTCTATTTTCCTGCAAACTCAACCTCAACGAGACTGCACGCTCTTCAGACGAGTGCATCGTTTGCCTCGTGTTCCTTTCACAGCTGCAAAAGGACGAATCGATCGTCAAATTAATTATTTACGACGTCGGTGTTATATGTTATTTTTCCTGTGTTATCATCAACGGCTGGGCTGAGACCATCGATCTGACTCTACTGGAGGACCCGATTTAGTCCCAGTTGAGAGGCTGGGATCGAGCCTAGGGTCTCAGCCGAGCTGGGCTCAGTGTTGAAGCAAGCTTATCGAATAAATTAATGGTGTTCTAACACCTTAACACCTGTTTTGTTGGCAGAAATAAGTGGAAACCCCTATCATCAATTAAGGAATTTGTATTTGTACTGCGCTCTCTCTAGCTCGCAACGACACGTCTCAGGAGCGCAGGTGTCCCTAGCGGCGGCTGTCCCTGTGCGGCACAAAGCGACTCTTCACCTGGATGGGTGCTTTGCAGAGGTCGCAATCGGGTACCCGATACCCGTACCCTACCCGATACCCGGCTACCCGTACCCGGCCGGGTACGGGTAGCCGTTTGCGACCCTGGTGCGGCCGGGTACGGTAGGCCGTGAGTCACTGGTGAGTAACCGTTTGTCACTCATTTCCCAACGTCTTGTGTCTCTTCTCACAATTCAAGTTCCTAGAATCAACCCACCCGCGCCTGCAACATGGCTTCATCCCAGAGGTCGCAATCGGGTACCCGTACCCGTACCCTACCCGATACCCGGCAGGGTACGGGTAGCCGGGTATCGGGTAGGGTAGGGGTACGGGTACCCGTTTGCGACCCTGGTGCGGCCAGGTACGGGTAAGGAATCAAAACCCGTTTGCGACCTCTGGTGCTTTGGCCTCGGGGCACTCCGAGCGGCAGCTGTCGCCGTGCACGAGCCTGCCAGCAGGGGCACAATAATTGCTACGCGAGATTGACATTGCACGTGTGTTTCTTTTACTTTAGCTGTGGTAGGAAACCCAGGAGAAACCCAAGTAGCACAGGGGGTGAACATACAAACCCCACACGCAGAAAGGTGCCCGAGCCGGCAATCAAACCCAGCGGCTTCACGCTCCACGCTCCAAGTATTACCACTGCGCTGTCGGCTACCGCCCTTGGCGTCAGCATCCCTGACGTGAATAACAAAACCCATGGGGGCAACTGCCCTGGCAGTGGTTACGACCCAGCAACCGAGTACAGGCCAGATGACACCGCCGCCCGCCACCGCTGGCCGTGGAGGCTGCTTTCTGACAGGAGCACTCGGCACGTACACATCGCGTGGCTTAAGGGTCATCAAGGGCCAAAACATTAGCCAGCTACATACACTTCCGTTGTTAAGCAGCGGCAGCCAGGCGGTGGCGAGGTGTGTGTACGCGTACGAGGGGTGTCTGGTAACCACCCCACCGAGGCCACCCCACCTGATTTTACAGTCTAACCGCATCATATAATCCCCAACGGTGGATCGGACGAGGTCAAATCGAACCGAGCGACTTCTTTGCCGCTCCGGCTTCAGTAGTTGTGCACGAATTCCCAGCCACGCTCACGGCGGCGCGGCGGGCGAGGGTTCAGGCCGGGCCGCGTCGGTCGAGGCCAAAGTGCGACGATCCGCTCCCTCAGGGCCCTCCGCTAACCTCGCTGTTGCTACTCCGCTTGTGCCCGCAATCCCGGTCACGCTCGCAACTCCGCAAGTAAAAATCCGTCCGTGGTGACTAGGGTCGACTCGGCCGATCATCCCTCCTGGCTCCTCCCTCAATGGCGGTCGTCCTACGGGGAGACCGGCCCTGGCCATGGGACCGTGGAATTTGCTTCGCCGGCACGAGTTTGCCTTTGGGGAGACGAGCGCGCCCCTCCCGTTTGCTTATAGTCACCCTGGAAATCTCGACCAAAGTCTCAGAACGAGTTTTGAGGAGGAGGAGGACACTGCCTGGGTCGTTCGGCCATCGCCCGCAGAGACGCCGCGGGGGCGAAGCCGCCGTCCCGGCCGGGGCCACCGCCGGACTCGTCGCTCGTCGGTGACGGCCGCCCCCCCCCTCCCCCCCGTGCCCGTCCGCTCCCCCCACCGTCAGTGGTGGCTTTCGAGCTCCACGATGGTCCACTCGCCCGCGGGGCCCCCCGGGGTGGGCTGCCCCCCGCGGTGGCCGTCGGGCGAGAAGGCCGCCACGGCGGTGACGCACGCGTCGGCCTCGCGGCGCAGCGGGGAGAGCAGCACCTCGCTCCAGCGCGAGAGCGCGTCGCCCTGCACGGGGCGCACGCGGCCCCGCGGCAGCACCTCGCTCATCCGCGTCAGCGCCTCCTCCTGCTGCTGCTGCTGCTCCTCCTGCTCCCCGCGCGGAGACGCGCCCCCCTCCCCCCCCGCCGCCCACCCCTCACCCGGAGCGGGCCACGACGGGGCGGCCGCGCCCTCGCGCAGCCCCGCCAGGGAGCGCGGCGGAGCGGGCGGCGGGGCCGGCCCAGGGTCGGCGAGGTCGCGTCCGCCGGGGTCCCGCGCGACCTCGAAGGCGGCGGCAGGGATGGCGGCGACGGGGTCGTCGGCGTCCAGCTCCAGGATGGGGGAGAGCGGCTTGCCGGACGGGAAGTGCGAGTGGGAAGGGGTGTCGGACGACGGCGCCGCCCCGGTGCGTCTCGCCGTCAGCGCGGACACCTCAAAGTCGTCGCCGTCCGCGTCGCTGCCGTCGCCGCTGCCGCTGTCGCCGCCGTCGTCGTCGCAGTCGTCGTCCTCGAAGTCATCCGGCGTCCACCCGTGCCCAAGCTCCGTGGCCGCCGGCTCGGCCTGCGACTTCCGCTCCGGGGGCCGCCGCTCGGCCGCCACGGGCGGCTCTCGCGGCCGCTCCGGGGCTCGGTCGCCGCCGCCGCTGCGGTCGGGCTGCGGGTCGCCTCCCCGTGCACGCGGCTCGGCCACGCGCACCGCCCTCGACTCGGGCTCCGCCGCGTAGTCCCGGAACGCGGGGTTCTCGATGCCGCAGAGGAGCCGCGTGCGATGCTTCTCGACATTATTGACGTAGTAATCGCCATCAAAATCATCGCCCTCTTCGTCATCTTCCTCTTCTTGATCGTCGTCGTCGTCGTCGTCACCTTCAACGACGTTGTTATTATTCCCGGTGTCTCGCTTGAGCCTCTCTGCCAGCGTCCGTTCGGTTTTGTCCCGGGGCTCGTACATGGGCGCACGTCTGGACTCCAACAGCATTTTGAGTTTGAGACCAAATTCTGGACTCGTTCCCAGCGTCGAGCCGGACGCGGGGGGGGCGCCTCCGGCCAGGCTGCCCGTGTCCTTCAGCTCCTCGGGGGTGCTGGTGGGGCTGCTGGTTTTCGAGTCGAGCTTCTCCCACAGGCCCATGGAGCTGGGGGTCGACAGGTCACCCAGCGTGCCCCCGCAGCCCCACGGCTCGTCTCCCGGCTGGTGCGCCTCCGACATCAGCCCCACGCTAACCGTCTCCTGGAGAGACCCGTCGTCCGAGAGCGCCCCCCCCCCACCGTCTGGCAGGCTGGGCGAGGAGGCCTCGTCGGCCGCCTCCGACAGGTTGATCTCGCGCAGGCCGAGCTCAGCGAGGAGCACGCCGGGCCCGGCGCCCGCGAAAAATCTCGTGCCGTGGACGTGTCTGGAGAGCGCTCCGTTCTCGTCAACGCCGGCTCTCGCGGCGGGTTTCATTTCCGTGTGGGACCCGGTCCCCTCGCGCGCGTCACCGACGTGCGAGTGCGAGTGAACCTGGACCCGCACCACATCGGCACGCGGGGGGGCGGCCGCCCGGACGTCCCCGAGGCTCGCACCGGGCCCGGCGCGGGCACCAGCTTCCGCACGCAAAACGTTGTCTCCCTTGGCGGCGTTGTCCTCTGCCACCGGTGACATCCCCAAGTCGGTCAGCTCGGACGCCACCGCGGCCGGGGGTTTTGAAACGGCGGAGCCGGCGTCCTTTGTGCTCGGCCGTGGCAGCGGCGACCCGTCCTCCGCCCCTCTTGCGTCGGGGAGCGCTTCTACGACCCCATTCAGTTGAGGAATCGCTCCGGGGAAGACGCTCACGTCACAAATTGCTTCTGCGCCGGCGGCGTCCGTGGCCGGGGGGACCCCATCGCTCGCATCGTCGTCGGCGGCACCCGGGGTCTTCATTTCCTGGCCTGCGTCAAATCCGACCGTCGTTTGCTCGCTCGCTCGGCGCGTGGCCCCAGCTTGCCCGAGGCCTGCGCACGGAGTCTTCGCTCCGCCGCCGAGGTCGCACGTGGCGGCCTCCGTCCTCCCGCCACTCGCATCAACGTCGTCCGTCTCTTCTTCACGCGAGCCGCACGCAGTCTTCTCGCCGGTCTTGTACGTGGATTCAGTTTCTTCCCTCAACTCGAACCCGGCCTGCGGTGCCCCGAGCTCTTCAGACAGCGTGATTATTTGCTCGCGCACGTCGCTCTCGACCTTCATTTCACTGCTCTCATCGCGCTCGGCCTTCGTGTCGCCCTCGGCCTTCGTGTCGCCCTCGTCACGCTCGGTCTTCATGTGACTCTCATTGCACTCGGCCTTCCTTTCTCCGCTCTCGTCATGATCAGCCTTCGTGCCACTCTCATCACGCTTGGTCTTCACGTGGCTCTCATCATGCTCGGCCTTCGTGCCACTCTCATCACGCTCGGTCTTCGATTCCTCGCTCTCGTCGCGCTCGGCCTTCGTGTCGCCCTCGGCCTTCATGCCGTTCTCATCGTGTTCGGTCTTCATGTGACTCTCATTGCACTCGGCCTTCGATTCCTCGCTCTCATCATGCTCGGTCTTCACGTGGCTCTCATCAAGCTCGGCCTTCGATTCCTCGCTCTCATCACGCTCGGCCTTCATGTGGCTCTCATCACGCTCAGCCTTCGATTCCTCGCTCTCATCATGCTCGGCCTTCATGTGGCTCTCATCACGCTCGGCCTTCGATTCCTCGCTCTCACTACGCTCGGCCTTCATGTGGCTCTCATCACGCTCAGCCTTCGATTCCTCGCTCTCATCACGCTCGGCCTTCATGTGGCTCTCATCACACTCGGCCTTCGTGCCACTCTCATCACGCTCGGCCTTCGATTGCCCGCTCCAGTCGCGCTCGGCCTTCCCTTCCGCGCTTGCGTCCCGAGCCGTCTCCTCTTCCTCCTCCTCCTCCGCCGCCCTCGTTGCCCCGTCCCCCGTGTCCGCCGCGTCCCCCCCCGCGTCGCCGTTCGCCTGGAGGAGCTTCCCCGCGTGCACCGCGCCCTGGGCCCTGGCCGCAGCGACGGCTTCCGCTTTACAGTTCCTCCTCGGCGCTCTGGGGCCTCCTCCCGTCGGCAATCCCGCGGGCGGGCGGGGCGCGGCCACCACGGTCCTGAGGGGAGCGCCGCCGCTCCACGTCCGCCCTGTGCGACACGGGGACAACCATGACGGTCATTGCCACGCACCGCCACCGCCCGGGACGGCGGCGAAGGGGTTCGTGCGACCGTACGTCGCCCCGTGGCGGTGTGTAATAGTACGGCGCAACGGCGTGTCTTGTTGCATTGCCCTCTGCTGTCCTCACGAGAACGGACAAATTGGTCTCGCCGCTCCAATTGGTGTCCCCTTAGCGGCTGATGCACATTCCACATTCCCATGGCGGGAGCTACTTCATCCATAGGATGTACACTTTCTAAGTGGCCAGGAGTTGAACTCACAAACTTTTGATCGTGAATCGAGCCCCGGGCTCTGCCTGGCTGGCCATGCCGATTCCACGTTTCATCGTCAAGCCAATGTCCTCGACTCAACCAGATGCCTGCCACGTCACCAAGGGTACGCTCAGGTGTCAAGAGCACTGAGCTGAGAACTCGGTGACTGCCTCGGCCTGGTCACCATTGATCGCACGAAAACAAAAACCCGAATTATGAAAGAACCGCAATGCTAGCAGTGTACAGGCACACACAATCGCGAGCGTCACTTGGGGCACGGAGACCCAGTTTAAGGCAGCGTGGGTTTGGAGGCCCGGTGAGGCCAGGCCGGCGGCAGTGGGACACGTGTGTCCCACTGCCGAGGAGGTGGGTAGGTGTGAGTGTCACCCAGTGTGGGGTGGGTGGGTACGTGTGAGTGTGACCCAGTTTGGGGTGGGTGGGTACGTGTGAGTGTCACCCAGTGTGGGGTGGGTGGGTACGTGTGAGTGTGACCCAGTGCCGAGGAGGTGGGTACGTGCGAATGTGACCCAGTGTGGGGTGGGTGGGTACGTGCGAGTGTGGCCCAGTGTGAGAGAGTAAGAGGAGAGAGGAATTGGACTAAAGCACTCAGCTGTAGCCTCTGGGTAGACAATGAAATCCCAACAGAGATGCGTGCATTGGGGGAGCGGTGGTGCAGCTGTTATCAGACTACACTTCCATCCCAGTGATCTGGATTAGATTCCCAGCCACAAGCAACATCAATGTCATTACTAGTACATCCTTGCTGTCCCTCAAGGTCGATTCAGCCTTAAATGAGTACCCAGCACTGGGGAGACAAGGGCAGCTGGGTGTAATGCTGGCTACCCACCCCCTCGTGCACTGTGTGGCCTTCATAGGTACTAACTAACAGCACTTTACCGAACAGTCTTTATGGCTCGACGGGGGTACGCACGTGCGCGTGTTTGTGCTTGTACGTGTGCCCCTTTTACCTGCTGCCGATTGGACACTCACTGCCGTCCTCCTATTGGCTGCTGCTCCCTCGGCCCGCGTGACCGCCTCGGCCAATCGTGCGTTGGCAGCTTCCTTCTCCTGCTTGCGAGACAGCGACACCGGGGCAGCGGTTCTGGCTCCTGCTCCACCTGCCGCTTTGACCAGCGCTCCACCTCCGGGTTTTGTGAGCGCTCCGTCCCCAGGCTTTGCTATGGCTCCACCTCGGGACTTTGTCAGCACCCCACCTGCAGGCCGTGTCAGCACTCCACTTGCCGCTTTCGTAATCAATCCACTTCCTGGTTTTGTCAACGCTCCGTCTCCAGGTTTTGTTATTGATCCAATTCCCAGTTTTATTAACAATCCACCCGCAGGCTTCATCATCACACCGCTCGCCGTCTTTGTAATCATTCCAATTCCAAGCTTCGTCACCGCTCCACCTCCGGGCTTTGTCTCTGCCCCGTGCCCAGGCTTGGTCCACCGCCACAACTCCGGGTTTGGCCTCGAGATTGTTCCCGGTTTTGTTCGTCGATCCAGCGCCAGAATCCACCCCGAGTCCGCACACCGTTTTGACGCCCGCCGCCCCGGCCCCGACCTTGTCTCTTCCACTCCTGCTCCCGGGTCTTGATCCACTTCGCGGCAGGATTCCGCTCCTGGTTTTGGTTGCTTCGGATGGCGCGCGGTTCTTTGAGGCGTCCGCGTTGCCGTCTCCCCGGTGCCGATGGGGCCCGGCCGTGGGCGACAACGTCGCCGGCCGCCGTCGCCGGCACAGCAGAGTGGGGCACCTGCGGGGACAACCGCCCTAGCGGAGGCCAGCTTCTGCTGATCCTGCCGGGAGTTTGCTGGGACTGCAGAGAGACTTGTTGGAAGTGGCAGCAGCAGCAGCAGTTTTGTTTGGGCTTACTGCTGCTGCTGCTGCCGCTGCTGCCACCGCTGGCGGTGGTCTGCCCGCGCCGGCGGCGGAGATCCTGCAGGGACTGCCGACGGTTCTTGCGGCGCCGGCGGCGCTCTTGCTGGGGCTGGCGGCGGTTCTGGGCGAGGCACCCGTGAGTTTAGCGGCGGCGGCGGCGGGCGGGAGCCGGTGAGCCGGCACCGCGCCTCTGTGCGGCGCCGAGCCTGGCTGAGGAGCGCCGGGCGCCACGCCGCACGTGCAGCCGGCGTCGGCGGCCTTGCCGGCTCCCGCGCCGTGCCGCAGCGGCTTGGACGGGGACCGCGAGGCGGCAACGGCGACGCAGTCCTTCTCCGCGCCGGCCGCGGCGGCGTTGGCCCCGCACGGCGCCGGGCAGGGCAGCCGCCCGTGCTGCGGGGAGGGCGCGAGCGGGCGGCGGGTGGCGGCGGAGCGCGGGGAGGACGCGGGGACGACGCGGGGAGACGGAGGAGCATGCTTACACGGCGATGTGTCCGGCCTCCGCGTCAGCGCCATCGTCGCCGGCCACCGGGCCAACCCTAGGTGGACAAGGGCACACAAGCGCACACGGGCACACACGGACACACACGGACACACACAGGGCACGCAGGTAAGAGCAGTCTCGTATCGAAGAGCACGCATGGACGCAGATGTGTGTACAAATACGTACACCCATGTGCGTACACAGAAATACGCCTGATTTGCGTCTCCCCATTTTACTTTGTTTCGCAAATACGTCATCCCTTTATTATGAACACCGCTACTGCCCGATTTGTGTCGCCTCGACCCCCCACACTCGCGTCGCTGACAGCATCACTTGCCCTTTCTCGTATCTATCGCCCCTCAGCCTCTGCCTCCACCACCTCCCCTGTCAATCGATTTGATTGACGTCGTTTCGATATTCGTCATCGCACCGCTACAGGGACGCATCCTCGACATAAACCGGGGGTATTACCGTACAACCTTGAGCACAAACACACGCAAAAATATCAACAATACGAATGCACACACGTACAATTGTGCACACAAAACACACGCTCGCAAGTACGGATGTGTTGTACAGAGACGTATAGAAACACGTACGTTCAACTGCCCTTCCAACATTAGGAGAGCTTTTATGCACTTTTAAACATAGATTAAAAACTAATTTATTTAGAGCTCCTTCATGTGTTTAGTTTGTCGTCCTTCCCCCGCACCTCCGATTAGCACGGTTGGCAACGTGCAGTGGAAATTAAGTTCTACATACACACACACGTACTTGCCGACTTTCCACATCGATACACGAATTACTTTCCCTCCCCACGCTGGCTCCCACCTGTCCCGCTGCCGACTTCCATGAGTCAGCCACCGGAGGGGAGGTGGGGGCCGTAAGAGAAAGCTGTGAATGGCGGGCCCGCAAGGGGACACCAAGTGAGGAGGGCCACACTTGGGTGATGAGAGAGAGAGAGGGGGGGGGGAGAAACTGTGAGGAAGAGCAATCGAACCGATCAGGCCTCCACTGGTCCCCCCTGACTCTGTAGCAAGGTAGCAAAGCAAAGCCTGGCACTGCTTCTCGGGGCCAAGCGGACCCCTAACCCCAAGCGGCACTAGCAAATCAGACAACGGCCTTACTTAGAACCATAACTAAACGTGTCAACTAGGCACCATCCCTACCCATGACCTTGACCACACAAGCCAACCAGACCCTAGAAAAGGTGTCCATGAAGTCTCCGTCTATTTTATTGAAATCAAAGCAATTCAGGGTGAATTATGCAAAAAATACAATCAGAGGGACATTCACGAATGATACTTAAGCATTGGATTCTACACAAGCACCGTCAATATCACGGCACAGATCATTGCACAACACATTTTGCAGCATCTGTGGAGTTATTTACGTAACTGCCGCCCCCCGTATACGATCTCGTAAATCGTGGAGATCTGTAACTCGCGTTTGATACCCCCTCTGACTTGATAAAGCCCCATGGCAAAGAGAAAGTCGAAAGAACATTAAATCCGCAGATGGAGCCGTCCAGGGCCTGTTGCCGCTGCGTCCAGTTCCTGCGATTTGTAAAATGTTCCGATTTGAAGCTTTCGACGTTTCGATCATTAAAAAAAAAAAACGCCACTTTTTTCAAAAATTTCTTGCTGTGATTTTCACACCTGATGATGATTGCTTGTGTTGCAATCGAAACGTCGTGAGAATTTAATTGTGTTCTATTTTTATTATTGTATTATTTCTCTTCTACGTGACTTCACCGAAAGAACCAAGAACTTGTAAAATGTTCGTTAAGGTTCTCCCGAACAACGTCTGCATTGAAAGTATTACTACAATCACACGTCCTTGTACATTCGTAGTCATAGGGTCCTGCAAAGAAACATATACACACACACACCATGGGTTCAATAAAATAGATGGGGACTTTATTGACACCCTTTATTTACCCACAAAACTAACCACACTAACCATACAGACACATGCCACAAACCGCACTCCTGATGAAAGTTGCCAACCAGAGGCTAACCACGCGCGGAACCCTAACCCACCCTCGGCAATTAGCCCAGTGCCATTTTCACCACGTGTGAGGTCTACTCATCCCTCTTGTCCCACATTGCTGGCACCCCCACTGGCACCCCTCCAGGCTGCCTGCAAACACAAGCACATAGGACACCCACGGCCGCAGGCGCCCACCCTCTTGCTAACGCAGGCACGCACTCCGCATCACTCATGGCTCAGCGGTGGCGGGAGCAGCTCGCAATCGGAAGGTTCAGAGTTCAAATCCCGGTTGGGGAGGATTGACTCAACCTCATCATCCCCACGCGGTTGATAAGAATAAGTACCACTTCCTGTAGAAATAAAGTGGGCCCCCGGCATAAGCAATGTGGAATTTCCTCCGCTGGCTCAGGGCGATAAACGGGAGATGAGTCGGAGGCTTTGACGAGGAACTGCTTGCTGGGGTGGAGCGTCGACGACTCGGTGGTTCTCTCTGGTGGAGCGCGCCGACAATTGTCAACAACCACAACAATGTGTGCTGGTAACTCTGCCATGCCGGGTGCTCCGCATTACAACAGCGCTTCACGCGACTCGCCCTTACCGAGTATTTTAAACCAAAGGTTGAGGGTGCATCTTCTACTCGGGCCGGGGTGCGAGACTGTGCGTGTTGGCGGTCGTGCCGTGGCTAGCGCTGAGCTGCCATCCCGGCCACCAGAGTTCGATTTACGCTCATGACCACCAACACCAGTGACGAATACCTGAACCGGTCTGCCCCTAGATCGACTCAGGCTCAATTGAGTACCTGGTGCGGTGTAGTAAACATCGCTACTAGGGAAACAAAGGCGGACGGGCGTGGTGCTGGCCATGCTCCCCCCTATGTGCCGTGCTGGCCTTCATAGGTGCTCGCTAACAGCACTTGCCCCAGCAGTCTGTTAAAGGCGAAATGGGGGATATTTGTCTTTGTTGGCACAGTGGGTAGCACAGGTGGTGCATTTGCCAGCCACCGCAGTCAGTCGACCCGTGACACCTGGGTCTGCCCCGTGATCTCCTGCGAGCGAGCCTTCGACACATCACGTGGCCTCAATCTGCATCTAGCCTGGCACAAGCGCCGTGATGACGTCACCGTCACTTAGTGGCGAACATCCGTTGTTGTTGTTGTTGCTGACGAGATTTGTATGATACAGGGATCAAGGTTTGTGGTGCGTCTAACATTCGGGAGCGTCTCGTTCTCTCGAGAACATGGGATACACGTTATCAACTTTGATATATGAATAGGAAAGGCATCCCCTGGGGCTAATGCTGCAACGGTCCGGGCCCAGTTAACATCGGGCCAACGTTCGGCCAATGATTCCAACCACATGCCAACGTTCACCCAACGTTGGCACGTTTACTGGGAGGTTTCTAAACTCAACCGCAAGAAATAATTTTGATGTACTTGGCTGGACGTGAAAGGAAGTTTTAAAACGGCTTGAAAACAAATTAAGTTTCAAGTTGTTCACTTTGGTGCGTCTGCTGCTGCTCTACGGCTCCCCGACTGCCTGCTGGGACAGCGTGCGCGCCACCACGCCACAACACCACTCCCGCCCAACCACGCACGGCACACGGCCTGGAAGATCGATTCATCGCCGTCGACGGCAGCTCCACGACTCACGGCCAAACGCTCGCCGGTTCTCAACGTGGCCTCTCTCTCTCTCGCGCGGAGGTCCACGCGTCTCCCCACGGGGTGAAACCAAGACGAGATTGGTACGCCGAGAATTATGTCGCCTCGTGTTGTCACCCCCCCCCCCCCATCACACAGAGATCCTCGCACCGTTCGTCCCCTGCATTTCACGTGTGCAGCAGTGGCCGCATACACATCCTCTCAACGTCGTGCACTTGCGGCCAGCTTGGCTCTCCGAACGAAACGTCCTCCCTCTTCTTCACCAAGGTCCTTGAAATGCAGGATAGCGTTCTCTTATCGTCTCGCTGACGCTGCTTCTCCTCCGTAAGCCTCGACCACCAATCACCGTCCCTTCCAGCGGCGTTTACTGCCCAAGCCAGCTCACTCGCTCTTCTTAATGGCAGTCAAGACGATGTCTCTAACTCACTTAAAAAATATTTTATTTTACAAGGTAAGGCCCACTTAGCTATATAGCCATTTTTCAGAAGCGGCCTGGCTACCATAAATGATAGCTCAACTTCGTGGCTTATCACGTGGAAATGTATTGCAGCCAAATAATCTAAATGCATGTTTCTAAGTGTGGAGGGAAAAACCGGAAGGTCCGGAGAAAAATCCATGCGACCACGGGGAGAGAGAGAGAGACACGCAAACTCCAAATATACAGCAGGTGTCAGGGTCGGGATCGAACCCACGACCCCCTCCATACCAGGCGAGGGAGTCAACATTTCGCAGTAGGCATTTGCTTCGTTACTTTGCGCAATCAACTCTTCCGCCCTACTCCCATCCGCTTCTTTATTTCATTGTTGTGACCCCGGGCCACGTTCAGACGGCTCGCCCCCAGGTTCACGCGCACCCGCTCCCTTTATCCAGCCGTAACCCTCCGGCGGAGGACCTTGCGAGTTGTCGAGTGAACGCGACTCGCGTTCACGTTACACGAAGGACAGGCGTCATTGTGTGTGTCACGTTCACGTTACACGAAGGACAGGCGTCATTGCGTGTGTGCGAGAGGCTCCCGACGTGGCGAGCAGAAGGAAGTAAAGCAAGTGGGTTCTACACCCGTCTGTACGGATTTTTTTTAGCACTATACTCTCTCAAACGTGAAAGAAAAAAAAGTGTCAGTTTTGTTGCCAGATAAAAGGGTAAAAAAGAAATGATCATATTTTGCTACTGGCAAAGGAGGTTCCAATGGTGTAAATGCTTACCCCGAGCTCTCATACTCTGACGGTGCATTGTCTTTAAGTTGTGCGCCTTTTGGCGTCATCTGGTCCAACACCATGTGAGGCTGGGCTCTAAGAAAAGCTGTCTCGGGTGTGGACCAATCAATTTCAAGAACAGTGCACACATTATCAGAGTTGTGTTTTTTGTTTGCATTGCGACCGCAGGTATTGTGGTCAATGCAAACATGACTCCTTGTAAAAAAAAAAGGTGTCAGTTTTGTTGCCAGATAAAGGGTAAAAAAACAATTATCATATTTTGCTACTGGCAAAGGAGGTTCCAATGGTGTACTTTGGTTTCTTTTAACACGCAGGCATTGGTCAAATATCCCAATGCAGCAGTCCTCTTGAAAACGAGTGTGGAGACTCGGCGTGGCTTTTACTCGCCGTTGCAATTGGTTTTCCGAGGCCTCCCTCCCAGAGGTCGCAATCGGGTACCCGATACCCGTACCCTACCCAATACCCGGCTACCCGTACCCAGCCGGGTACGGGTACCCGTTTGCGACCCTGGTGCGGCCGGGTACGGGTACGGGTAAGGAATCAAAACCCGTTTGCGACCTCTGCTCCCTCCACATTCGCTGTGTACTGTAACATGTCTGTACATCTCATCTTAGCGTCTGCTTCTCCCTGCCTTCGCCAAGTCTCATTACGTGTATATTGTTACAAGTGAATACTAAGCTTGTTGTCTTTCCACAGCATCTCCGATTAACACTGTTGGCTACGTGCGGTGCAATTGCTCTGTTAAGTAGCGGTAAGAGGCTATATACAATGCCCTTATATCTATGCCCGTCACTCAAATTAGAGTGCCTGGCCCAACTGCATGCTGCTGCGAGTTTCCCATCCTGGTTTGTATTTGACTCACACTTTGTAGGTAGGCAACAGTATTCGTCTTATGGGTAGACTGGTCCCCACCATAAGAATATGGAATATCCACCACAGCACCAAGATTTTCAAATAAAATAAACACTGCAGAGTCCTCATCTTCACCGGCAATGATCGACCCGCTGCTGGATGAAGGGCTCCCCAAGCCGTCAGCATCTCTCAAGGCGGCGAGTGACCATCTCCCAACAGTCCTGCAACACGAGCGGATCGCTTCCGTGGGGGCGACATCCTCTCCTTTGGTCGCCACCCCCATCGTTCGTCTCGACCGCAAACTCCGGTCACCCTCGCAGCAGCGGCGGCGGCTTTTGGCTTAACCGTCGAACAAAGATGGTCACCGCGTCGCACGCTTTCAGGTGCCCTTCTGCGGCCGTCTGGAATGCGCTCTTCCTTCCGATATTAGGAAGCCACCGGAGCTGTGCGCTTTTAAGTCATGTCGATTGAAACCTCATCCCTTTAGAACGCTGTGTGCAAAACATCTCGCCATAGTGGCGAGATGTTAACTACCTCACCAGGTATACAGGATGCCATGGGTTTGATCCCGACCCTGGCGGCTGTATATTTGTAGTTTGCGTGTTCTCCCCGTGGTCACGTGGATTTTTCTCCGGGTCCTCTGGTTTTTCCCTCCACGTTTAGAATCAACAAGCATTTAGAGTATTTGCCCGCTATACATTTCTACGCGATAAGCTACTCCGTTGAGCTATCATATGTGGCCAGGTCGCTTCTGCAAAAAGAGCTATACAGCTCAGTGGGCCTTACCTGGTAAAATAAAAAAAGGGTTTTTTTGTTTAAAATTAAAAACCAATGCAGGGCCCTCCTGAAAGAAAAGAGTCCTGGGACTCAGTGTGGCTCTCTTCGCCAAGTAAGAGATTCACTCGCCCCTCCGTCCGTCTCTCATTATAATTCTAGTGCACAACTGTTCATGCTGCACGTCACGAGACGTTGGTTCTTCCTCGAGATCCGTGCTTCCGATCAAAGCGAGTGCAGCGCAGCGAATTGATGCGACGTGAAGGGAAAAAAACCTACTCCAAGACGCCATACTGAAATCACCACATCTGGAAAAACTACGGCAATCATTACCCCGTCGTTGCAGAGAATATAAACCACAAAATAAATAAGCAAACACATTCGGGTCTCCTTCGTGTCTCTGTGTGTCTTCACTTACGACCCATCAGCCGCACACAGCTTTCTGGAAGTGCATAATTTCAACAGCATCGATTCATAAAAGCAAACTCTGGAGCGATTTTGACATACAGTGTCTCGTCAGCAGAGACAGGCCCATTTGAATCAACGCAGATGAACTTGCAGATGGTATAAGCAAGGTCCCTCCCTTTTACACTAGCGGGTTCCAGTTCGGCATGAAATTATATCGTGTTACATAACTCGAAAAAATATTGTGCGTGGGGAATATAAATAACAAAATAAATTGAATCCAATGCAAAGAACAAGAACAAAACGAGTAATCATGTGACGGAGACATCAACCGATTACTTATTCTGTCGCATCTGAAACTCAACCAGTGGCACGCTCCATCACTGACCAATCACTCGCTGATCGTCACACCGCCCACTCAGGGCTCATTTGAGAACGACTCTCCGCAAAAAAATCCACCGCCGTGAGATGCCGTTTAAAACGATGCCACTGGCGCAGACGAACGGCGCCTCGTCTCTGGATGCCACACGATTGAATCAGAATCAGAACATTGATTTATACTGGGAGGAATCCGATTAGCTATAAATCTCTTTTTCACAGATGTCCAGTCGGGGCAGGTAATGACGGTACAAAACACGATAGGGGTGCAAAGTACAAGAAAGGTAAACAACTCACCCAGACGCGTACAAATACAACTCAACCATCGCCATCCTACCAGGCAAACCCCACTGAGGTTTTAACTTATTTTTCAGATGCAACCTGGCCATAAGCAATAGCTCCAACGTGGGTTATCAGGTGTAAATTAACAGCAGAAAAAAATCTACATCAACTCAATGCATGTTTCTAACTGTGGAGGGATAAACCGGAGGGCCGGGAGGAATCCTGCAGGAATAAACGACAGCTCGTTGCCTGTGGCATGGCACCGGCAACGCAGCCTGCACCGGCACGAAGAATCGGCGCTTTTTGGCGCAGAATCGGCGGCGCGGCATCTTCCGACTCCCTAAACCCCTCCATGCCCCCACCCACTCTGCCACGCACGGCTCGCCGGAATGCCGCCACTGCCCGTTGGAACACGGCACGAAAGTGGTTAAATTTAACGCCGCGACAGCGTGGGCAGACAGGCGGTGGAGGGGGGCAAAGGTTTTGGCAAAAGCGCAGTAAAAAAAACGATGCCGCGTGTTTTCGTGCTTAATAAAATCCCGGCGGGCCAACGCTCGCTGCTGACGGGGGCCACACACGAAACTCGAGTCGCGCCACCGCGCCGCATGACTGCTGGGTTTCTACGAGGTTTTAATTTAAACACGGCGATGTGCACATTCATACATACCACCCGTGACTATCGAGCAAGTGCCCGTGGCCAGCCGCTCTACGGACAGCGGAAGCATCGCACGGTCACCGGAGTTGACGAGGAACGGCCTTTGGCACCTCCTCTTCAAGAACATTCCCTCTTCGTACTCTTCACGCAAAGCTTCAGCGCGCAAAGGGTGGAGGACGAGCGGCGGATTCTGTCAGCCGGGGAACGGCGGCGGCGGTGGCACGCGCACTTGCACAGAGATCATCCCACGCGTGAAACAGCTACCTTGCAAACACCGCACGGAGAACAGGAGATGCGGTCACAGCAGGCTGGATGCTGTGGCAGCAACTGCGAGTGTTAGTGCTCTACAAATGTGGATCTTCTCAAGGCGCTATAGATGCCTCCCAAACACAATAAGGAACTGGCCCGAATAGCCCATTGCAGGACCCTCCTGATAACGCAACACGCAGTAGTCTTGTGACTTAGCAAGGCTTTCCCAGGTGGGCGTAGGACTACAGTGTGACAATATTCAAGCGATGTCACCCACCAGTCCGGGAGGGTTCCATTGCGTCGTTATTAGGAAGCCACTGGAGCGATGCACTTTTAAATCTCCATCGAAAACTCATTTCTTAGGAAGTGCTTTTTGTTTAGTTTTTTGTCCTTCCCCTGCTCCCCCGATCAGCACCATTGACTACGTACGGTGCGGACTAAACGCAATATGCATCACGCATGTAGACTCTTCGCAGGAGATAAACAACCAACGGTGAACAGATTTGAAGCTTTCGTGACTGCAAGGATTCATACTCTTAGGTTTTTTCGGTAAAGTCACGTAGGTAGAATAATAATAAATAAATAATAAATGAAAATAACTCAATTAAATCACGGCGTTTCGGAGGCAACACAAGTCTCCGTCTTCAGGTGGGACCGTCACAGCTACTTGATACAGTAAATTTAGCTGTGACGGTCCCACCTGAAGACGGAGACTTGTGTTGCCTCCGAAACGTCGTGATTTATTTGAGTTATTTTCATTTATTATTATTATATATTATTATTTTTACCTACGTGACTTTACCGACAAAACCTAAGAGTATCAACGATGAACACTCCGTGCGATTGTGATTACCGACCCTTGTATTATGATAACTCTCGCTTGATATAAAATATATTACAAATATTGCGCAAAGTTTTGTTGATATTGGGGAAACTGGCCAAATGTATCAAAACGTTGCCCAAGACTTGGCGAAGAAAAAAAAACCAGTGCCAAAAGGAAAGGCCTTGTCGGCAAAGGTGATTACATCGTAAGGCTGCGATGTCTTCTCACGACGTCACATGTCGTGACATACGCTCATCGTGCCGCTCGACGCACACCACTGCCATCGCTAATCACACACGTCCGCGGACAAAGACGTGTTGGAGAGCGTCACACGCAGAACCATTAGCAGTCGCAACGGCTATGGGAAGGCGTTTATCCAGCAGTGGATTTATCGTGGCCGATGATGATGATGATGATGGTGACGACGACAGCTCGCATCGTACATCTTCAACAGAAGGCCGGCCGTTGCCTCGGGGTGTCTGCCTGTATAATTGAGCCACAAATTGCGTATTAATTTAAACTTATTCCCCAGAGGAATTGCAGTGTATGTGTGCGCTCCACGCACTGCAGGGCCCGTGATGAAGTAGGGCTTCGCCATCTGCTACACGGAAACAAAGCAGCGTCCCCGTGGCACGACGACACCTTGGCGCTCTCTGGCCTCCCCTCCTCTCCGGGAGTGGGAGTGACATTCCCCGTGGGATTCCCACGGAGGGGACGGGGATGATAAAACACAGGAACGGGCAGCCAACGGAAACGGCACGGGAACGAACGGGAACGGGGAATCCACCATGATCGTGGGACACTCACGCAAAAGGGAACAGCAGAACGCTGGCTTATTAAATGAAAACAACGCGATGGGCTAACGTTTGACGCAAAGGTCCTTCTTCAGAAGGGAGAGAGAACAGGGGTAGGTCGGGAGAGGGGAGCGACACGTTGAGAGATTGTGAGGTTTTGATTTGTGCTTCGACACCACTGCCAATGCAATCCCTTCATTTCTGGTTTCATTTTCACAACAATAAACGTTTTGTGTGATCGTTC